>NC_089233.1:23086394-23405003 GCF_963924675.1 Phocoena phocoena
GTAAGTCAGAAAGAGAGAGACAAATACCGTATGCTAACACATATATATGGAATTTAAAGGAAAAAAATGTCATGAAGAACCTAGGGATAAGACAGGAATAGAGGCGCAGACCTACTGGAGAACGGACTTGAGGATATGGGGAGGGGGAAGGGTGAGTTTTGACAGGGCGAGAGAGAGTCATGGACATATACACACTAACAAACGTAGTAAGGTAGATAGCTAGGGGGAAGCAGCCGCAAGGCACAGGGATATTAGCTCGGGGCTTTGGGACAGCCTGGAGGGGTGGGAGGGGGAGAGTGGGAGGGAGGGAGACACAAGAGGGAAGACACATGGGAGCATATGTATATGTATAGCTGATTCACTTTGTTATAAAGCAGAAACTAACACACCATTGTAAAGCAATTATACCCCAATAAAGATGTTAAAAAAAAAAAACAAAAAACTGAGTGGCAATAAATTTAATGCAAACATCACTTGGGCATAGAATGTAGATTCAAAGCATCTGTTATTATTGATTTATTTGACATTGTTCCTTAATATAAAGTTGATTTTATAAAGTAATTTGCTTCTTAGGAAAAACATATAGGAAAAATATTTAAATGTCCAGCAGCAGGGAACGTGAAGTTGGTATAAAAGTTCAGTTGAATCTAATTGTAATACCTCTTCATTCTTGCAGATTCAAATTACTTGCCCAAATCCCTAGCTGGGCTGTTGGAAAATCTAATGTTTTTTGAAGACTGAGATGATCAGAAATCCGTAAAGGCGTTTCTTTAACTTTTAACACACCAAAAGAAACAAACAAAAAAACCTTTATTTCAGGTCTCAACAAATCCTGACTTGATATAAACCTTCTAATCCTGACTTGAGGGCAGCATGAAACCCATGGAAAAGCTAAGACATTACCTGGTAAGATGCTGTGGTTATCCATACACATGGAAAAGATGCGCTCGTATACCAGCTTTCCTGGGGAGAAAAGGACATATGGTGTCAGCATTGTGCCCTTCAGAAGCAAACAATAAATTAATGTTTGTTAATTAGGGACAGAGACGGTGGCGTCTCCTATATGAGCTTCTACTTGTGATAGTATGCTGCCACCTAGTGGGAAAAATTTTTAGCCGTGATTCTTTTCTAATTTTAGATTTTTAATTAAAAGAGGGAACTTTCTGCTCTAGGCAGAAAAGTGATCCTTCACTTATGCTAAGCAAAATAAGTCAGACAGGAAAAGACAAATACTGTATGATTTCACTTGTATGTGGAAACTAAAAAACAAACAAACAAAAAAGAACAAATATAACAAAACAGAGAGTCATAGATACAGAGAACAAACAGGTGGTTGCCAGTGGGGAGGGGAAGGTGAGAAATAGGTGAGAGAGATAAATGAGTCATGGGTATGAAATATATGGTGCGGGGAATATAGTCAATAACTATGTATGATCTTTGTAAAATGACAAATAGTAACTAGACTTATCATGGTGATCATTTTGAAATGTACAGAAATATCAAATCACTGTGTTGTATAACAGGAACTAACAAAGGTCAATTATACTTCAAAAAGAAACAAACAAACTCATAGCAAAAGAGATCAGATTTGTGGTTATCAAAGGTTGGGGGGAGGGGGAATTGGATGAAGGCAGTCAAAAGGTACTAACTTCCAGTTATAAGATAAATAAGTGCTCGGGATGTAATGTACAACATGATACATATAATTAACACTGCTGTGTGCTATATATGAAAGTTAAGAGAGTAAACCCTAAGAGTTCTCATCATAATGAAAAAAATTTTTTTCCATTTCTTTAATTTTGTATCTATATGAGAGAGTGGATTTTCACTGAACTTACTGTGGTAATCAGTTCATGCTGTATGTAAGTCAAGTCATTATGCTGTACTTCTTAAACTTATACAGTGTTGTATATCAATTATATCTCAATTAAACTGGAAGAAAAAACCCCCAGATTGCCTGCTCCTTCACAAACTATGTGCCAAAAATGACCCACATCCCTCTAGGATAAAAATGAGCTTGAATAGATTAGTAGCTGCCCCCTGAAAACTACCCAGTTTGCCACAGTCTCCACTGCTCCCTACTGTCTCTCATCAACAGCCTGCTTCACGCACTTACGTAATCTGCCTGGTACCTAGAAGCGCTGGAATTTGAGATTCATCTAGGTATACAAGTTCTACAAGGGCAGAGATTTCTACCTGTTTTGTTCACTGACATATTCCCAGTACCTAGATCAGTGCCTGACATACAGTGGGTGCTTCATCTTTGTTGGATGGATAGATGAACATATTTTAGGTTGTGTGGGTCAGAGATCACCATTGCAACTACTCAACTCTGCTACTGTAGCTCAAAAGCAGCCATAGACAATAGGTAAACAAATGGATGTGGCTGTTTCCAATAAAACTTTACTTACAAATACAAGTGTGCAGTCTGGACTTGGTCTACAGGTCAGCCTAACACAAAAAGTTTTATGTATTCTGTACGAATGTTATTTTGGAAAATGCTATCAATATTCAAAGGATAAAAGTTACAGTTCTATTCATTTTCTGGACCTTCCCAAATCACCTTTGATGTGGAAAGTATTTTCCCATGCCCATTTTCCCCCGCACAACCCCACCATTCAGGGCTACAAAGAACCACACCCCTTGTCCATACGTGGAAAAAGACAGGAGAGTTACAGGATCATTTCTGGTCAAAGAACATGAGATCAAATGACATCATCAAGAAATGACAGAATGCTAGGTTAACATGCAGGAAGCCAGCCAAGCTGAGAAGAGCCCTAGATGCCTCTCCCAGTGTGGACTACTTATATTACCATCACTGAAAGACACTTGTTAAAAATGTCCATTCCTGGGGCCCACCTCAGAGCCAGTGAAAAAGAATATTCCGCGGGGTGAAGACTAGGAATATGAATTTTGAATAACCTTAACGGGAAATTCTTATACACACTCAAGTGTGAGAACCATTGATTCAGGCAGGCACTGTGGGTCTCTGAGCTAAAACTTGCCTTAGGCGTGGGAATCTCTTAACAACTGCCAAAAGCCTCCCTCCTCCCTCTAACCCAGGGGTTCTCAACCTTGGCTGAACACTCAGAGCACCTGGGGCACTTGAAAATACGCTGATGCCTGCGTCTGTTCTCAGAGATGCTAATGTAAATGATCTGGGGCACAGCGTGACCATCAGAAAGAAGTGTTTTTAAAGCTCCCCAGGTATGCAGCCGAGGATGAGAATCACTGCCCCAAACCGTGGATTCAATTTAGAAGTTCCCAGGAAGGCTCAGGGACCAAGCTCCAGTTCTCAAAGCCACCTGCCTTTGTCCTCCTGGCAGGAAGTAACCTGCAGTCACGGGCTCCCCAAGGCAGCCACACCTGATGCCAAGAGAGGCCTCCTCTGAGATGAGCACAGAACCTCCGGCATCGGAACTACACGCAGTTTACCTTGGCCATCACACAGCACAGCAAGCCACGCTGGGCAACCACGTAACTTCTCATACCTCCTAGAGTGCGTGGGCCGGGCTTAAGAGAACCCAACGCCTTTACTTCCTCCACAAAAAGCTTGCCATCTCTCCAAAACTAGCTTTCTTTTAAAAACGAAAGCACAACTTTTATATTTCACCTTCATATCCTAAGGCCTTTAACCACAAAACCATTTTTGGCCAAAAGAGTTTGGTGAATATTTGTTTTCCTTTGTTAAGTTAGTGGACAACTATTTTGAGAAATAACACCTGACCCTAGATTTTCTTTGATTCACTTTCTCA
Source organism: Phocoena phocoena (assembly GCF_963924675.1). Lineage (NCBI taxonomy): Eukaryota > Metazoa > Chordata > Mammalia > Artiodactyla > Phocoenidae > Phocoena > Phocoena phocoena. The sequence goes on from NC_089233.1 coordinate 23,090,150, forward strand.
TAAATCAAGGACACTAATATAGATCATTAACAACAGTGGCAACAGTTAACAGTTTCTGAGCACCTTACTTTGTGCCAGCCACGGCTCTAGGCTGTTTACACTGACCCTGCCAGCTCCTAGAAGAGGAAAGACATCACGTGCTTCCTACACATTCTCTCATTTAATTCTCTCCAGAAACCCCCAGAGGCAAGGCCTATTATGCCCATTTCACAAGTGAAGAAACCAAGGCTCAAGTTCACACAATCCTGTAGGAGGAGAGGCAACGAATGCAGGCAGAGAGACGCCAGAGCCCAGCTCTGTGCTCACTGCCTCCAGGGAAATCCCAGCTAAAGCGCTGCAGTTGCAGACGTCTGGGGCCGTGTCCCGCATCCTTGCCCAGCAAGACGCTCCCACCCTCGGTCAGCCTCGTTCACAACCACTGACCACCAGCAACACATGCACAATGGACCTCAGCACTCGGAGCTGCCACCCAAGCAAGGCCAGTTCCGCCCCCTTTTTAAAAGGTGAGAGCTGCTCATTAGCCCCAAAGCATAACAGAGTGTCCTCGAGCACCTGCACACGCGCAGGCTGCCTCGCGCTCCTGAGGAAAGCTATTCGCAACAGATCTGGACAAGGGCACCTCTGGGAACGCTTTGAAGAGGTAAAACATGCCCACCATTCAAAATTCAAAAGGCTGCAGGAGGTACTCTGCAGAGAGAAGGTTCTCTCTCAGCCCGTCCCGTCCCATCCAGCTCACTGCTCAAGCCACCCTCTGAGGGTCTCCGCTTTTATTAGCTCCTTGGGGATCCTTCTAATGTTTCTTTAGGCATACGCAAGGGAAAACAACCAAGCGCTCTAATTTTTCCTCCTTTCTTAAACAAAACAGAACATACCCCATAGCAGTTCTGCATCTTGAGTTTTTCACCTGATAATGTACCCTGGGGATCTTTCCACATTGGAACACAGCACGTCCTCACTCTCAGAGGCCTCCTCGTACTGCTGCATACAGACGTGCCATAGTTTAACTGGTCTCCTATGGACGGTCACTTGGGTTGTTGGATGAATTCCCAGAGGCAAAGTTGCTGGGTCAAAGGTACACGCATTTGTAGTTTTGTAGAGAGAATTTCCTCCGCGAGCCAAGTACAAGAGAAATAAAGCAGGTGCTCTGACTGCAGAGAGAACTCAATTTGGGTCCCAGCTCTGCCCCTCACTAGCCTGGGGACTCGGACAAGCTGCTTTACTTCCCTGTGCCTCAGGCCCCTCATCTGTGAAGTGGGGATAATTACAGACCCTACCTCATAGAGCTGTTATGAGGACGGCATGACTTAAGATCACTAAAGCACCTAGAACAGAGAGTCAGGCCCAAGGAAAACCCTGATTTGTTGAGGATTTACCACCGTTATTCTCCACTCCCGGCCCAGCTAATTTCTGGGACACAGCAAGGACGGCGGGCATCTACACCGCATCCTGGCCGGCCGAGGCATGGGACTGGGCCGCCACCACAGAGGCTGACAGAACGGCCGCCCCATATTCTCACAAGGTTAACGTCTGGATCTGGCCAGGCTTGCAGGCTCAAGCAATGATCTCAGAGCTAGTCTCACCCGGGGATGCTGACTCATGCAAAAGAAACTTGCGGGAGGCTGGCGAGGGAAACCAGAAGGCCAACGTGTCAACTCATCATGCGATACAGAACTGTCAGGGGAACCAGACATAGCCACTGGCCCCTCTCGCTGACTAACATCCTCGCTCCCGGAAGGCACGCTGGGTATGAGGACAGGTCAAGGCCCGAGGGGTGTGCGATGGATATCTGTTCTGAGAGCCTAATGCACCCATCTGTCCTGGATCACCTTCCCCCATCCCCACCGCCACCCCGGGGCCATGCCACCCTCATTTTTCACCTGGAGTGCTGCACCGGCCTCCCAACCAGGCCCCCCGTTCCACCCTCGCCCTACCGTCTGGTCTCAGCACAGCAGCCAGAGGGAGCCCATTAAAACCCAAACTGGAACTTGCGCCTCCAGTGCTCAACACCCTGGGCGGCTCCTCATGCCCTCGGGCTCAAAGCCCAAGTCCTTCCAATGGCCTGCATGGCCCACCAGGCTCTCTGGCCACATCCCCACCCCACCCGCCCCCCTCCAGCCACGCTGGCCTCTCAGTTCTCCAGACCTGCCAGGCCTGCTCCCACCCCAGGGTGTTTGCACTGGCTGTTCCTTGGTCATAAGCCGGCCCCACGTTGCCAGCATACGGCTCATCTCTCACCTCCTTCAAGTACTTGCCCACACACCGACTTCCCAGCGAGGCCTCCCCCGACCCCCCCATTTAAATAAAAGCACTGCCCACTTCACCCTGCTCTGGTTTGGGTTTTCTTCATCCATAGCACCAATCCCTGTCTAACACACAATCAGGTTTACTTATTTGTTCTGCGAATCCTCTCTTTCTGGCACAGCCCACGAAGGCAGGGATTTTTGTTTCTTATTTGCTGACACAACCTCAGCACCCAGCAGAGTGCCCGATGCCACCTTCCCGGATCATCTGAACCCAAAGGTCCCGTCGTTTGGCCAGGACATCTCTTCCTTTAACCCAGTTGGCTCCCATTCCCCTTTCCTCTGGCAACAGCATCACCCTTTCTCCTTTGGGGCGACCAGCTCTGGATAACCTGCACATTTCATCCCCAGATCCCATAACTGGCTCAGGGACTGACGTGTGATCCAAGCCAGGCCAATGAGATGGAATTCCGGGACTTCTGTTGGAAAGCGAGGATAAAAGTTCCTTCCTTGTCCTGGGACTAGTAGCAGCAAAACTGATAAAAGTTGAGGACACCTTGTGGAGCTTAAGAATGAAGCCAACCCAAGAAAAAGTACTAGAAAAAGCCAATGTCCTGAAGATACCGTTTGAGTTCCTGAACCCAGCTATACCTGAAGCTAGAAACTACCCCTGGCCTTTTCAACATAAGCCAATAAATACTCCCCCCTTTTCCACGAGGAAATGAATGAGTTAGGTTTTCTATCACTTATTCTAGCTAATACACTCAGGTCCCCGGTCTCCTGCACAGAAATAAATGGGTCTCTCTGAATGACATTTCATTTTCTGACACATTTGACCTTTCAATGGGTCACAGACAAGACTTGCCAGGTTGGGAGCCCATCGGTCCTTCCTCGGCAAGACAGCGAAGGTCTGTTCCGACCCCCTACGTGTTCAGTTCTCAGACGATGACTGTCTCCTAGTTCTTGCGGGGCACCTCTCTGCTGAACGTCATGTACAGGCTGCACGGTTTGGGCAAACTGCTAATGGCATGATGTTCTGGCCACTGACCATCACCAAGCAGCATGGAGACCTCCTGTTTCTCCAAGGGGCTCCTGGTTATTAATCTCTTCAGTCTAAAGCTCTCTGCCGCACTCCCGAAGATCATTCGGCTTGAGGGGTGGAGTGTGGGACGAGGGGCAGCCACAGTGATGCAGGAAGACCTCATAGGAGCTGCAGCCATCATCCATGGGGCAGAGAACAGGGGCTTGGACTAAGGTTTTAACAGAGAAGACAGAAAAACAGACGTACGGGGGAGAGATTGAGGAAGGTGAATTGAAGAACCTGGTGACGGGCTGGACATGGGGCACGGGAGAGAAGACTCAGATTTCCAGCGTGGGCACGGGGGTACATGGTGCCGCCATCCCCTGACACAGAAACCCAGCGCGGGTGGGGAAGGGCTGGGAGGAGATGCCAGGTTCAGTTCTGAACAAAGTGAGTTCCAGGTGCCATGAGCCGGCCGGCGACGGACCGAGGCTGGTCTGTATGAGACGTGTGCTCCCCAGCCTGCCTTGCTCGACTCACTCGCCTCGCTAGCCTATCAGAAGGTTAGAAACACACAATTTAAAATTCTTGCAAAAACAGCACCCGCAACCTTGCTCCCCTCATTAGAGCAGGGGAGCAAGGGTCGGGGTGGGAGTTTGGGTCTCCCTCGTGACTTGCCTAGTAATTTAAACCACAGCAGAACCCGATTTAAAGCCACTCTACCATCCAACTTCCGGCAAAACAAACGCACTTCTTAGATTTGAGATGAATAAAACTAGTACTTACCAAATGTATCAAGTATGTCGGTGATAAGGACAAATTTGCTTGGGTAGAACTGAATAACACTTGTGTCCGAAAGAAGCTTTGAACACTAGAAAAAGAGAAGAGAAAAGAAAAGTCACTGTCATGTCTGACTGGGTTGGAACACTCCAGGCCTGGAAAATTAAGGATCTCCACAAACTAGTGCAAGTGTATACCATGTGCCAGGCCTGGTGCTAGTCACTGAATGTATAATGACAAGCAAAACCACCGTGCTTTTGACAAAGGGAGTCAACTCTGCTCACAAGACAGCCTCTTAATGAAAGGCACCATCACCTCCCTCAGAAAAGCCACGACTCAGGAATCTTATCCAGAGGGTCTGAACTAGGGTCTGCACTGGGTCACCAGAGAAGTCAACCAGCGTCCCTGCAGGTGACTCCATCTTTTTAGCATTGCCTCCGCTGGTTTATTTCAGAATGGTCTTGATTCTTAAATGTTCTTTTCTATGAAATGACCCCATAGGCAAATCTCTAGGGTTTCTTAAACTAGCACCCATTATTTATACTTACTCTTAAATTTCCTTCTAAAAGGAAACGTGACAAGCTTCAAAGAGTTACATGTTTCTCTGGAACTGTGCTCTGCAAGCCAGGAATATTTTGGCTTTGCCGGGAATTCCTCAATTCCTCTGCCATCACTCACGCCAGAGGGCCATCGATGTGTTCAGGACTCATAACGGAAGATGGCAGCCACACAACGTGGCCCCGAACACCCCAGATGAAGTCATCTTGTATAATCAGAAACAAAAATCTATCTCTACTTCGAAGAACTAGAAGTAATGCCCTGAAATCTTTGCAAATTCAGAAGTCTGGATAAGGAACTAGATAACCTTGCCATATTTTATCAGACAGGAAAAATGTCACGTTAAAAGAAAAAAACTATTTGGACATTTAGAAAGCGTACTTTCATATGTATGCGCTTCCGATGTGCACAGAATGGCTAGAAAGTTCATCATATCAAGATGTAGGCTGACATGTGTTTTCAGTTTGGCTTTGTTACACAATGTCTGAATTATTACATTCATCAAGTTTCTCCTTAGCATTATGTAACTAAAAGTAAACAATGTGTCTAATTTGTAAAACATCCTCTCATGGCCCAAATGTTATTTGGGGATTGGAGGTGAGGGGAATGTAAGCTGTTAAAACAATGGCAATGACACCAAATGTGGCATTTGGATGTACACGGAACTCCATTTCCTGACACCTTGCTTTGTGTTTTTCACATGCCCTTTATGAGAGCTCCAACTTAAACAATTAATTACCCCATGAGATTTCAGGGCTTGGAAAAAACAAACAGTTCTGAATCCTAGAGACTGTTTACAATACACAGCTCTTGGTTCCTAGGGATGTGACATCTCCTGAGTTCCTACCCAGAGCCCCTCAGAGATGGGTTACTGCCCACTGGTGAGGTGAGAGAGAGAGAGAATTCAAACAGAAGATTTCAAATTAAACACAGCTGGCGTTTCCCAACACCTGTGCGTTGATTTGTCTCCCAAGCTGGTGTCACAGAACATGTATTTTATAAAGACAATAGGAAGCAGAAAAAAAATTTTAATCCAAAGTTAAAATCATAATAATGTCATAAATTGAAGTTACCTTTTAAATCACTATTTTGAAGATTCCACAGTTTTTTGTAAAGCTTTGGTGCAGTTTCCTAAACCAATATAAATCAGGCACCCCCAGGGTATGTGTTAAAAAAAACAGATTCCCTGCTCCAAAATCAGTATTTTCAACAAGGGCCCCAGGTGACTGCTGCACTGAAACAAGCCCAGGACACACTGGGTTCCTGAGATCCGCAATCTGTACCACATTCTGAATGAAATGAGCATTCTACAAACCAAGGGTTCTCAGCTTCGGAATCATCTGGGAAGCTTTGTAAGATAACAGTGCCTGGATCCCACTCTCAGAGATTCTGATTAAGCTGGTCTGGGGTGCAGCTTGGACATCAGGATTTCTTAAAGCTCCCAAGTGATTCTAATGTGTAGCTAAGGTTGAGAACCATTGTTATAAACATTTCCTGAGCAACGAACTGATGCATTACTCTGCCTAAAATACTTGCTATCGAATTTATTAACACTGCGGAAAAAAGACTAAAAGAATGCTTTTCATTTGTTTCCAATTAGCAAGATTCTAGAAGGAAACAAGCAGTTCCTAAAATTAAGTTGGAATTAAAAACCAAAACTGTGAACCAAAGCAAATGGATAAATTAAAAGATAATCTATGGTTCAGTATAGAAAGTATGACTAGATGGATGGCTAGAAGGAAAGCAGGAAAGGAGGGAAGCAGACTAATTAGTCAGAGGACAATTACTGCCCACAATATATATTTTTTAAATCCTAAAAATCAGTAAGAAAGGTACAAATAACGTAATGGAAAAATGAGCAAAAGGAACCAACAAAAGGCATTTTACAGAAAAGGAAACCCCAATGGCCAATAAACATATGAAAAGATGCTCAATCTTATTATAATCGGGGAATTGCAAATTAAAACCACAATAAAATATGATGTTATTACCTCCTAAATTGGAGAAATTAAAATTGAAAGTCTGCTCATTCCAAATGTTGGTAGGCCACTGAACAGCACAGACTCTCACACCCCCACTGCTACTACAGTGCAGGCTGGCACAACTACTGCGGAAAATAACTTGGCATTGTCTGGAAAAGCAGACAAGGCACACGTCCTACACCGAGCAATTCCACTTTTAGGTATGGGCCTTCATCTAGAGAAACACTTTATATGGTCACCAGCAGACGTGACCAGCGTTCACAGCAACATCGTTCATAATAATGAAAGAAGGAAAAAGAAAAGAACCAAATGCCTATCAACAGAATGAATGATACATAATTTATGCATCAGTAGATTAACTCTGCTTCAGATGGCAAATCTCTCCAACTGATTTGTAGGGTCAGTACAATCCCTATCAAAATCCCAAAGGTTTTTTTTTTTTTTTTTTTTGGTAGAAATTGACAAGCTGATCCTAAAATTCATATGGAAATGCAAAGGACCCAGAAGAGCCAAAACAATTCTGAAAAAGAAGAACAAAGTCAAAAGACATACTACCTAGTTTCAAAATTTACCATAAAGCTATAGTAATCAAGTGTGGTACTGGCATAAGGACATACCTATAGATCTATGGAATAGAATTGAGAGTTCAGAAATAAACCCTTACTTTTACGGTCAATTGACTTTTGACAAAGCTGCCAAGATAAGTATTTTCAGCAAATGCTGCTGAGACAACTGGATATCCATATGGACAAAAATGAACTTAGACACACCATACACACAAAAAAATAATTCAAAATGGACCATATAACCTAGATGTAAGAGCTAAAACTATAAAGCTTCTAGAATAAAACATAGGAAGAAATTCTCACAACCCTGGGTTATGCAAAGAGTTCCTACATACAACTCCAAAAGCATGAGCCAAAAAGGAGAAAACTGATAAACTGGACTTCATTAAAATTAAAAACTCCTACACTTCAAAAGATACCATTCCGAAAATGAAAAGATAAGCCACAGACTAGGAGAAAATACAAGTAGATCATGTATTTGATAAAGAACTCGTATCAAGGATAAAGAATTACTACAACTCAACAAGGAGACAAACAACCTGATTTTTTAAATGGGCAAGTCTTGAATAGACAGTTCACTAAAGAAGATATAAAAATGGCCAATAAACATATGGAAAGATGCTCAACATCATTAGTCAGTAGGGATATGCAAATTAAAACCACGATGAGGGCTTCCCTGGTGGCGCAGTGGTTGAGAGTCCGCCTGCCGATGCAGGGGACACAGGTTCTTGCCCCGATCCGGGAAGATCCCACATGCCGCGGAACGGCTGGGCCTGTGAGCCATGGCCGCTGAGCCTGTGCGTCCGGAGCCTGTGCTCCGCAACGGGAGAGGCCACAACAGTGAGAGGCCTGTGTACCGCAAAAAAAAAAAAACCACGATGAGGTACCACTTCACACCCACTCAGATGGCTATAATCAAAAAGATGGGCAATAACAAAATGAGTGACTGCAAAGATATACAGGAACTGGAACCCTCATACATTGCTGGTGGGAATGTAAATGGTGCAGCCATTTTGGAAAGCAATTTGGCCGTTCCTCAAAAAGTTAAACATCAACTTACCATATGACTTAGCAATTCCACTTCTAGGAATCTATCCAAGAAAAATGAAAATATACGTCCATACAAAGACTTGTTTGCAATTGTGAACAGCGGCATTACTCATAATGGCCAGAGTGGCAACAACTTAAATGTCTATCCGCTTGTTAATGGATAAGTACAATGTGGTTATGCATGCGTTGGTATACCATGCAGCAGCAGAATGGTACAGAGTGCTGATATTACAACATGGATGAACCTCAAAAACACGGTAAGCGAAAGGAGCCAGATGCGAAAGAGTACACAATGAGTGACCCCACGTACATGAGACGTCAGGAAAGGCAAATTCATAGTCAGAAAGCAGATCGGTGGTTTTTCTAAGGCTGAAAGCGGCAGCAGGGTTTGAGTGCTAACGGGCTTGAGGAAATTTGGGCAGGGGGTGGGGCGAGGGCGGGGGGTGGGCAGTGGCTATGAAAATGTTCTAAAACTGGGTTGGGTAATCGCTGGGCAACTCTGTAAACTTACTAAAAACTTCACTGAATGGTACATTTACAATGGTGGATTTTAGGACATGTAAAATATCCTCAGTAAAGCTGAAAAAACAAAGTGAAACCTTACTGCAGAGCAAATAAGGGAAACTGCTCACTTCTCCATATTCTGTACCTTGACTAGCTTTTTTGGATAAAGAAGGCAGTCTTTATTGCAAGTCAAACAGTTACTATTAGCTAGATGTGGAGTTAATTAAACAGTTTCATGATTATTTTCTTTGGGAAGACATGAATCAAATCTCCTCCAGATGTCAAACTCTTAGAAGTCACAGCTCTATACCACAATACTCTATGGAGAGATGTTGCCAACAAAAATATTTTGAAGAAGCTCTTGTTAGTTTAGATATTCTCTCACTTGAGCCACTCAGCAAGCAGCCTCCATCACATGCCTGCAGGATGAGAGAAACCTTCTTCAGAGTATTTGCTTTGTCAACTAACAACAGTGATGGAAGGGAAAAGGGCTTGGGTTTGCCTCTGTCATGAACACCAAAAAAAATAGCACCTGCCATACAAAGTGTCATCTTAAAAGACTTCAAGTACCCAGTGCAAAGACTCCCAGAGTAAGAAAACAAATGTCACATTCCCATGACAATAAACAAGAATGAAATCTTGTCATTCTGAACTAAAACGGCTGTTCAGAAATCCTCTATTAACTCTGCTCTGAAGAGCATAATGCTTACAGTATTCCTTTTACCGTGTACTTCTGAGCGTGTTTTGACAAGACGGGATGATCTTAAGAGTCAAGAAACAGAATAAGCTGTTTTCCCTGTGGAACTTGCTCTTGTGATCCAAGAGCTGTCATGGGTTAACAAATTCATCAACAAAGAGGATTCAACAAACATACCTCTCTTAACACTGTATATACATTTTCTTTGTCACGTCACTATGCAGAACATGACCCCAAAATGCATATATCAGGGACACACAACCATTAGTTCCAAAGATACAAAGAAAATCTGGTCAAGGAAACCCAAAAGACAGTAGATCAATCTTTAGTCTACACAAATCATAAATGTGTCAGCTGGTGTAACAGGGCCAACGAACTGCACAACCCTGGGGGGACATCAGTAATTCTGTAATCTAGGGTGAATTTCCTGGAACTGCACAGTGCACAACCTATGCAGCTGCACATGGTGGCCCTGGGATTAGCCATCTCATAAAAACACTGATTCATAATTATGGCCTTTCACAGGAAGTACGTGAAAATAGAACAGATGAAAAAATTAGGGTAAGACCCTGAAGGCAGGCCTCTGAAAATCTTAATTATCCACAAAGGAGTTTTACAAAGGAAATTCTGGGGGAAAAAAAAAAAAAAAAAAAATCACTCGACCTGACCTGGATGACTATTTTTAGAGCCTTCACTTTCTGGTCCGAGGCCCAGGCGTCCTTCAGCGACTGGTTGAGCTCTTCTATGCGGTTCACGTAATCCTGCTGAGTCAAATTCAGCAGCTCCTTCTGGGATCCCTGGGGGCAGAAAGCAGGAAGACACAGGCACAGAAGTAAAAACATCGTTGGACTCCCCCCCTGCCCCCATGAACAATACTGAGTATTAGCTGAGTTTTGGTCTCTAAGTTTTCCTCATATCCTGACCAGGATTGATAATTCTGTCTTGTAATCAAAGAGGTTCTGAGTTTTCTGCAAAGACGGCTAGAGGGCAGTGATTGAAAAACTGGCCTTGAACACAAGTCAGACCTGAGCCCATTCCCAGCTGAGCCACATTCTAACCGTATGATTCTAGGTGAGCTGCTTTCCTCCCTGAGTCTCTTCTGTGAACAGTGATAACAGGACTTACCTTATTCAACAAATAGTTATTGGGGGGTATTGTGTGCCAGGCAAGTATGGTGTACCAGATGCCCCAGATACAAAGGTGAGCAAAAAGACATTGTTTCAGCACTCATGGAGTTTAAGGTACAGAGGACAAGATGGACATTAATACAAACCGAGACAAATGCTCGAGGAAACAATTCTACAAAGACACATATCATAGTTCTCTGAATCTGAGGTGCCCGTTTTAAGAAGCACAACTGTTTTATGTACCACTAAGGAAGAAAAAGTGCCGATCACGGACATGCACCAATTGAGAGACACAGTCCAATTTCAGGGATATTCAAATGTTGGGGGAAAGGTTCATCTCAGAATGGACTCTAGAATGGTGGTCAAGAATGGTTTCCTGGAGCAAGTGATGCTTGAGACAAACTCTCAGTGGTGTACAGGCGTTAACTAGGCAATGGAGGGTTGTTAACTAGACCAGGGAGAGAGCATTCAGGACAGAGAGCAGACCCAGCAAAAACCCACGGCAGAAGAGGGCAAGGTCATCACATGGATGAAATATTATAACATATGTAAAGACCTGGCACCACCCGGCACACAGTACATGCTCACTAATCCTTGCCTACTGCTAAGACGCTGATTGCACAGCTCACAGGAGTGAGGGTCATGCTAACCTGCATGAGGAGACCAGGAACCAAATCTTTTTCATATGAATGTTGCCTGGAATCCAAAGTAAAGAACTCTTTTTTTTTTTAATTGAAGTATAGTTAATTTACAATGTTGTGTTAGTTTCTGATGTATAAAAAAGTAATTCAGTTATACATATATATACTCTTTTTCATATTCTTTTCCATTATAGTTTATTACAAGATATTGAGTATAGTTTCCTGTGCTATACAGTAGGTCCTTGCTGGTTTTCTATTTTATATATAGCAATGTGTATATGTTAACCCCAAACTCCTAATTTATCCTCCTGCCCTTTCCCCTTTCGTAACCATAAGTTTGTTTTCTATGTCTGGAGCCTGTTTCTATTTTGTAAATAAGTTAATTTGGATCATATTTTAGATTCCACATATAAGTGATATCATATGATATTTGTCTTTCTCTGACTTACTTCACTTAGTATGATAAACTCTAGGTCCATCCATGTTGCTGCAAATGGCATTATTTCATTCTTTTTTATAGCTGAGTAATATGCCATTGTATAAATACACCACATTGTCATTATCCATTCATCTGTTGGACATTTAAGTTGCTTCCATGCCTTGGCTTTTGTAAATAGTGCTGCTATGAACACTGGGGTGAATGTATCTTTTCGAGTGAGAGTTTTCTCTGGATATATGCCCAGGAGTGGGAATGCTGGAATAACTCTTTATTAAAGGAATACAAGTAGGAGGTTCAGGAAATCTGAACTGATCCCAACTGGTCACTTGAACTGTGAGACAGGATCCTCCCTGCCCCTCTGCCGTAGGAAGAACCACGTGACTAGTTTGGGCAAATGGGTGGTAAATAGAGTGGCATGTGTCCCCTTTAGGCTGAGGCAGTGAAAAGTGACCCTTTCTTCAGCTCTGCTGTGACAACCCTGGAGCCATATGTTGAGATGGCAGCACCGTAAGATGGTGGTATGTCTGTCACCTACACTGGACGAGTAATGTGAGGAAGAAATAAACCTTTGTTATATTAAGCCACTGAGATACAGGGGTTCATTTGTTATCACAGCACAACCTAGTCTTATCCTGACTAATATGCTATGTTAACCTGGAAGCCATGGGGCAGCCATGTGCTCCTGTGAGCAGGGGAAGCAAGGAAACCAGTCTGCAGGAAAAAAAAAAAAAGGAGAACTAGAAAGAGTCTGGAGGCTACACAGAAGCAAGAGACACAGAGGACAGCTGCTGGGGTTCTGGGTGGTTTTTCAGTTCCTGGTTCCAGGCCACTGTGCCTTTGGGTTCAGGGTAGTGCCCCAGTATCCTTCAATACAGTCCTTATTTTCCATGTAAGCCAGCTCAAGTGACTTTCAGATACTCAACAGACAAAAGAGCTTTGATAAAAACCCTTAGCAATTCCCTTCCTACCAGCCAAGGTTGACTGATGACATGCAGACTGAGGCTCTCGGGCGCCCTAATTCAAAATATGTCATTTCTGAATTGGAAAATAAAATATTGGACGATTAGACTCTGCGGAGCACCTAACAACTCTGGTCTTAGAGCTGGAAGGACCCTGAAACTGGGGCAAGATGCAGGACAGAGCAATGGCAACTGCCATTATATGGACCTCTGTGGATTTCAAAGCATTCCCATTCAGCCTACACGACTATATTTTTTATCCCCATTTTACAGATGAGGAAATGGGTATAGGAAGATGAATGGCCAAGGGCACCCCATTAATAAGCGGTCAAGCTAAGGCCTCTAGACTCATAATGGTGATGGTGACAGCAGCTAACACTTGCAAAGCATGTACCATGTGCTGGGTGCTGGTCTAAGCACTTCACATCCATTAACTCATGTAATCCCCTGTAATCACCCTAAGAGGCAGGTACTAGGTAGCACCCCCACTTTACAGATGAGTAAACTGAGGCACAGAGCTCAAGCTCTTAAGCACCTTGTCCCAAACTACAGAATTACCAAACAGTAGAGCCAGGATTCAAACCCGGGCAGTCTGGCTCCTGAGTTTGCCCTCTTAACCCCCATGGTATGCTGCCTCTCTAAATGATACTCCAGAGGATGCAAATTCACCACCTCCAGGGGCCAGGCTAGTAATGTTTATGAGTGAACTGGGCCAGGGAGGACCATGCAACCTGGACAGTACACACCCAGGTTAAATGCAAGAATGTGAGCCCACAGTTAGGTGGAATTTAAGAGAAGTCAGAAATCTGGATTTATACGTTAAATTTACTAATTTTTATGAGTTGGCAAGATTCATGTTCTTTAAAAGCACGTGCAGGCTAATTGAAAGACTTCAGCAGCTGAGCGGCCATGCGTGGCCTCTGCGGCAGGCATGACCGCTTTACACTATACGAGGCGGCTTCCCGGGAGATGGCTACCGTTGGCTTTCACAGTTAGACCCTGTCCCCAGACACCCGGGGTTTGCTCAAGCATCACAGTGAGAAAAACGCCTTCAGAAAACCAGCCCAAGGAAGGCTCCTGTGAGCATGGCCAGCCGCGCCACTGGCATCTTTCCCTCGATCAGTTGGTGCCTCAGGAGGACTGAACACAATGCGCAGCTCGAGAATTAATCAGAGAGCAGCCACCGAGACTGACCTCACCTGGCAGAAACACGGGAAGCCCCGCCCCTCCCTGGATTCAACAACTGACTTGCTCACCTCCTCAAAATCATCCAGCTCCTCCAGCCTGGTCCGAACCTTCTCCGACATTGCGGATATGGCAGTCCCAGCTTTGCCTAAACAGAATGGATTCATGTCACACAGGTGGCTTTCCTCTGTCACCAATACCCCCAGAGGAAGGCATCTCTCACTCTACACTTCATCATGAATAAAGAGGCTGGGGAACAACTTCATTACAGAAAACTCCCTGAGATTTTGAAAGCAACTTCCTTACGTAACCAAAGTTTCATCAGAAACATTTCTGCTTAGGAGCTGCCCGTGGGAGTGCAGTGGGCCAGCCTCAAAAAGGTTCTGCGACATCTGATATTTACAAACTTTTCACTGAATCATTTGTTTATTCCTAAAGAAAGGCGGTCCAGATAAGGATGCCAAAAATCCGTCATTTAATTGTTTTCCACAAACAAAAGGCCCTCTCAGGCTCATATTCACAGTGCAGAACTGTGGTACTAACAACTAACAAAACAACAATCCCACTGTCTGTCCAGAGGTGGAAACACTAGGGCTTCAAAGCCGTCTCTTCAAGCAAACAGGACTAGTGAGCCTCCTTCCATCATCCATCAGCACAACTCTTCCCATCAGCAGGGACTGGCGGGGAGAGAAGGGAAGGACTCCAGGCCACAGGCCGGTCACAGGACAGGGCTCTCTGGCCAGCTGGCTGCTGCCCTCTAGAGCCTCCTGTTTCAGAACCCTTTCTCCATCTTAAGGGTGTTTCTGTTCTAGACCAGAGGTTTCCTTGCTCCTGCCTACCGAACTCGCTCTCAGGAACTAAAGTTTACTCTTTTATGGCACTGCTTTCTTAGCTCTGGCGTTAACTCACACATTTGTCTGGGATCAGCTGAGGCACTGCTTTCTTAGTTCTGGCGTTAACTCACACATTTGTCTGGGATCAGCTAAGGCACTGCTTTCTTAGCTCTGGCGTTAACTCACACATTTGTCTGGGATCAGCTGAGAGCATGGTACAATTATTCAATTACTAACAACTACTAAAATTACGGAGTTTCCAAATAATTTGATTTTTTTTACCTTACTTCTACTTTTCCCTTCATTTTGAAATATAGTACAGAACATGCATATATGTACATTTTAACAGATAATCATAAAACCTTTGTAGCCACCACCCAGATTGTACACTGTCTTGCTTCTTTCATTCACCACTGACTTTAGTTCATGAAGTTTGCCCCTGTCATTGCATAAAGCTCACACATTTTCACCACTGTTTAGCATTTTCCATTGTGTGACTACATCACAGTTTATTTCTTATTCTACCGTCAGTGGATCCTTGGGCTGTATCCTGCTTGGGGTTACTATGAACAATATGCTATAAACATTTCTGTGCATGTCTCCTGGTTCATATATGCATGCATTTCTTCAGGGTAGTTTCTCAAACTTTTACAGGAAGCACTTAAGGATGTGTTATCATGCAGATTCTGATTTTTACTAGGTGTGGCAGGGCCTGAGACTCTGCATTTCTGATGAGCCCCCGGTGACGTCAATGCTGCTGGTCCTTGGACCACACTTTAAGAAACATGGATTTGGGCAGAGCTGAAAAAATGCATTCTATAAAAGGCCATATATAAGTATTTTAGGTTTTGTGAGTCATACAGTCTCTGTCACAACTACTCAACTGCCATTATAGCACAAAAGCAGCCACAGACAATATGTAAACAAACCGGCATGGCTGTGTTCCAATAAGACTATTTACAAGATCAAACGGTGGGCCAGATTTGGCCTCCAGGATACAGTTTGCCAATTTCTGATCTAGGGTATATCCTAATAGTGGAACTGCTAGGTCAAAGGGCTGGCCCATCTTCAATTTGAACAGATAATGCAAAAGTGCTTTACACAGCGGTTGTGTCATTTTACACTCCCACCAGCAGCACGAGCGTTCCTGTTGCTCTACATTCTCACCAGCAAGTGGTATTGTCACTTTCTGACCTCTCCAAACTGGTAGATATGCAATGCTGTGATTTACTTTTTTATGGCTTGGGGTCAAAGTTATGCCCATAACAAAGGTGCTCCGACTCTCTTGATTTCTAGTGTGCTGCCCCAACCTGCAGAGAACGAGGAGAGTTGCAGCTGCCATACCAGCGATTTGCACATAAACCACGGCTGTGCTCCTCTGCACCCCAGTGATATAGCATCTAAGACAGTGGCTTCATAATCACCCAGGAGCTTTAAAAATGGAATTCCTGCATCCCCTTCCTCAAGATTAATTCAATAAGTGGAGTGGGGCCCAGTGGTCTGTATTTTTATGAAATATATATATATACACACATATATATATATTCCTCAAGTGAACTAGTGAACTAGCTGCTGAACAGCTAGTTTGAGACACCTTGGTCCAGACTGTGTCTTGGCACAAGAAATTGAGAACTGCCGTATTCAGGGACCAGTGGCTGATAAGACTGAGTGTGTGACTCCCTTTACCAGTGCATCTGTGTTTTCGCAAGGGATAATGACTTAAGGCAAAAGAAAGGATCTGTAAAAAGGAGAATTTCAACCATTTCCCAGCCAGTGAGGAGGCACATAGATGGGAGACTAATGCTCTGTAATCCCAAAGTCAAGCACTGAGTTTCTGTTTTCCTCCTAGTAAACTCTTTGGTCTTTTTTTTTTTCATTCGTCATCTAAATATGTATTTTGACTCTACTAAATCTATACATAATCTAGGAAATAATAGCTTCAATTGAATTAAACATCAGGATTGGATGTTTTTTTCCTTTGGAAAATTATATTAAAGGTAATGGGAGAATTCCCCATCAAAACAGTAACAACAGCGAAAACTCACCTTTTTCAGATCCCATAAAAAGATTCTGCAGAGGCAAAAAATATATGTTAATATTTTTTAAAACTTACTGGACCCTGTGACAAAAACTTTACTTATTGTTCAAGCAGCACTAAGACAACATGATCCATCGTTTTCCAACAAAGCCACTTATTTATCTAAATGAAAAACAGAAATATTTATTCAAAGGAGGAAAACACAGCTCACTAGAAACGACTAGAGATTCAAATTTCTACTCATTTCAGGACTCTCAAAATGAGCCCAAAAAAAGCAACGTTTTGAGACAATGGTGGCAATGTGAAAGCATTTAGCTTACTCTAAATCAGGCTTTCACAACCTCGGCAATATTGACGTTATGGGCTGGAAAATTCTGTTGTGAGCGCCTGTCCTGTGCACTGTAGGATGTTTAGCAGCATCCCTGGCCTCTACCCACTAGATGCCAGTAGCACTCCCACAGTTGTGACAACCAAAAACGTCTTCAGGCATTGCCACATGTCCCCTGGGGAGTAAAATTACTCCTGGTTGAGAATCACGGTTTTATATTAAATCAGGGCAATCAGAAAACAGTAAGAAAAAGAATTAAATAGTCCAGCAATTCTGCTTAACAAGTATAGACTCTGGGAGAAGGGAGCAGAACCTTCCTAGTCGCTACTGAGTTTACCCCTTCCTTCCTGCTCACAGCCCCGATTTTTGATGGGTGCACTGTGTACAGCCCACGACTACCTTCAAGACAAATGTAACCGGACATGTTGAGGGGACTCCAGGAAGTGTTCTTTTTTTTGGCCGCACCACTCGGCATGTGGGATCTTAGTTTCCCGACCAGGGATCAAACCCGAGCCCCCCCCCCCCCGCAGTGGAAGCGTGGAATTTTAACCACTGGACCACCAGGGAAGTCCCAAGGAAGTGTTCTTGAATGAGAGAGGGTGCATCCCACTTTCCCCTTTCCGCCTTCTAACAACTTGGACGTGAGGTCACACTGAACATGACAGAGCAGCAAGACAGAAAGAGCTGGGTCCCTGATGACTTTGGAGCTGCCACATAGTCCTGGACTATCTGCTTCTAGACTTCTTTCCAGTATGAAGAGAGACGAACATCTCTCTTCTTTAGGGAGGGCCTCAGTCACAAGCTAGACCTTGACAACATAAGCATTAACCTGCTTTCCCCGGCTGAGCAACTTGCAGAGTACAAGGTAAGCCCCGGGCACTAGCCAACAACCTGACCTAGTGAGTGCCACCCAAAGAAGCAGTGAACTCCCAGCCCTGGCAGAAAACCCACCAGTGGGACTCCCTGAGCAACAGTAAGAAGTTAACCTTCTTCAGGGTGGCACTCTCTTCCCCTCGTAACTCTCTCCTCCCCCAGAGACACGACTCTGCGGCTCCAGTTCATTGTCTGAACTGTGCCTGATCCCCGATTCTTAACACATTTTTTGAGGAACGAATTAGCACGTTTTCTCCCAACTAACATTGACATAATAACTGAAACTTACAGAACGTCGGCGTTGGGGCAACATAACTGTGATACTGTGATTTATAAGAAGAAATATATGTTTAGTCTTTGTCCCAACTCCAGGCACAAAGCTCCTAACCCTTGGAATTTCCCAGGTGAGAGAACAATCCAGGAGGCTTCTGTTCTTTTTGGGAAGCACTCTCCTGTGATTTCTGGAAGCACCTGAGGATGGAGGCTGGTTGCCAGGGGAACCAACCACGTGATTAGAGGGTGGGAACTTTCAGTCCCACCTCCCTGATTTCTGGGGAGGCGAGAGGGGCTGGAGGTTGAATCAATCATCAGTGGCCAATGATTTAATCAATCATATCTATGTAACGAAGCCTCCATAAAAACCCGAAAGGAAGGGGTTCAGGGACCTTCCGGGTTGGTGAATCAGAACACATCCACATGCTGCCGTGCTGGACCCCAAACTCCATGGAAACAGACGCTCCTTTGTTCAGGACCTCACCCTAGGTATCTCTTCATCTAGTTACTGGTTTATAACCTTTAATATCCTTTGTAATAAACCAGTAGTCTAGTCAGTTCTGTGAGCCACTCTAGCAAATTAATTGAACCCAAAGAGGCGGTCATGGGAAACTCTGATTTATAGCTAGTTGGTCAGAAGCCAGGTAACAACCTGGACTTTTTTTTTTTTTTTTTTTGTGGTACGCGGGCCTCTCACTGTTGTGGCCTCTCCCGCTGCGGAGCACAGGCTCCGGACGCGCAGGCTCAGCGGCCATGGCTTATGGGCCTAGCTGCTCCGCAGCATG
The DNA here is from genome assembly GCF_963924675.1 of Phocoena phocoena. NCBI lineage: Eukaryota > Metazoa > Chordata > Mammalia > Artiodactyla > Phocoenidae > Phocoena > Phocoena phocoena. Next base: position 23,109,029 of record NC_089233.1, read on the forward strand.
TGGGATCTTCCCGGACTGGGGCACGAACCCGTGTCCCCTGCATTGGCAGGCAGACTCTCAACCACTGTGCCACCAGGGAAGCCCAACCTGGACTTTTGATTAGCATCTGATGTGGGGACTGAGCCCTTAAGCTGTGGGATCTGGTGCTCTCTCCAGGTAGACAATGTCAGAATTGAGTGGATTTATAGGACACCCCACTGGTGTCAAAGAACTGCTTGGTGTGGGGGGAGCAAACCTACACACTGGAATCGGGTGCAGAATCGTAATAACAAAAAAAACCTACGAAATCTGAAGTAGACACTGGGAGAAAAGTATACTGGTACTCACGATAGAGAGCTTTTCCGTGGTAGTATACCGGGCAAGGATTTCTCCTCGTTTGCTGGCCCAAGGCTCAAAATCTGATCCTACAATGGAGTTATCATCTCTGTCACGTTTCTTTCTGGAGTTGTCCTAAGAAAAGGCAAGACAATCTCTTCAGCAGCAGTTTTTAAATCTTTTAAAAAAGTATACGCAATCATGGTGATGACAGATGATAACACAGTATTGTATAAGTGAAATTGCTAAGACAGTAGAACTTAAATGTTCTCACCAAAAAAAGGGTAAGTATGTAAGGTAATGTATGAGTTAACTCAATGGAGGGAATCCTTTCACAATGTATATGTGTATCAAAGCATCACATTGCACACTTTAAATATCTTACAATTTTATTTGTCAATTATACCTCAGTAAAGCTTAAAAAAAAAGTATGAGAAGGCAGACAATCCCTCACTGTAGAATGTAACAGATCTATCTAAAGGTTTACTATGATAAAAAAATTTCAGGCCAATTCACCACAGATGGACAATAAACCTATCAAAAGATGCTCAAACTCATTAAGAATCAAGGAAAGGCAAACTGAAAGAGATCACTTTTCAACAATCAGAATGGCAAGATTTAAAATGACTGATAGGGCTTCCCTGGTGGCGCAGTGGTTGAGAGTCCGCCTGCCAATGCAGGGGACACGGGTTTGTGCCCCTGTCCGGGAAGATCCCACATGCCGCAGAGCCATGGCTGCTGAGCCTGCGCGTCCGGAGCCTGTGCTCCGCAACGGGAGAGGCCACGGCAGTGAGAGGCCCGCGTACCGCAAGAAAAATAAATAAATAAAAATAAAATAATATAAAATAAAATAAAATGACTGATAGTAGCCAGGTTGGCAAGGATGCAGGGCACAGGCACTCCAAAATACTGCTATGCTGATGGGAGTGTAAATTGGTGAACCCTTTCTGGAGAACAATCTGGCAGTAACCATCAAAACCTTATGTATATGGGGACTTCCCTGGCGGTCCAGTGATAAGAGACTTTGCCATCCAATGCAGGGGGTGTGGGTTTGATCCCTGGTCGGGGAGCTAGGATCCCACACCTCAGGGCCAAAACACCAAAGCATAGAACAGAAGCAATATTGTAACAAATTCAATAAAGACTTTGAAAATGGTCCACATAAAAAAAAAAAACTTTATGTATATGTTACCTTAACCCAGTAATGAACTCCTAGGAAGTTACCCTGCAGAAATTCTTGCACGTAGGCACCAAGATCTATGTATGTTCAAGGACAAATGCGCCACTGCCTATACCAACAAACACCACACACGGTCTATGTGTCCATCATGGCAATTTAAATCATGTCCCTGGGAATTCCCTGGCGGTCCAGTGGTTAGGACTCTGGGCTTTCACTGCCGAGGACCCGAGTTCAATCCCTGGTCGGGGAACTAAGATCCCACAAGCCGAGCAGTGCAGCCAAAAAAAAAAACCTAGAATCATGTCCTGTTCCTTACCAGACAATGCAGCTGTCCAAAATAAGAAGGTTGTTCTGTAAGTACTAATATAGAAAGTTCTCCAAGACATATTGTCAAGTTAAAAAAAAAAAGTATACACGTTTAAAAAAAAAAAAGTAAATAGCTGTGTGCAGTGCCAGCAAAGAATGATGGTGGATTCTGAAGTCAGACTGCCCAGGCTTGAATTCCAGCTTGCATGTCACTTGACATCTCTGCTCCTCTGTGTGGACCTCTTTAAATGAAGCTTAGGCAGTATGAGAACCACACTTGGAATGCACTTGGAAAATACCTGCTACGCATTCAGCTGATACTCTTATTACTGCTGTTGTTGTTACTTATATGTGAGTGTGTATGTAAATGTTCAGAAATTGTTGTCATAAATATCTATGAAAATACAAAGAAAAAGTTGAAGAATATACATTACACTGACAGCACTGATGCCCTCCAGAGTGGAGAACAGAATGAGAACTGGTCAACTGGACTTCTCTGTAATGTTTGATTTTTTACATGAAAAATTAGTAAATTAGTTATGTGATTACATAAAAATAAATCCAAAATAAAGGGTATGAAAAGAGTGAAATGAAAATAAAGAATTTTAAAATGCTTTAAAACGAAAGAAGAAGAAGAAGCAGTTTCCAGGATCTACATGCTATGCAGTGTCACTGAGTCTGGATTATTTGAATTGTTACAACCCGAGTGCACTGCGTATTACTTGTTCAATGAAAATCCCCAACCCTGCACCCACAGGACTGACCATAGCTAGGAGCATTACCGTGGTAGCCGCCAGGGATGCAGGGTCAGCAGAGGCCGCAAACATGGAGAGGGGGTCGGTCCCATCCAGGACGCTGCTCAGTGGGTCCACCACGGAGCTGGAGGATGAAGAGGACGTGGAAGAAGTGCTTCCTTTCCGGCTCACTTTCTTTGTCTTTGACTCTGTGACCTGTGGGGAAAATCTGTGGAGGTAAAATGGTAGTCTCCTATGACTTTTCCCAATGAAACACACAAATGGGTTTTCCCTTGTTCCGTTTCGAACTGACCATTCCTTTGCAGCAGGGACACTTATTTTTGTGACAAACTGACATGACTCGGAATCCCAGCTGTCGAGGAAGGGAAGGTGAGAAATTGGGGTTAGGAAGGGAGAGACAGGGTCTTTGAGATTTAGAAGATGATGCTATAAGTGAATTCTTACAGGGCCTTCTTACTCGAAGTGTGGTCTCTGGACAAGCCGCATGCACATCACCTGCCAGCTCATAAATCTGTAGACCCCCGAGCCCCACCCCGGACCCAGTGCAGCAGGATTTGCATCTTGCAGCAATGGTCCAGGTGGGGTAACGAACCAGCATACGGAAGATCCCAGAGTCGTCATTCTCGAAGACGGTCTCAGTGGCTCTGCGCGGCCAGCTCATCATCACAAAGCAGTGAGCGCCCAACTCCTCCCTTTCGGGAGAACTGTGTATGTGTTAAGAAGCAGGCGGGGGTGTTGGGGTGTGAAGCCATGTTCTTGTTCCACTGCCCCCAACCCTCCCCAACTTCAGAGGACCAGACCGTGGTGAACCCCTGAGCCGAGAGGATCCAACCAGAGCCAGAGTCTGTCTGCTGAAGGTTTAGGATCAACATCCAGAAGGGCTAGTTAGGCTCCACTCCTTTTTAAATGAGGAGGCTATAAAAATCCGGAACAATTCTTCAGAGAGAGAGAGGATGTAACAGCATGACGGAGAGAGGGCGTCGGATAAAAGAGAATTTGGCCTCTGTCCCCGGTTCCTGGAAAGGAGACTCCAAGTCCTTGGAGCATCAGTCATTCATGAGCCCCTCGATCACACCTGAGTTTATGCTGATGAGAGGATGCTGAAAGACCAAACATGTGATTAAAGGGCTCGGACTTTCAGCCAGGTGATAACCCTCACTGTAGAATATAACAGATCTGTCTTAAAGGTTTACTATGATAAAAAATTTTCAGGCTAATTCACCACAGATGGACAATAAACCTATCAAAAGATGAAAGAGATCTCACTTCAGCAGAGGGGAGGGAAGCTGGAGATCAAGTTCAATCACGTGGCTAAGGAATCAATCAATCGTGTGTGTCATAAAACCCCAATAAAAAGTTTGGACACCAAAGCTCAGTGGAGCTTCCCAGTCGAACACATGATGCACTGGGAGGTGATGCACACCCTGACTCCACAGGCAGAGGACAAGGAAGCTCTGCATTTGGGACCCTCCCCCTTGCCCTATATGTCTCTTAATTTGGCTGGTCCTCATGTGCATCTTTTATAATAAAAATATAAGCATAAGTATTTCACTTTTCTGAGTTTTGTGAGTTGTTCTGGTAAATTATCAAACCTGAGGGAGGTCTCTGGAAACCCTTGGATTTGTAGCCAGTTGGTCAGAAGTGCAGGTGGCCTGGGGACCCCCAAATTTACAGCTGGAGTCTGAAGCTAGGGCAGTTTTATTGAAGACCATGCCCTAAACCTGAGGTGTCTGACACTAACCCTAGGTAACTTGGTGAAGTGCCTCCCACTGGTGCATGTTTGTTGTTCCTGTCTGCCTGGCATCCATTCCTCCATCTCCCAGGCTCAACAGTCCACATTTTCTTTGGGAAGGCAGCCTTGCCTGACTTTCAGCTCTTAAAGGCCTGGTGGAGTGGACTCTGCTCCTGGCTCCCAGGGTGGGCAGGAGCCCCAACCCAACCAATCAGCATATTCTACACCCCAGTCACCAGGGTTGATTCAGGGAAGGACACGTAACCCGACTGGGCAAACAGAAAATGCAGAGAAGACACTCTCCCTGATGTTGGGTTTGAGTTCCTGAGATTGGAACCAACTCACTGGTGGGTCAGCCGCAGCCACTCGAGCCCGTGGGGATTTGAGGGGCCCTGGGAGGCTGAAGCTTGGTCTTGTGACCTCCTGCTTTATGTAATCACCTCTGTGTGTTCTCAGGTTCTCTGCCATTCAGAAACATCACGTCCTCAGTGTCTAGTGGCATCTGTCAACCTCATCCCACCCATGATGGCAACCACGTAGCTTCTATTACTTGTTAATAAAGAAGTGCTAACTCAGATGAGAGAATCTATGACTCTTGCTTGCCTTTTGTTTTGTTTTTTAAATAAACTCACAGATGGACTAAGATGCTATTCAGGACAGCACCTTATATTAGTAATTAGAGTGATCTTAATATTCCAAATAGGCAAATTAAGAAGTATTTTGTTTACACCTCCAAATCAGGAACAAAGGCATTCCATATGCATGATCACCTCACTAATATGAGAAAGGGAATAAAAATGATGGTGGGTGAGACCAACATCACAAAAAAAATGGGGCAGAGAACAAACTGGTTGATTTAAATATGCAAAAGCACCCACCACTGGCAAAATGAGAAAGACCCAGGAATACTGTCTATAATTTTATGGAATAAGAATGTCACAGAGGGACCCTTGACAAAACTTACAGTTATGGGTTTCAGTGGGTGATAGTCCCCAAATTCCAGTGGTACAGCCTCCAACCGGCATGATGCAAACTCAGCCTTGTAGTTCCTGTTCCTGGAATGCCTGGTAAACAGCAAAACCCAGAAACCAATTAGTTGGAGATGCATACACACTGAAAACTTTTTGCTGAGACTTCCTCATTGATGAGACAGTTTACAGTGGAACAACATTTTTACCAAGACCAATAAGAAGTGGTAAATTAAAAAAAACATTTAAAAAAAAATCAGTTTGAAGGTATAAGGAGCTGCCGAGGCAAACAAGACCTGCGAGGACAGACGCCAGAACAAAGGGAAGCTCACTGAAGTGAAGCCAACTTTCTTGCCCAGCTGTCTCTCACAGAGCATTTTGATTCTTGGCATGGGACAAGAGCCAGGCAGAGGGCAGCTGCTAGGGGGCAGAGTAACCAAAGAAGCTTTAAGGAAAATTCACAGGGCTGTAGAGATAAACTAGGGTTCAGGGCTATGGAGACAGCCAGGGCTTGAAGGGAGAGATTCTGAAGAGAAGGCAGTGCAGAGAAGTGAGAGATTCGGTCCTGGTTTCCCCTCAAAGTATTCTCCAATTAAGCTGTGGAAGAGCAAGAGGAATAAGCCAAGTAGATGAAGAGCAGAGAGTTTTCGTCAGTCTTGCGGAGGCTTAACAAGTGAAGGGGTTAGTGAGAAGGAACATAAAAGGGGAGAGATCACCCACATTGAAGCATGGAGAGGAAAAAAGATGAAAAGCACAGAAGAGTGCATAAGGGACATGAAGAAAGGTCTAACACACATACGATCTGAATTCCAAAGAAGAGAGGAGGAACAGGCAGAGCAGTATTTGAAGAGATAATCGCTAAAAATTTTCCCCAACTAAAGAAAGACACTGATTCACAGATTCAAGAAACGCCTGTGCCCCAAGCAAGACCAGTACAAATCAAAACAAAAAACAACCATACTTAGGGCCTTCATAGTAAAATGGCTGAAAACGAAAAAGAGAGGATTTCTTAAAAGGAATAAAGATATGTTATTTTCAAAGGACAACAGTAAAGATTATTATCTCAGCACAGAAATGAGAGCCACAAGACAAAGGAATGATACCTTTAAAGTACTGTAAGAAAATAATTCCCAACCAAGAATTCTAGACCTAGTGAAACTACTCTGTGAACATTAGGGCAAAAGAAAGAAGTTTCTAGTCAAAGAAAAAGGAGAACAGCAGCACCAGCAGCAGAACCACACCTTAATTTTTTTTAAATGCTGAGAGTAGAAGGAAAATGATCCCAGCTGAAAGCAAAAAATATATGCTAACATTATATATATATGCACACATGTGTGTACACATGCATATATACTATATAATACTAAGGAGCATACAAAAGATAAAGGTGTAGGTAAAACTAAATATCGACTACAAAAAATAACTTCTTACGGTGTTTAAAATATATATAGAATTAAAATGCATGAGAACTAGAACATAAAAGGCAGGAGAGGTGCTACGATCTGAATGTGTGTCTCCCTAAAGTTCACAGGTTGAAATCCTAACCCACAAATGGTATTAGTAGGTGGAGCCTTTGAGAGGTGCTTACATCTTGAGGGTACAGCCCTCATGAATGGGATCAGTAACCTTATAAAAGAGGCTCCAGAGAGCTCCCTAGCCCCTTCCACCATGTGAAGACACAGTGAGAAGGTGCTGGCTATGAGCCAGGAAGAGTGCCTTCACCTTGACCATGCTGCTGCCATGATCCTGGAGTTCCAGCCTCCAGAACTGTGAGAAATTAAATTTTGTTGTTTATAAGTAAACCAGTCTGGGGGACTTCCCTGGTGGTCCAGTGGATAAGATTCTGTGCTCCCAATGCAGGGGGCATGGGTTCGATCCCTGGTTGGGGAACTAAGATCCCACATGCCACACAGCACAACCGGAAAAAAAAAAAAAGAAAAAGGAAAACCAGTCTGTGGTATTTCATTACAGCAGCCCAAACGAACTCAGACAGAAAATTGGTACCCAGAGCGGAGTGCTAGTATAACAAATATGGAAGCAGCTTTGGAACTGGATAATGGGTAGAGGCTGGAAAAGTTCTGAAGTATGTGCTAGAAAAAGCCACTACCCTGAATGGACTGATTATCCAGTGATTATTGTGAGGGCTCAGAAAGAAGAGAGGAAAGCTGTAGAGAAAGCCTCAACCTTCTTAGAGAATACCTAAGTGGTGGTAAACGGAATGTTGGTAGAACCGCAGAAGGGAAAGGTCATTGTGATGAGGCCTCATACAGAAGGAGGAACACGCTTTTGGACAATGGAGGAAAGCAATCCTTGTTATAAAGTAGCAAAGAGCCTGGCTGAATTAGTCCGTGTCCTGGTGTTTTGTGGAAGGCAGAATTTGTGAGCCATTAAATTTGGATATTTGGCTGAAGAAATTTCTAAACAATGTGTTGAAGGTGCAGCTTGGCTTCTCTTGAATGCCTACAGTAAAATTCAAGAAGAGAGAAATGACTTAAAGACAAAATGGCTGACCAAACGGCAAACAGGCTTAAAAACCTGGAAAACTCTCAGTTCCAAAGAGCACAGGAAGCTGGCCCCTTTGTTTCCTTGGCCTCCAGATGCCTTGAATTCATCCCTTCCACGCCCCCCCATTCTCAGCTCCTTGACTTCATTAATATGTGTATGAACCCCGAATCTAATTGTGCCGTGCAATTAATCAGCTTTACTCAATAAGCCCCACCTACTCAGACATCTAACACAGTACAAAAGAACTGAGAGCCCATGTAATTTCGCTTCCATCCCTTTCTAAATAAATTTCGCTTCGAGTGTAGGAAAGGAGAAAAGCTAGTTAACAATATAGACCGGCCTCTACTTGTGTTTTGTTTTTAAAGGAAAACCCCTACCACAATACACTGCCTAGTCCCTTTGGGTTACATGTACTAAATATATACTGTCTTCATCTTCCAAAAATATTTCAGTTGAATTCATTTATGAAATATTCTTCCAAACTCCTTTTAATATGCTACCAGCCAATCCTTGATTTATAAAACAAACAAAACCCCAAAGAATAAATTGGAAGTCTAGTCATCAACAGCCATAATGGAGTTTAAAAAATCAACTTATACTTTTCCTCCTTTCAGATCACTCTTAACTTTATCAATAGAATTTTGAAAAGTTAATTTAATAGAATGAGTAGAAATGTAATCTGACTTGAAATTCAACTGCAAATGTGTTGTTCATCACCATAATAATTATTAACGAATCAACAGCTAAAAAAAGGATAGTATCAAAAGAGCAGTATGACTTGATACACAACAACCAAGTATCAGTTCTCATTTATTATGTGCTTATTATTGTTGGGGCCCACAGCGGGCCACCCCCAAATATGGCATATTATCTTGAATTAAAGTTACTTAAGAAACTTAAGGAAGAGCTGATGTAGAGGGACACTCTGACCCTCCTCTCTGTCTCCCTGAAGGTAGGAAATAAGTCTCCCCTGTGAAAGGTGCCCACCTGCATCTGGAGGTAGAAGGACACCCTTGTCACCAGAGATGGGGAACTCAGGGCCAAGAAGCCTATATAAATGAACCTTGTTATTTCTTTAATACCACAAGCCTGCTGTTTAGATTCTTCACTAACTAAGCACCCAAAGCCTAATTTTCTTTGTTCTGTCAATTCCTCACAAATCTGGTCTCTTTGTCTAAAAAGTATAAAACCTGCCTGTTTCAGCCATTTCTTAGGTCCTGTATCTATGAGACCTCCAGAACACACAAATTAAAATGTGTTTCTTTTTCTCCCATTAATTTACCTTGTGTCAATTTTATTATTGGTCCAGCCACAAGAACTCAAGAGAGTAGGAGGGGGAATTTCCTCTCCCTGACACTATATACCAGGATACAGGACAAGCCCTTTACCTCTATTTCCTATGAGGTAGGTACTATGATTATGCCCATTTCTCAGATGGAGAAGGTGAGGCTGTTGGTAACTTGTGAGAGGTTAGCAAGTGATACAGACAGATGCAAACTGAGGCAGCCTGCCTCTAGGATTCAGTAGTTCTACAGATCATCTATAGGTCAACTTGAGAATTCAAAAAAGCAATTGTCTTTTTTTTTTTTTTTAAGGACTGCGCTTTGAAATGATTTTTTTTTTTTTAAGTGTGAGGGGAGGGAATTCTTTGGGGAAAAAATACTTGTTCTGGAAAAACCTTTTAAAAAACAAAAGGGAAAGAAACATTTACCCTTGCCGTAAGTTCATGTCAAGTTGCTATTTCGAGTTTTCAACCATTTCTTCCATTATTTCCTCAAATTTGCTCTCAGTTCCCTAGTATCTCCTATAGGTTGAGATGTTAAAAGCATTTTCTTCAATGCCTGGGTCTTTAGTAAGGCTAACAGTGACCTCTAGTGGGCATTTTCTCAAAAAGCCTTACTCTTCTTCCCGCGAACATGAGCTGGTAAGCTGGTAAAAATACCCTCAACTCCCAGCAATGCGAAAGGGTGGTCTGGCTCCTTGGCAGCTGCCACAGAAAAAAGGCCAACATTTCATACCTCCACTCCTAGCTTGGTCTGGCCTCTGGCTACTCCAAGTGTGAGTCACAGATCACCAACAAGAGCATCACGTGGGGAGTACTGAAATACCCCTACAGAATCAGGGTCTGCATTTCTCCAAAATCCCCAGGTGACTGATATGCACATTAAAGGTCGACACTGCCCTGTTTTTAAATTATTTACATTGGGTAACATGAATGTGTAGAAATCCTACTACCAGTTACCAAATTAATCTCCTTATACTGGAAATACCGAAATCCAATAACTGCTTTTTAATTCTCAAGTGACTTTTTTTTTTTTTGGATTTGCAAATACAGTTTATTTTACAGAAAATTCAACATTATAAACAGCAGGCACCTCCCAGCCCCCCACCCCCCTCCCCCAACCCCGTACCACTGGGTGCAGACCATGCTACGCAGAGTGAGCAGTGACGCAGCCCTACTGCTTTGGAGGGAGATTCGAGAGCGATGGAACCTGCCTGCCCCACACACGCACGCGCCTGCCTGCCTCACAGGCCACCAGAGTCTGTCTGGGCCCAGCCTGCGCTGGACCAGTTAAATGGATCCAGCCCAGGTCCCCAATTCCTTCATGTCGTCGTCTTCCTCTTCCTTCTTCTTGGTGGGTTTTGATGGTACGGATATAGAAGGAACATTTGGTAGAGGGAATGTTTCCGGTCCACTGATTTCCAGCAAATTCTTGCCTAGTTCCTCCTGTTCTAGTTCTTCTAATTCTGCCATGAGCTCATCCTCGTCAAACTCTTCTCCAAACCCTACAGGTTTTGAAATAGCTGTTGAAATCTCTTCTGCAAGTTCCTGCTGGTCAGCAATGTCCTGCATTAACTCATCAACTTTATCGATGTCCATGTTGTCATGGGCAGCCTTCATGGCTTTGGCGGCATAGCCCATGTTCTTGAGCACCTCGGTGTTGGTGTTAGCATTCTCCAGGGCCTCTCGCTGGAACTCGACGGTTGACAGTGTGCCGTTGATCTGTGCCAGCTGCTTTTCATACCTCTTCTTGCGCTTCAGTGCCTGGAGGGCAGCGCGCTTGTTTTTGGTGCCATGCTTCTTGGCGGCTGTCAACTCCTGCTCGATCTTCTTCTCCAGGAATTCCTGTTTCTTACTTAGCATCTCCTCTGTGTCCCGAAGCCTCTGGATGGCCTCCTGGGGGGTCGGGCCGCCCTTGCCCTCAAGTGACTTTTTAATTACTAATGACATAATCTGGCAACACAGTTTTTTATCCCCCAATCACAATATACTCCCCCTCCCCAATAGAGTTAAAATGATGTAGAAATTCTGACTCCAAGGAATGGTATTTTTAGCAGTGCTATGACCATAGGACTGAACAGGAAATGTAATCCACAGTGCACTGGACATCTCACAGGTGAGGTCAGTAATAACAAAAAGTGTGGGTGAGAAGAGGCATGCTGGGGAGACACATGAAAACACAGCAGGACTCAGGAACCTTGCTACCCAGGAATCTCAGCCCAGGACCTAGACTGTAGGGCCATATGACAATAATGATTAAGATCAGAGGTTTGGGACTTCCCTGGTGGTTCAGTGGTTAAGAGTCCGCTTGCCAATGCAGGGGACATGGGTTCGATCCCTGGTCTGGGAAGATCCCCCATACTGCAGAATAACTAAGCTTGTGCACCATAACTACTGAGCCTGTGCTCTAGAGCCCATGAGCCACAACTACTGAGCCCGTGCACTGCAACTACTGAAGCCCGTGTGCAGCAACAAAGACCCAACGCAGCAAAAAAAAAAAAAGATCACAGGTTTGAGTTCCAAACCTCAGTGCTCCTTGCAGGCTATAAAGCTAAATGAACTGCTTCATCTTTCTGTCTCCACTTTCTTATCTGCAAAATGGGGTTTTTAGGAGATGAGATGTTGCAGGTTCAGCACTTAGCACAGTGCCTGGCACAAGATAAAGGCTCGATAAATGTCAAATTTAATGACAGAAACATGTTTCTCCTCTGAGGGCCTCCTCAGTCTCCTCATTCATTCCATAAATATTACTCAGCACCTACTATCTGCCAAGCTCCATGCCAGGCTCTGGAGATACAATGATGGTTAAAACTCAGCCCCTTTAACTTAAGAAGCATCAAGTCTAGTGGGCAAACTGAAAGATGAACACACGCTACCACAGACAGAAATGTTTAGAGCACAGTCAGACTAGGAACTGTGGAGACCCTAGATGCTAAAGGGCTTATGGCATCTCTCTCTGTAAAGTATACCAAAGGTAAAAATGCACTGGGATTAAACAGCATCTTCCTGGATCTCTGATTACAAAATTCCAGCCAGATAAGTGCATTAAAGCTATATGTTTTGGTATATAAGCCTTAGTGATTTCCTAAAAGGGGTTTTGCTTGACTAGGTCAAAGAAAACTCAAGGCAGGTAAGAACTCACTGGCATCCAATCCTGATTTACCATACCGAGACTTTTGAAGGAAGACTCTGAGTTAGACATGTGAAGGGAACAAGAGAAAGACCGCTGTTTATCAAGCATAAAATCAGAAGTATGTATCTGATTATTTCTAAGGTCCAGGGCTGTATATTTTTTCATTTGCTCACTCACTCACTCATTCAATGTAAACCACTTTGCATCATTTGCAGAGGAAGATCAGAAAATAATCTCCCTTTCTCACGTGCCCAAATAATTCCACTACTACCATCACAACTTGCTCCGGTTCTTCACACACCCGCAGCAGCAGCTGGAGCCTGAAGCGCCAATCACTCCTAGCTACTCCAGCCACAAGAGGCCGACAGGCCCAGCCGCCTTGAAACGCGCCATTAGCTTCTTCTTGATGACCTCCTATTCATCCTCCAAAACCCAATTTAAGGCTCTTCCTCTCTCAAACCTTCCCCAAGCCGCCAGGTGTGCCTAATCCCCAATGCCTTCTTTGGATATCCTTCTATTCAGAAGCTTATCTGCGCCACTAAACTGTCAGCTCTTTGAGGCTAAGGAGTACGTCTGAGGGTTGTGTATCCTGAATGCCCACTGCAGGGCCCTGCACAGAGTAGGATGAATGGCAGCCATTTCACAGATGAGAAAAGCAAGTCTCCTCTAGATGAGCCCAGTCATTCAGAAAACTGCCAGGTCTTCCGAGTCGTCCAGACCGGAGCTGAGCCCACCATTTTCTGCAGCCATCTCCCCCAGAACCCGCGCCAACTTCTGGGAAAGCGGAGGCCGGGGAACTTGAGCTTTTTTTAGGGAATGAATGGAGAGGGTGGCGTGGAAGGCGCGGGGAGAGGTAGCAGAGGAGGGAACCAAGATCCCATCCGTCCGGCTTCAGGGAGGTCCTCTGAACCCGGGTAGCGGCCGGGGATCTGTGGTCAAGACCACCCGGAGATGGGGTGGGAGACTCTACCAAACCCAAAAGAAAGCAGTTCACACACTCCCTCGCAGAGACACACACCGAGACAGAGACAGAATCCCAGAAACAACCAAAGACACCACCTCCCTTAAGCCCAGCCGCCGCTTCCTTCTTACCAAGGAAAGACCGCCATCTTCCCAGTCACATGACCGCTACTTCTGGCACCGCCAGCCCAATACACCCTTCCAGACCACGCCCCGCCCGGGGGCCATGTTTGTAAGGGGCGGACGCCCCTCCCCGCAGGGTCAGGGCCGCCATGTTTGTGAGGGGCGGGGCGCCCTCCCGCAAGGCACGGGCCTTGCCGCTCGGGAGGCCATGATTATGAGGGGCACCGCAGGCCTGGTGGCTGCCGGTACCGCAGCGCTGACATGAGCTGGCACTTGCGGCAGGTGGCCGCCTGGCCAGCCGGCGCCCTCTGGAGGCGGTGAAGAATCCAGACACCTGCGGAGAGAAGACGCTAACCGCGGCTGGGGTGGGAACAGCGTCGAGCCTGCGCGTGCTTTTGCGGCTAATTAGCAGTTTGGCTGGGTAAGCCACGCCCCCTCTGCAGGACACTGCGCCCACCTCCGTGCACCGGGGAATTTAGGCACTTACCGTACCCACCTCCCAGGACTAACAACCTGGGTCTCTAAGGGCAGCCCTAGATCCAAATGGGACAGCTTTCGACTGGAACTAAACTAACTGGAGAAAACGGGGTCAGCATTTCACCCCACTTGCGAAGCCGTACGTTTCTATGAAGGTGGATATCCGTTTCCACTACAGAACTTCCGTGCTCTAGTCTAGTCTTCTCTGATTAAAAAAAAAAAAAAATCACAGGATATTTTACTAAATGGTTGCCATAGTAAGCATGTGTCACGCCCTGTGCTGAACACTTTGCGTTCACTCTTCATTTACTCCCCACTGCAGACCTCTGAAATTACGGCAACCGGGATTTGACCTGACCCCAGACCTACTAGTTTAACAGGGGAGATCTAACGGAGATGACTGTTGGTTAACAGTTGGTTCATCACAAGGCATCTGATCCTCACTTTTTTCCCTTTTTCTTTGAAGTGTCTTTTCTGACAGGAGGAGGTCAGAAAACCACATTCTCAAAAATCTCCTCAGGAAAAGGCAGTAGAACACACCCTAACCCTCTAACGGAATACGTAGTTTATTTAGCACTCTGAGTCCTAGTTTCTTCAGCTGTGAACTTAGGATAATTCTGACCGAGGTGAAGGGAGATGATTATCAAATGCCCGGCAAATGGTCAGCACTCAGTTGAAGCAGTACATCACTCACTTGGCAGGCTGAAAAATCATATTGTAACTTCTGTGACCTTTCTGATTTCAGAGCTTTTCTTTCCAGGGCCACAGACGATGCAGTGTATCATAAAGCAGGGCTTCTCCCGTTTGAATTGCACAGACTCACCCGGGGATCTTAAAGGCAGGTTCTGATTCAGCTCTGGGGCAGGGCCTGGGCTTCTGCATTTCTAACAAGTCCCCGGGTGGCACTGCTGCTGGTCTCTGGATGCAGAAGGGGCTGTGATCGTTGTGGGTGGTAAAGGTGGGGAGGGGCAAAGAACACAAGCAGTGGCAGAGCAACAGCGTGCGCTCCTCAGCACATTCAGGCACACCCACTGATTCTGAACTCTTTAATAATGTCAGGTGTGTTACACAGATAATGGAGGTAACCCTGAAACAGGCTGTTATAAGTTATGTAAAGTGTGAAAGGGGATTCTTCCCACCATAGGCTGAGAAGCAAAACCACGCTTCTGGTGGCAACTTTGTCAATCACCTCAAGAAACTGCGTTGAGAGCCATAGAGAAACTGACCAAAAGGGAACAGATTAAATAAATAAGTGAAAAGGTAATATTTTACTGTCAAGTATAATTTTGGTTAGACATGGTATTTGTTCTCAGAGCTGTCCTTTAGAGCCTAACCGACGTGACTCCACTGTACCATACCCCAATCGGATTTGCTGCATTCCATGACTGAAAGTCTTTTTTAAATTTTTTATAACCTACATGTATGCCCACTATGGTGTGTTACAGATAGCATTCCAACTCCACTTGCTTATTTTTTTTTATAACCATTACTCTTCATTTGGGGGTAGGAGGGGGATTGTGTGTGGTTGTTCATGGGACAGTGACACCTGACAGAAAAAAAGATCTTCATCTCCAGAATGGGTCCTTGTTTTCAGCTCAGTATGAGTAATAGAGAGTTCCCAGTCAATGTACATAATAAACAAGAGCAAAGGGTGGCCACTGGAAAAGGGAGAGGCTGTTCTCACACTGCCTTGTAGATTGTCAAATGTAGTATCTCCTCGATAAGAGGTAAAAATGAGGACCGTTGGACTATGCTCACGTTAGATGACCAGGCAGCAGCAGTGGTTGGATTCTTAACGCTGTGCAAGTTGGCAGCTTGGTGTGAGCTTCAACCTTCGCATTCTCTCCCATTCGATCCGGCTAAGACATTTCCAGCTCCAGTGAACTTTTGCCCTCTGAAAAGTCCAACTCATGCAAAATCAAATGCCGGGGGGCTAATGTTACGGGTTACATATTAAATAGTGGGATATACCTTTCATGGGTCTTGTAATTGTAAAAAATTATCATATTATAATATTAATGTCTTGGCCACATACTTTTCAAAAGTCCTTTCTTTGGTAAATAAAAAAGATCAAATGAGATTTCTTTTAAGATGAAAAGTTTATTTTGCCTTTTGCCTAGAAGCAAAACTAGTGAAAATTAAAATTAAAGTATAAAAATAAATATAATTTACATTCATGGACATTCCACTCAAAGAAAAAATAACAAAAATAATATATATAAATAAAAATCCATTAAAAGCACAAAACAATGTCTGGCACTTTTATGAGAAAAAGCTGTGAACATTAAAAAAATTTATAAAACACACAAGCTTTTATCCTTAAAAAAAACACTCGTTTTGCATCCTTAATCTAAAACTAGTTTTATCTCTGAAACATACTATTTGTTGTAGCCAATTTGCATTACTGTACACAAAACTTTTAGCATCTATCTTTCATACTGGAAAGACCCACAAGATCCGAGTAAGCTGTATCCTGAGTTTTCAGAATGATAAAGCACAATTTATCATATTAAGATAATTTTGATACACTTTGCCCACAAATATAAATTGGTAACTCAGACATTTTTGACTGTGTTCTATTTCTAATTTTCTGATTCACTCATTAAATAAATGATACATCTCAATAAAGAAAATCAAGTTTACACCCAGAGTAGATTACTATTTTCTGTCTACAGCTAGATGTAAAAGTTAAATTTTAAATGGAACGGAAAATCGAAAACAATCTTTATCTCAACATTCTTAAGAGAATATTAAGAATATATATATAGTCTGCATTTTCAAAATACCAGTATCTTTTTAAAATTTAAGTTAGAAAGATTAAATGTACACATAAATGTTCCCAATTTTATGTGAGAAGCACAAAGCCCTTTTGGAGATGGCATGATAAATTAACAGTGACATTCTTTTTCATAAAATCATGTTCCCTTGGTAACACTTTTTGGTTTATATTTTAAATGATTATGTAAGTGATGAAAAACCTTAAACATTAGTGCCTCTTATGTAATGCAGACTTTAAACTAGACAGTATTATTATCCCATTTGAAAATCTGAATTTATCATATTGTATAGCCCTTTATTCTCCCCTAAATCCAGCATGCTAAAAAAAGCAGACTATGAAGAAATAAACAGACTAAATAGAAAATGTAACTGCATGCAACACGTTATTCTATTTTAAAGAAATAGATGTAATAATGCATTCATTCCTAAGCGCTACTACATTTAAGAACGTTGTGCTATCTTCCCCAAATTTGTTATACCCTCCACAGAAAGATTTTATAATTTAATAGAAACGTTTCTAATAGTACTAGGGTAACATACATTATTAACATACATTAAGCCTAACATTTCTGTGAGACAACTAGTTGCTGAGAGGAATGTGTACCTATGACCAAAATGGTGATGCCCAGCTACTCCTGTGGTGAATTTTTGGTGGACCACAATCAACAGGCAAGTGTTCTATCCTATGTGGTTACACTGTAAGTCCAAGAATATGAGAGATTAATCAGAGTTTTCAAAGTTACAAAATCGGGGAAAAACATTCTTCTGCAATAATTTCCCCTCAAACAGAACAGTATCTAGTTTATCAAATTCAGCAATCAGTGTGCAGAGATTAATGAAATTTGTATTTCAGAACTTATTTATAAGTTATCACACCTTTTCAATATTTTATAGAAATAAACGCAAATGTCCTTTAAGTTTACAAAAAGGTTCTCGGCGGACACCTGAGTAATAAAACAAACTTATGTTTGTGCAGGTTAAGGACAGAAATGAGCCAATTACTAAACGCTAATTTGTCTTCACCTGAAACTGATATTAAGAGGAAAATTCGGTGGGGGGGATGGGACTAGCCAGACTGACCAAAATATCCAGATGATTTTTCAGCCCTTTGGCATCACTTTGCCTGTGTAAACAGAGTCCAGAGTTAAATAAAAAGTCGTGAGCAGGGAAAATAATACGGATCCTAACCCTTCCCCCCTTTTTTATCCTAATGAATGTTGTCTTCTTAAGTTGTCGCAACATTTGGCTGCTTTCTTTGGATTTTTCCTGCATATACTCCTAAAAATAGAGCAAAACTATTATTATTTCTCAATGTAGTTTTTCTGTAATGATACCATTTAATGAGTGCTCACTATGTACCAAGCACTGAGCTAAGCAAAACACATTATTATATTTAATCCTTATGTAAAATAATCACGAGGTCAAAATTGTTACTACTATTTTAACAATAATAAAACTGAGACATAGGAGAGTAAGTCACCTGTGTAAGTAACAGAGCTAGAAGTAGAAACTCTGAGAACCCAATTCTACCTGATTCATTGTTTTACTTAACCATTTTGCATTACTGCCTCCTACTCTGCTTTAATTAGCAATTTCTGAATTTCACTGTAAACTCTTAAGTCAAGCACAAGACATCAAATGAATGTTTTAAAACATATATGAGATCAGAGACTGCAATTTAGTTTCTAAAAACTATAAACAACTTTAATTGCTTTGCAGCAAACTTTAACGCCTTAGAATTGTACTTCAGTCTAAGAATATGATAGTCTATCAACATAAAAATGAGTTTTCTATAAAATGCTTAATAAAAGGCTTGTCCTCCATGTAGGTCATATCAAAGCATAATTTCAAATTTGTTTGAAACATAATCCAGGCCATTAAAAATTTAAGGAGGAAAGAATAATCTTTTCAAAAGCAACTATGGATCCCTGTGTTGAGATTCATAGTAGAATTTTAGTCATAAGCCAAATTTTCAGTTTATGTAAAAGGATAAAATTCTTTAGTCTTTTTCAATTGTCTAAATATGCACTCACGTATAAATAAATCTTTAGGAAAAATTAGGAAAGAATTTTTGTACTTGTTTAGATACATATTAATTATACATGTTAATTCAAGGGTTAAGTACATTTTTATTAATAATTATGTTGCAATGCAATTAAACCACAATAGTTCTAGATACTAAACTTCATTGTACACATTAACTGCAATGACTTCCTATTCATCCTTTATACTGTTGCGTATTACTGAATAGAAACAGTAGTTGCTATTTTACTTATAGATTCACAGGTGACAAATAGTGGAGATGAAATGCATGAGAAAAGAATATGGAGAGTAGTCACTCGGGCAATAGACAACATTAGGCAAAGCAATACTAATTCCTCAATGATTTGCCAACTAGCTAGGATTTATTACAATATATAACACTAACATGAGAAAAAATGGAAAATGTCTTAAAATTCCATGTAACTTCACAAGCAACAGGTTTGATGTTTGGTCTGAGTTCTTCCAAATGGTTATCTTTCAAACCAGCTGATTCTACCTCTGGAATAACCGGGATTTTCAGCTCTGTAATCCCCTTTAAAACAACTCCATTGACTGTCACTCACAGTGAATTCCAAAAGATGACCTTTTAAATTATCCTCTATATATTCAACATTATGAATTAAACTCACTATATATACATGCAAAAGGTGAGCAATCAATTCAAAGTTGTGATCAATATCTTGTTCCCTCTTTGAACTTAGGTGAATAACATGAAAAAATCTATGTTGCTTATTCCCTCCTAATTTGGAGAAAATTACTTAGTAATAAAAGCTCTAAAATATGACTAATGGTGTATTAATGAGAAGACTAGAATTGATTAAAGATTTAATTTTAATTGCCTGGTGATTAGGTTTCTTTTAAATGTTTAGAAATCAGTCTAGTTAAAGCAAAGCATTTTGCAAGTATTTTTAATGGATCACATAATTTTTGGTGAGTTATCACAGTGTCTTAACAAAGACACCTAAAAAATATTAAAACATTAGCTTAAGGGTTTTGCATTAGCTCAACACTGAATTTGTCTTTTTGCCACCATAAATAGGATTTTAAAATACACTTTTTGGCTTAGCCCTTAAATAATTCTCAAATAATGAACATAAAGAGAAATTTAGCTCAAGCTTCTTATTGAGCAAAAGATTAAGACTTCACCCCCTCCCATTTGGCATATTCACATGTGACCTTGTGGTCAGAGAGCAATTCTTCCCCTTATGTGCAGATACAAATATTCCTGGGTGATACACTTTCCCAAAGCTGAATAGACATGCACAGATTTAGACATCAGATCATTATATTTTACTCATTTATAAAAACTTTTCTGAGTTAAGCATGTATAATTCTACAAAGTTTTCAGATTAAAAAATACATAGTGTCTCCATGGAATTTACAGAAATCAAGATTGCAACCACAGTTTCACTAAGATCTCCTGACTGCCGCAAAATACTAATACAAATGATCACTAGTAGGAATGACGGTGAATATGCCAAAATTATGGTGGCAAGGAAAGACACTCTATCCCGCTGGTATGGCCTGGGTCATGGGGCAGCTTGTGCACGACTTTCTATTGAATGGGTTTCAGGAATTCGTTGGCTACACACCTGAAACAGGCGCTCTGTTAGGCACTCTGCTCTGTGAAGACTTCTGTCTATTTTGCACAACCCCCTTCACTGATGTCTTAGGGGTTCTAATTGAATATAAAAAAATTAATAAGTCACTTGCATTAAGTTCTAAATGTTCAACATTCAAAAAAAGCAACCATACTGCATTAACCGTTCAAAGCACAATAAGCTTGAAAAGAATTAAGTCTCATGCATGTGCACAGTAAGGAAACTATACCTTTCCCTTCGTCAGGAGACTATAACCATGACTTATGCTTTGTTGGAGAAACACTTTGGTGATGTTGAACTTACTATGTGGATGTTTACATTATTTAATGAGCAAAATGGTATGAAATGAAAAGTAAAAACACGCCAACATAAGATGATAATTAAAATTTAATACACAACAGTACATCAGAGGGTTATCTTTGAACAAAACGTTAAAAGCTCTTCCTAATACGATAAAAAGATCACATTTGAAAATAGTTATCCTTTATATAAAAAGCTAATCCCTCTCAAAGCTAATCTTGATTTGAATATTTTTAAATACCCATGTGTGTTGAATTCTTACCCTTGTCTACTCAGTAGCCTATGAACAGGTGCATTCTGTCCTTGATTTGGCTGAAGGACTCTGTTGACAAGGTAAATAAAAAATTAATTCAATAGGATAAATTCAGCTTTTCCCCCACTTTCTTTCAACAGATGAAAGAAACAGTGAGGCAGAAGTCAACGATGCAACGATTTGGCCTATACATTATCACAATGCAAAACAAACTGACTACAGTGTATTAATATAGTGCTTATTTGCTCACCAAGAGAACAAACCTCGGTTTTTTTATCAGGAAAGAGATGCCTAACACAAGTATTAATCCTTGTGCTTTTAGATAATTTATTTATGTACTTTACAGAAGGAATTTTTCCTTTCAAACATCTGAGAAACAAAACATCACTCTTGTAAGAGCAGAAAACACGTCAGAAACATTAAGCTAGCTTTCTAAGGTTTTTAAGTAAGTATCAAAGACCCCTTGGACTGCAGACTGAACTCAGGACATATGGGGCTCAAATTTCCATCAGAGATAGCATGTCCTACAGAAAGCTCCAGGAACATCTGGTCTGGCACATGACCATGTATATGACCAGGTGTTACTATGGATTCTGACTCTGTGACCCTCCACCCCAATAGGGAGAGATTTACTGATGTAAAGTAGAACAAAGCCAACAAAAAACAAGCTTGGGATTTATAAGATTTTCTTTTCCTTAAAAGTTAAAAAATAGCCTCTTACTGAGACTAAGTGATTTTTCTCACCTTGTTTCAGAAGGATTTTGCTTAACCAAAAATTTCTTATTTGGCATTCCCATTTCTGCAGCTCTAACACAATATAAAAATAAGGACACACAAATAATGTATTTAGAAAGGGGGAAAACACATGATTACAAATGTGATACAGGATGACAGAAACAAATCATCATTTCAAAGTTGGTGCACTACTGAAAGACCTGTAATAAGCATACTAAAGACGAATTTCAAGAAAGAAGAGTTTTAATAGGATAGCTTCAGAGTATTATTTGCATTAAGTTTTTCCTGCTATGAAGTCTTTAGGATATTTGAAAAAGAATATATTTAAAAGATACAAAATTAACACTGAATATAAGGATTAAGTATTTTTAAGATTACTTGATTAGCTATCAATTACACAAGTTGAATGTTGACCGATTTATTAGTTAATACATTTATCTAAAGATAAAATCAGATTTTACCACCTGATTTTAAGAAAACTATATAAAGGGATTTCTATCACCTCAGCTGCAGAAGTGTTAACAATTCTTTATTTCTAATTTGAATATACAAACCAACAGTTGCTTAAAATTAATTGGCTTGATAATAATTAAATTAGAATATGACAAGACATGAAAAAGACTTACTTCATGTACTTCTTCCTATCAAGAGACTTCTGTGTTGCAGCTGAAAGAGCCACTCGTGGACTTTTCATTTTATCCTTTAAAATACAAAAGTAACATAAAGCTCTAGTGGTACCAGTAATACCACTAAAGTATAGTACTGAATGATCTCAAATTGCATGGAAAAGCTTCTCTTACTGGCATTCTGAGCTTTAATTTAGTCTTTACAATTGAAGCAGTCTAATTTTTTTAATTAATTAAAATTATTTTTCCCAATGAAATGGTGTAAATTTGGCTTTTCTTTTGCCAACCACACTAAGATCCCTGATTCAAACCACAGATCTCCAACACTCTGATATACAGTTGACCCTTGAACAACACAGATTTGAACTGCACAGGTGACTTACATGCAGGTTTTTTTTCAACAAATATATTGGAAAATTTTTTGGAGATTTATGACTTTAAAAAACTCACAGATGAACCACATAACCTAGAAATATGAAAAAAAAATTATGTCATGAATGCATAAAATATATGTATATACTAGTCTATCCTTATATAAGCATAAGGTGAGTGATATTTAATATAAAATTAATGTGTTAGTTTTCTTACTGTTTTATAACTGCTTTCAAAGAGTTACATTACCATTCAGTATGCAGGCCTCTCGCTCTTTCTCTCTCTCTCTGCCTCCCTCTCCCTCTCTTCTCTCTCAACTACAGCCTATCATCACAGGTATGTGGGGTTTTTTTAATGTAACACTGTTTCCAATACTGTATTATGAATATGACAACACTGTATGCCATGATTATAACAATTTATTCCTTAGTGTACAGGCTAGGCTACTGTGAAGCAATCATACTGATTACACTAGGTTCCCATAAATTAAACATATTGCTGCTTCCTCATTATCAATGCATGAATTGTTACAACTGTAAATAAACGTGAACTTGTTTTTCACATTATCTTTTCATTTTTTTAATCTTTTCATTTTTGATGTCTAATGTTAGTAATACATATAACATCTACAGTGTTTTGTATCATATAAGACAATATTGATGTAGGTACTTAACAGACATGATTCATCTTATAAACAGACAACATAAATTATGGTATTGATAAATACAGTACAGTACTATAAATGTATTTTCTTTATGATTTTCTGAATATTTTCTTTTCTCTAACTTATTTTATTTTAAGGATACAGTATATAATACATATAACATATAAAATATGTGTTAATTGACTGTTTATGTTATTGGTAAGACTTCTGGTCAACAGTAGACTATTAGTAGTTAAGTTGTTGGGGAGTCAGAAGTTATACTGAAATTTCTGACTGTGGGCCACCCCTAAGCCTCCACGTTGTTCAAGGATCAACTGTTTTTCAAATTAATTTGGAGCCTCTTTTCTAACTCTGATTTCCAAAAGAGGTAAATGTACATGACAGTTTCAAGGAAATTCAATCAGGAGCAGCAGACAGTTTTTTATGAGTCATCCAAGTAATATTCAACACTTAACTCAAAAATCTAATCCCAAAAACAGTATGTAATTCTTGCCAATTTCTTTTAAATTTGTCTACAGATTTAAATATTATTGGTAATCCTGGGAACTACCTGTTTTAAGAATTGTAGGATGGGGGCTTCCCTGGTGGTGCAGTGGTTGGGAGTCCGCCTGCCAATGCAGAGGACGTGGGTTTGGGCCCTGGTCCGGGAGGATCCCATGTGCCGCGGAGCAACTAGGCCCGTGCGGAGCAACTAGGCCCGTGCGCCGCCAACTGCTGAGCCTGCGCTCTGGAGCCCGTAAGCCACAACTACTGAAGCCCACACACCTAGAGCCTGTGCTCCGCAACAAGAGAAGCCCCACAATGAGAAGCCCGTGCACCACAACAAAGAGTAGCCCCCGCTCGCCACAACTAGAGAAAGCCTGTGCATAGCAATGAAGACCCAACTCAGCCAGAAATAAATAAATATTAAAAAAAAAAAAAAGAATTGTAGGATGGTGCTAAAGTCAATAAAGAATGATATTTAGTATCAATTACACCAAACCCAGAAGAACCTCAATGTGAAGTAATTATAGATAGATCAATCAATCGATTGATCTGCCCCTGGTTCCTATTAATATTTGGTCTTTGACCCCAGTTCCTGACACAAAGCTCCTAAAACCCTTTTAATCAAATCTCCTGAGTGATAGGAGCATCTTTTGTTCTAATGCTTGATCTTTGACTTCGGTTCCTAACACTGAGCTCCTAAATCCCTTGAAATTTCCCAGGTGATAGAAGCAATTTTTTTGAACCCAGGCCCTGACAGTGAAAGCACCGAGCCTTAACCACTGGACAGCCAGGGAAATTCCCCAAAGTATCTTTTGTTCTAATAAGACAACTTTTGGTGGGCTCTGAATGAGGGCTAGTCACCAGAAAGACCAAGCACGATTACAACCTTGAAACTTTCAGCCTCACCCCCTATCCTGTGGGGACAGGACAGAGGCTAGAGATTGAGTCAATAATCAATCATGCCTACGTGATGAAGCCTCCATAAAAACCCTAAAATACACATCCACATGCTGGGAAGGTGGCACACACCCTCCACAGGACAGAAGCTCCTGCTCTCAGGACCCTTCCACACCTCGCCCTATGCATCTCTCTATCTGGCTGTTCATCTGTATCTGTTACTGTATCCTTTATTATATAATAAACCATTAAATGTAAGCAACTGTTTCCCTGAGTTCTGTGAACCATTCTAGAAAAATTTTCAAACCCGAGGAGGGAGTCATGGGAACCCCACTTTATAGCTAGTTAGTCAGAAGCAACATAATTATTAATAAAATATACTTAACCCTTGAATTAACATGTATAATTAATATGTATCTAAACAAGTACAAAAATTCTTTCCTATTTTTTCCTAAAGATTTATTTAATGAGATTGGCATCTGAAGTGGAGGCAGTCTCATAAGACTGCCTCCTTGACATGTAGGATCTGATACTAACTCCAGGTAGATGGTATCAGAACTGAATTGAATTGTAGGACACCCAGCTGGTGTCAGAGATCTGGTGTGGGGGGAAAACCCACACATTTGGTAACAGAAATAATTTGTGAGTGTAAAAGAAATAGAGATTTTTTTTCACTCACTAGTTTAAAAGTCATGTAACATACCATTTGCCGGAGCATTTTCTCTTTGCGAACTTCTCGATCATGATGTAGAATAGACATTCTTTCAGCTGCATCCATTACAAAGAATATGTCATGAATACCATACAGGGCAGCTCGCAACTAAGTTCAAAAGAAGAAAATATTATACCCATTTAAAAAGATGAGGTTAGAGGTCAGTAGTATTACGTATGCTCTTATTTAGAGAAAACGGTTAAAGTTTTCATTGAAACCTACTTTCAGTGGTTCAGTGAAGGTAGAGAAATAAAACATTTCCATTTCCTAAGAGCCTTGAGGATACATGCATTACCTGAGCTAACACTCTTTCCTGAAGAGAAGCATCTTGTGCTGAAACAACACCTCTCTTTAACGGTGCTTCCAACTGAAAACTTCTTATGAATTCCATAGTATCCTGAAAGAAATGCTCCTTCATTTTTCTAGAAAGATTTCATGATCACTGGAGTTTCCTTTTGTTCTTTTTCTCAGTCAAAACAAAATGAAGAACACAAAACTATTACATCAGAAGTCAAACAGCACTCACTTTAAAGTGAGACCAAAAAAATGCACAAATTACTTCGTTTACATATTTTAAAAAATTATCTGAATGAGATTAATCAATTTCTAAAACAGCCTACATTATGTGACTAAAAAATGTTTGATCTGCCTAAGTTCTGAACTAATTTGTCAACTCAGCTGTCACAACACTGACAGAAACTGAGACAGAAATGTAATACAATTTACACAACCCTCTTACTTTTACAGTTTGTCGAAGTTGTTTCAGTTTATCTGTCTGCATGAGCCTACGAGTAAGAAATCCTTTTGCTACTGCAGTTACTTTGTTAAATTTTGCTTGTACTTCTGCACTGAAAACCTAGAAGAAATAAAATAGACACAACATTTTAATAATCTGAGCATTATACTCAAGACTGTTTTTCTTAATCTATTACAATGAACTAAATTCTTCTATATGTTTACTCTGTGTAGTTTAATCTTTAATAAAAGCTAAGCTTTTGATGTATTGCAAAATATTTATGCCTCATTTGTACAACCTAAGATAACATAGCTCTTTAGAAAAGATATAGACAGACGTGCATGCATGTATCTTTAAGTTTGCCCACCTGAGACCATTTAGTTTTGGCCCTTCCAAAAGGTCTTGTTACTGAGAGTTTGGTCAAGCCACTAGTTGATGATCCCCAGAGGTAGAATGGTACTTCACTTGCAGAACCAAAGCTGTGTTGTAGGGCAGAACTTGTGAAACCTTGAGAAATATACATAAAGTATTATACTTGATGTCAAATAATTAGAATACACAGAACATCCAAATAAACATGACACTCATCAAGAATAACAACTCTGAAACTGATCCATAGCAGACTTAAAGTATTTATGGACTTTAAGCATATGCACCAGATGGATCTTTTCAACACAAACAGCATCTCAGGATAATTGAAGATGTGAAGATAAGCTCTTATTGGGACTGGGTAATTAGATGTAATTCAAGATCACTCAGGAGATAGCAAACTGTGTTATCACTTGAAGAATATCACCTGCTACTTGAATGAACAAAGACCAGGCTCTGAGCCAAATTTCCTGATATTTTCCTTGCTAAGGTGGCTTTTCTCGTGAACCTGCTCATTGGTCTTTGATCTGCTGCTATCATTTCATTTTTCACCAGTTTCTAAGAAGCTGGCAAATAGCATGGGTTGGATGTGGAATGACTTATAGAAAGGAGGTACAATTTTAAAGTGTGCCAAATAAAATATCTTACTATAGGATAATTTTTTCAAATGGAAAAGGATTTTTTAAATATTTACCAGAACTATTTGAATTTGAAGAATGGAGTGAGTCCACTTGAGACAGCACTGTTTCTAGTAAACCAGAGTCACTTATCTTTCTCCATTCTAAGTCCACAGCATTGCTAGTGCCCAATTCGGAGGCTTCCGCTGTAATCACCTTCTTCTCTTTTAACATTTTCTCCCGTTCTTCTATTTCCTGTAGATTAAGTTTATTATAATATGGTAGCTCTTTTAATTACATCTCCAAATAGTATTTTAGGCTCAGCTAAAAGTATGTATGATTATCAGCAAATTATTTATTTCAGGTTCTCCTCCCTCAAATAAAATTGACAATTTATTTAATTGATTTTGAAATGTGATAATCTTAAAACAAGTGTCCTTCCTCTTATGATATACTCTTACAGAATGCATATTTCAGCATCTACTTACAAAATACCTTTTAAAAATATTACAAATTTTGAATCAAGGATTCAATTAAGTATCCTTTTGATAAATTATGCATTTATTTTTAGATAAGGATCAAAATATTTTAATTCACATTTTGGCACTAAAAATACTCTCCATGACATGGGGAGGGGGAAGGGTAAGCTGGGACAAAGTGAGAGAGTGGCATGGACATATATACACTACCAAATGTAAAACCAATAGCTAGTGGGAAGCAGCCGCATAGCACAGGCATATCAGCTCGGTGCTTTGTGACCACCTAGAGGGGTGGGATAGGGAGGGTGGGAGGGAGGGAGATGCAAGAGGGAAGAGATATGGGGATATGTGTATATATATAGCAGATTCACTTTGTTATAAAGCAGAAACTAACACACCATTGTAAAGCAATTATACTCCAATAAAGATGTTAAAAAAAAAATTGATAATTCCAAAGTCACTTTTTTCTTAAATCCAAACAAAAAAGTACTCTCCATGTATGAAAATCAATAACCCCCTTAGATTAAGATATACAAGGGTAACAATTATAAGTATCCTAAACATGACCAAAACTCCACTCACCAGCCCTATATCCCTACATTTTAATTCCTCACCTTTTGCAGTCTCTCCTGTTCCCTTTCCTGCTCAGCTATGAGTAGCGATAACTGCTGGGCGTGCTGCTCTTCTAGTCTCTTCCGCATTTCTTCGAAAGCTATCATCTTGCTTTTTAATATCTCCTCACCTTCTGAAAAGAAACATGTCCCCTCAAATTTAGAAAATTTAGTAATATCTGATGTTTTATAACATCAATTTAAATTACGCTTCTGACCAGAGAGTATTCCTGGATCTGACCCAGTACAATCAAGATACAGCCAGGTCCCCACTTTGAATCACATTCTCTTTGGCCCTCCTCTCATTTCATGCTACTAAAGGTCTGTATCTCATCACCCTAACCCACTCGTTCGACAGATCCCATCATGATCTGAACTGATGAAGCCAAGACTATGTGTTCCGTCCAATTCTCTTTACTCCAATTAACCTCACAATGTGGTTCTCATGTGCATCTCACCTCCATTTATTTTCTTCACTCCTGTCCTTCTCCAGGGTCTCTGGTATTGTAGCTTCTACTTTTGCTTTGTTTTACTTTTTTAAAATAAATGTTGCTTTGACAGTATAAAGCTACTCAGCTTGAGGCTCCAAAAAAGATTGGATATTAAAATTCTAGATATTTTAATTACTAACTAAAAAATTTATTAAATCAGTATGACTATGCAACCTACTGAATAGAAAGTGGTGTGACACTTTGAAATGTTGAAATATCAAGTATTACACAGATGTAGCACATAGATATTTAGGAATCCATTATAATTCAACTAAATTCAAAGAATCCTTCTTTCTAAATACACAGTCAATGATTTTCATTGAAGATAAGCGCATTATATTTGTCCTACCTGCCATGGTATTCTGATAATTTGTTCCTAAATACATTTTATTCAGCTACAACAATATGCAGTTGTTCACGTGCAATTTTTTTATAGGCGGGGGAGGGGGGCTGGAAAAGCAGGTGAATTGTAACGTTCAGCAAGAAAGGAAAAACGCCCTCCACTCGACCACTCAGCCAACAACTGGAGTCCATTCAGCTCTACCTTAAAAACTTTATAAATGAGTGCCTGTCCAGGGGATCCCTCTCTGGGAGGTGTGCCCGAGGCAGGCAGCCAAGCTACGGGCAGCTCTCGGCACGATGCACTGCCACCCTTGCCCACTCTGATAGCAAGCCGGCTGCCTCCATGCCTGGCCTCATCTCAACACAGCGGCCTTCCTCTTGTGAAAGCACTGCCAGAACTGCCACTTGGTCAGTCTGTGTCCTTTAGGTATTGACCGAGACAGCTTCTAGCCTGCTACGTCATCTACTTGGAGAAGCCAAGCTGGCTCCTCAGATATCAACTGTTTTTATTAGAGTGCTTATAAAGTCGCACAGGTGTTACGTAGTCTGCCCCAACCCAACCCTATTTTTCCTATAAACCTTGTTACTTTTAGGTGCAATTTTACAGAATACGAAGTTTTTTTCAGGAGGATGCATATCACATTAGAGTTGAAATGTCTGTGTCTAAAAACATGATTTACTTGATTTATATGTCTTCCACATCAGTAATGAAGAATTATGAGCCATGACAACAAAGTAAGGAGTAATAAAGAAGACATGTTTTAACAAGTTACTGTTAATATAACACTAGATACAACAGAAAGAAATTTGAAATAATTTTCATTAATAAAGACACCACTCTTGAAACACTACTCACAGAGCCTTGTTTGTGATATCTTCTCTAATAATTTAGTGTTAAAGTGTTTACTAAAGGGCCAACTACATGAAGATCTCATTACAAATGAAAGGGCAAACTGATGAAAATATTAGAAACCACAGTCCAAAAGGAAAACATCATAGCAATATACTGGATTAAAATTATGAGTGATGTTTCATGCAAGAACTTTTTCCTCCAGTCATTAACAATATTCTCTATAATACCAAGTGGATTGTGAAAGATTCATAATCTAAATAGGAAAATCCTTTAAGAAAGCCTATCAAATGGCAGTAAACTGTAGCTAGTGATGCTCTCTGATAAATGAACAGATGAAGACAATTATAATTATTCTGCAATTATTATTATTATGACAATTATTAATTATCAATTAAAGGTATTAAATAGAGATGCCACCTGCTTGGCAGATATTAAACACTTCGAAGCTTTCTTACCTTTTGAACTACTTTCTAATATTTTATTCTTGTTGATGTAGACAGACCCCTTGAAGTATCTTTTTTCTGGCAAATGTTGCCTTTCCTGTTCAGCTATTCCAGTTGTTATGACATAAGGCCAGTTTTCTTTTTGCAAATTATCAATATCTAAATCAAGTCTCCGTTTAACTTTCTCAAAACTGTTATCCAAAAATTGTTCATTTCCACAGGACGCTGTAGGGGTGTCCATATGCAGTCTGGTATTCTGGTTTTGCATCAGTAAAGGAGATGGGTTTTTTACGTCGTAAGACTTATTCAGTCCCATTTGGAAATTGCAGTTTTTCTCTAACACATTGGCTGACTTGAGTCCACTCACAGTTCCAAAGTTTTGACTCACTATACATTGACTGGTGGCACATGGCTCATGCAATCTTTCCACTGCAGTACCTGTACTGTCCATTTTCTGTGGTCGTCTCCCATCAGATGTTAACTGACCTTCCATGCTAGCAAGTCCATGAATAACTTTATTTTCTAATTGACTTCCTGAAGACTGACATACCTGATTTGATTTACCTAAAACCATTTCCTGTATGGCTTCAGATGTATTTTTACTGACATAAACCTTGCTTGAACAAACTCCTGCTAAATCAATTGGTAACTCTGGCACAGTTTCAGATACATTTGTTTTTTCATCAGTTTCTTGAACAACTAAGTCTACTGCCTGTTCTTTTCCTTTAGGACTTAATTCACAAGCATTTATTGGGTTATTTATAAGTATATGACATGCTGATGATGGCCTAGAACACCTTCGATGCATTTTAGGACTTAGGCTTGGCTCTGGGCTAGGTAATTTGGCATATGAACCAGTAAGACTTTTGATAACATTATTTTCAGTAACAAAAGTGGGAATGCGTTTAAAATCAGAATCAGGCTCTAAAACAGTAGAATGGCCAGTTGGTATAGGTATGTCCACTTTAGAAAAGCTACCTAAAATGGATGTATTCACGCTGCTTGCTTGAGTGGAAGCACCTTGGAGAAGAACATTTGATTTATTAAGGCTTGGTTTGTCAGGAATAACTGAACCACAGTGCTTGCCCATCAACTGGGCCTTCTCCTTTTCACAGTCAGTCACTTTAACAGCATCATTTTCTTTGTCTGAATAACTCTCATTAACACTCCTCTTTGCACTACTTCTCAGACTGTGTCTAGATTGCTCTCTTTCTATATACTCCTTTGACTTTTTCATCAGCTTCTGAAGACTCATTATGTAGGGATCGGGAGTAACTTCCCCCAGAAGTGATGGCTCTTGTTCTTCATTTGTTGGAAAGAGACCACCAGAAATAAGCGGCTCTTGTGCAGCTGCTGAGGAGGTCTTTAGAGAAGCTTCGTTTTCGGTGTGGCTAATATTTGAACTATCACATTGCTTCAGATAACTGAATTCTTCTGAGTCCCTAGCTAAGTCTACCCCATTAGATTTAAATTGGTCCTCAGTATTCAATGGCAAAATTCCAGTTATCTTTTCAAACTTTGCTAAAGTAGAGTGTTCAGTAGGGCTTGGCAAGATATTTGGAAGTGTAGCAGGAACATTCAAGTTTCTGACTTCTGAATTAGAGTAAACTGTTTCAGTCTCCCACTGATCAAAATCACAGGCATTAGGTGCTTTTCTAACCTGAAAAAGGAAATTTAAAAATTATTATTTCCAGGAATTCCCTGGTGGTCCATTGGTTAGGATTCCGTACTTCCATTGCACGGGGCACAGGTTCGATCCCTGCTTGGGGAACTAACTTCACATGCCGTGTGGCTCAGCCAAAAAATAAATAAACAAATAAAAATAAATTTAAGAAATAAAAAGTAATATGTCCTGACTACACAAAAAGCCTTTGATTTCATTGTTTTCTAAAGTGAAACTGAAACTGAAGATTCAGAGTTCTAATATTTGAAAACACAAATAAAAACTCAGATGACCTTTTCTATGGTATTCTATATCACATGGAGCTCAAATTACTATAAAAAGCATCTACTGGTCATCCTGGCCTATTTATTAACAGATTAAAAGAGAATTCCTTCATGGTCCAGTGGTTAAGACTCCGCACTTCCACTGCAGGGGCTGCGGGTTCAGTCCCTGGTTGGGGAACTAAGATCCCACATGTCGCCAGGTGCGGCCAAAAAGAAAGAAAGAAAGAGGGGCTTCCCTGGTGGCGCAGGGGTTAAGAGTCAGCCTGCCGATGCAGGGGACATGGGTTTGTGCCCCGGTCTGGGGGGATCCCGCATGCCGCGGAGCGGCTGGGCCCGTGAGCCGTGGCCGCTGAGCCTGCGCGTCCGGAGCCTGTGCTCTGCAACGGGAGAGGCCACAACAGTGAGAGGCCCGCATACCTCAAAAAAAAAAAAAAGTCACTTATCTAATCTGATACAAATATGAACATACGTGCATATATATTCATATACTCATGTGCAATTTAATCTTGGGATAGAAGCATTTTCGTCAGCTTTCTTCTGGTTGTATGTTATAACATCACCACTGCTCCTCCTAGGAGAACTGTCATCTAGGGATAATAATGTGTAAGATAAATAGCAAGTAATTAAATTTCTTACATAGACGATTCCTCTTTAACAAGAACTAACTTGCCCAGGACACTGATTAAGCAAAAAAATAATTCAGTACCAAGACTCCTGCCTCCCATACGCTTACTCCAAATTTTAACTAAAATCCTTCTATATGATGAGACATATTTGTGGTAAATGAAAGGTCAGCCATCGAGCTTAATACTTAAAAATTAAGAAAAACTTCAACTTAAAACCTGATTAAGGCAAATTTCAATTTGATTAGCTGGATGATCATTTAAAACAGCAACCTGGGGGCTTCCCTGGTGGCGCAGTGGCTGAGAATCTGCCTGCCAATGCAGGGGACACGGGTTCGAGCCCTGGTCTGGGAGGATCCCACATGCCGCGGAGCTCCGCAACAGGAGAGGCCGCAACAGTGAGAGGCCCGCGCACCGCGATGAAGAGTGGCCCCCGCTCGCCGCACCTAGAGAAAGCCCTCGCACAGAAACGAAGACCCAACCCAGCCAAAAATAAATAAATAAATTTATAAAAAATAAAAAAATAAAATAAAACAGCAACCTATTAATGAGTTTTTGAACAAGCAAAATAAGTTAAAAATTTAATAAAGATGAAAACAATTGTATACACAAAAGATCCAACAGAAAACAATAAAATTACATTTTGTATCTAAATAACTCGACTTTGCAAAAGAAAAAGTGAACTAGGATGTTTTCTAAACATTATACAAGCATATATGAAACTGGCAGAAATCATTATCATATTATCATATGAATACACTCCAGAATCCTGAATTTTAAAAGATTTTTAGGTTGCTTTGTATGTGTTTTTTTTCTTAGGCAATATGGCACTCCTATTTTACCTTACAAATCCCAAGACATGTAATGATTTCCAGGTACTACGCAATAAACAGTACAACAAGATCTACTTGGTCACAACCTCACGATAGAAATAAAACAAAAGGGATACATACTCATGACACATGTTCGCAGGTTTAAGTAAAATAAATTATTTCCTCAAAATAGCTAAACATTTCATATTTGTGATATTCAGCAGCCATGCTTTTTGTACATCACTAAAAAAGCCTTTGGTTAGACAATTTAAATAACAACAACAACAAAATCTATCAGAATCATAGGTTTTACAGGTAAAACAGACCTTAGAAATCTATTTGTATTATATAAAATTTCTCTATCTGAATAATTAATTCATTACTCTATAGTTCAACATTGTACACGTTCTATTAAGCAGAGAAAGTCTTTAAACTCAACAATAAATTCATTAGTAGTATATTTGATATATTCCCTCAGTGGACCAAGAATGATATGCCATTTTTGTTCCAATAATAGGAAATATCTAATAAATTAAAAACCCACCTTTGTTATGCTACTCACTACATTTTATAAACTCAATATGAGCAGTAATTATACTTTACAAATTAAAATCTACTACCCACAGAGAAATGAAGGTAGTAGTTAGTGGGAAATATCCTAAGGGTCATTGTACATAAATCATCTAGTATGAATTACACAAACCACAAACCCCTAGGATTATAAAAAAAATTAAAAGATGTAACCAGCGAAACAGGGTTATATAAGGCAGAAATTATTTGTTTTATCTAATTCACTGTTTTTAGTATGAAATAATCCAGACCTTAAAACACATTGTTTATACAAATTTAAATTAAATAAAAATCATTGCAAAGGTATAGATGTGTTGTTTAAAAAGTTTCAATTTGTATCTAAGATGCATCTAGGCAATTCTATTTAATCTAAATTGCATTTGTGTATCTAAGAGCAGAATCTTCACCAGAAAAAAAAATGGGGGACAGTTATTTACTTTAGCAGAGAATGAGAATAAGGTCATTGAGTCAATAGTCTGATTAGTTCAGAGGTAAACTACAATGGCCAATTCTATCATTTTGTCACTGAGAATTCAATGTTTTTAGAGTCATAAGACATAGACAACAAGCAATTATACTCAGTGTATGGGTCCATTGTCTAAGTACCCTCTGATTCAAGTACTGAGCACCACTAACAAGCAAGTGAATTTTCTTTGGAGTAACTGAAATGGAATATCACAAATTATGAAGATTCTCAAGCTTAACAGTATATTGGTAATTAACTACTAAGGCAAATTTATTTCTGAAAAATTATCATCAATGCTTAATTCATGATTTCTTAATTATAATTTAAAAGAGCTTAAATTACACACCTGAACATTTTCAAGAATCTCCTGGACACGTGTCAGTAAAGCTCTATTCCTGTTAACCTGCTTTCTTCTTTCTACATCAAGTGCTTTCTGCTTTTCTTGTTGCATTTCCCTTCTTTTCTCAATATTAAGCTGAAAAACATCATAAATATGTAATTATTTCTCATAAATGTAAAAATATCATAATATCAGGTAGTTTTGAACCAGAATGATTAAAAATGTGTGCAACAGGTAAAACTATCTATAGTGAAAGAAATCTGAACAGTGGTTGGGGGTGATGACTGGGATGGAGCATATTAAATTTTTCTGTGGTGATGAAAATGTTGTGTGGGTGTGAGTTATAAATGGATGCCATATATCAGAACTCATGGGACTGCTTTTTTTTTTTTTTGGTTGCACTGTGTGGCATATGTGATCTTAGTTCCCTGACCAGGGATTGAACCCATGCCCCGTGAATTGGGAGCACGGAGTCTTAACCACTAGGCCACCAGGGAAGTTCCCAGCATTCATGGAACTTTAACACTTAAGATCTGTGCATTTTACTGTAAGTAATTATTCTCAATTGAAAAAAAAAGTTGAAAGAAAAAAAAACTGTTCACGTATCAAATGCTCTGAAATGAAAGATAAAATTAACCCTATTGGCTACTGTTTTGATTTTCATTTGGTAATGTCTTACTTCACTGGTTCAGTTAGTTTCTAATCCTCTAATCAGTATACATTTCACCTCTTTGCTACCTCAAAAAAATGTCCAAAGGTGATAAAAGAAACAGATAATGTTTTATTTGCCTACAAAATCAGAACACATATTTGGTTCCACTTCATTGTAACCTCCAATAAAAATGTAATGTACTGAAAAAAATTGAAGGCGTCCAAGCATTATTTTTTGTGTGTGTGGATTTAAGTCTTTATTATTAAGTCCTGGGAAGTTTAGTCACTATGTTAAGGAGTCAAGACTTATTTTAGATTTATGCAAATAGAAAACATGTCATAAAAAATTATTTCAAAGTTGCAGTATTTGACTATCAAATACAACCTAAAATCATGGATTAAGGTCCATAAGCATTAGATTTTGTTTATAAATAAGTAACTGATAAAGTCGTAGACCTTACACAACAAGGCCCAGACATTTTGGCCTATATTAAACTAATCAAGCAATATGTCATCAAGTAGCTGATAAAAATGTTTTAAAATCTTTTCTTATTTGCATGGTACCAAAGAATCATTCCAGTTTACTTGCTAATCAAAAAGAGAAAAGAAAATGTATACCTTTAGAGTCATATGGCAGTCACCACTGTAGAAGCAAGTGTTCAAACTACACATTACTAATAGACAAACAACTACACATTATGTAACTTCTGATTTAATTTAATATGAAGTACATGGCATCATCTCCAAAGAATTCTTGCTAAAAATGTTTAACCTGACTCTAACCAAACTATTAGGCTAATTTCCAGTTTATAGGAACTACAGGGACTAGAGGGTAAGTTAAATGTCACCATGAGGAAACAATTAGACAAATCCAAAATATAAGGCATTCTGTAAGATCTCTTTAAAAATTTACTATCATAAAGAACAATTTTTTAAAGAAATTAAGGAACTGTTCTATGTCAAAGACATTAAAAAACATAACAAGTGAATGCTATTTGTGAACTCTGACTGGATCCAGACAATAAAAAAGTTATAAAAGACATTTTCAGCACAAATAGAGAAATCTGAATATAAATAGAATATTAGATGCTGTTAAAATTATTATTAATTTTCATAAAGTGTGATATGATATTGGAGTTTTATGTAGGAGAGTATCCTTATTTTTAGAAACTGTTTACCAGAATATTTAGGGGAGAAGTGTCATGTATCTGTAATTTTCAAATGGCTCAGCAATAAAACAAAAAAAGTTTTAAATAAAGCAAATAACGCAATAAAGTGAAGACAGCAAAAATGTTAAAAATTGTTGAATCTAAACGGTAGATATGTGGGTAGTCACTGAACTATCCTTTCAACTTTTCTGTATGGTTGAAAATTTCATTACAAAAAGTTGACAGAAAATATCGACCTTTTAAATCCTGCTATACAAAAAGAAATAAATTTAAAACTCTCTTTCAGTAATATTTTCTGATTTGAAATAACGTCACATACATTTATAAAATATTCAATCAGTATCAAAGGGAAACACGATGAAAAGTGCGTCTTCCCTCTCATCTGATATTCCCTCACTCCTCCCCAGAGAAAGAAGATAACAGTCTTATTTAAAAACCCAAATAGTTAGCATATATTGAGTACCTACTATGATCTAGGTAGTGTTCTAAGCATTTTAAATGTATTAGTTCGTTTTCCTCAAAACAGCCCAATGAGGTAGGCACTATTTTTTAGCCTCATTTAACAGATAAAGAAAATGGACCTCCAAGTTCACACAGCAGGTAAGTGGCAGAGCAATAATCTGAATTCAGGCCAGAAGGATCCAGAGCCAGGCTTTAACTACTACTCTATGCTGCCTCTGAGAGCATGCTGTGTCCAGTGATTTACAGCAGCTTGTGAAGATCCTTCCATGCCCACACATTAAGATCTACTGTACTCATTTTAATGAGTCTATAAAGTGGACCAGTTAGTTAAACTAGTCCAGTACTAATGGACATTTAGGTTGTTTATCAATCTTTTGCTCTTTTAAACAATGCTCCTATAACCTTACACAGACTTCTTCAGGCACATGGATGAGTATAATTGTAAGATATTCTCCGAAATGGAATTGCTGAGTCAAAGGTTATATACACTTTTAAATTCTGATAAACACTACCAAACTGCTCATCAAAAAATAAAATCAACCGATTCTCTCAGCAAAAGTGCATTTTAAGTGCCTCCTCCCCACAAGCTAAGAAATACTAGGTCCTAGTGGCGCAGTGGTTGAGAGTCTGCCTGCCGATGCAGGGGACACGGGTTCGAGCCCTGGTCTGGGAAGATCCCACGTGCCGCGGAGCAACTAGGCCCGTGAGCCACAACTACTGAGCATGCGCGTCTGGAGCCTGTGCTCCGCAACAAGAGAGGCCGTGATGGTGAGAGGCCCCCGCTTGCCACAACTAGAGAAAGCCCTTGCACAGAAACGAAGACGCAACACAGCAAAAATAAATTAATTAATAAACTCCTACGCCCCCCCCCCAAAAAAAAAAGAAATACTAGGTCCTATCAGATCGCTGCCAATCAAATATGTTAAAAAAAAAAAGCAAAAAACAAAAAAAACCAACCGCTAACTCATTTGCATTTCTTTACTTATGAAAAGGGTCAGGCATCGTTTTGATATTTATAAGCCAGCCTTTCTTTTGTTTTTCTGTGAACTACCTTAGTGGTTCACTATAGAAAAAAAGATTATTTAAAATCAAAAACATTTACCAGTGGAGAAAGCACAGCCACTCCATGGAAGCGAATAAGTGAGATGCTTTCAGACTGGACAGGTAGAAAGCTCTCTGTGGATAGTGATGCTTCTTGGATTCTGGCAAGAATTTTCTCACAGAACTTCTCATACTCTTCCATCTTCCCACAATCACACTACAAGAGAGAAAAAAAGCCATTTTTAATGTGCTGACAAAAATAGATCTTAATTTATTTGGCAAATTTGTAGGGCATTGAAATATTCCTAGAATTCACAAGTCCTAGAACTGGCTTTCCCAGAATTGTTTCACTGATCAGGAGCTAATTCTTGGGTATAGGAAAGCACCTCAAGACCCTGCCCAGTCAAGCCTTGCTTCATTATTAAATATTTCTGAAGATTTGTACATAATCAATCTTTAAATGTGATTAGTTTAGAAAAGTACTAAGAACTCAGCAATGAAACCTTCTGAAAGGAAACAAAGTTCTATACAACCTAACTAACTTCAGTTGTAAAACATAATATTATCTCTTCTTCAGGAGGACTTATCTACACGTCACAAGGAAAACTAAATAGGACTTCCCTGGTGGCAAAGTGATTAAGAATCCGTCTGCCAATGCAGGGGACACAGGTTCGAGCCCTGGTCCGGGAAGATACCACATGCCACGGATCAACTAAGCCCATACACCACAACTATTGAGCCTGTGCTCTAGAGCCCGCAAGCCACAACTACTGAGCCTGCGTGCCTAGAGCCTGTGCTCTGCAACAAGAGGAAGCCACCACAATGAAAAGCCTGCTCACCCAACGAAGAGTAGCCCCCGCTCGCCACAGCTAGAGAAAGCCCGCACGCGGCAACAGAGACCCAACGCAGTCAAAATAAATAAATAAGAAATCTAAGCACAAAAATGTGTACCACGGTTTATTAAAAAAAAAAAAAACCTAAATAATACAAAGGTTGGAATGCTTTTGTAGCCAAAAAAAGAGACAAAAGGGCTAGTTAAATAAAAACTGGTATTTACTTTCAAAAGTTCTTTTTTCTATCATGGAGTCCAAAGTCTATTACTTGCATATCTTAAGAATATAATTTGACTCCATGATAACTGAGCAAATCAGTCGGAAGTGGAAAACAGAATCTACTGGCTCTCATATTAATTCACTTTACTGTTAAAAAGTGGAACCATCACCAAACCACTTAAAATAATCAGTCTAGTAATTTCACAATTTCTGGGAACCTGTGATGGTGGCTATGAAAATACAAGGTAAAAGGAAGAGTTAGATACCAAATTCATTCATGTAGCAAGTGTTAAATATTTGATTGCCTGTTTCCATAGCATTATGTCTGGCATTGTTTCCTTTAAATAAACAAGGGAAAGGGAAAGGGAAAGAGGGATATCACTGGACACATAACCAACAACGATATGATCTGTGAAAAGAGAAAAACTAATACAATAATGCTTCTTTAAGTGTTCATTTTAAAACAATTAATTAACAAATAAAAAAAGAGAGAGGGAAGGGAAATTCAATTCATGACGTGGGATATGCAAACATGAAACAAGATACAATACGAAACTGCCCTAAGCCTCAAGGTACTTAAAAATTTAGTACACTAACGTATCAGGGACAAATAATATCACAGTTAGAAATGAAGAAAAATCATATTCAAAATTATGATTAGATTATGAAAAAAGATATATTGCTACTTTTGACCAACTCGTAGTCTTATTAATAGCAAGACTTCTTCCTACCATCCCATCAATTCTAATTATTTCTACATTCATTTATGCAAACTGGGAGTTTAATTTCAAAGAAATGGTTCTCTAGAGTGTAAATGAGATTATTTTGCAAACTTATATTCATAAGACAAGCAAAAGTAAAAAACAAAACATAACACCTTAACTGCATGATAACCATAGCAAGGCCTCCTTTTTTAATCTAGACTTCAACCCACATTATATCTTAACAATCAAAATAGGCATAAGCTAAGATATGAGAAATTCGAATGACCCCATTTCTACTAAAATACTTCAAAAGATTTTTTAACACAACCCATGCATCCAGCATTACAAGAAACCAAAGCAGATTAGTCATATAATTAATGTAATATACTTCCAATGGACACACAAGCAAAGAATGGAAGGTCTGGGAAATTTAAGGAAATAAAATATCTTTATGGCAAAAGTTTTATATTTCTTTCAACAACATCATGTAAAAAATATGCCTCATTGCTTCAGGAAGTTAAATTCACATCCCTTAAACAGCATATGTTTGTCATACATATTGCAGACATACAGCAATATATTATTATTACAGCATAACTTACAGCCTATAATAAGGTATTAAACATCCAAATACAAGTCTAATATGATGATTATGGAAATTACCAAGTGACCCTAGAGCATGACTGGATCACTCTCATCCTTTAGTCTCAGCTTGGAGGTCTCCTCTTCTGAGGCCATTCCTGATTATCCCAACTAAATTAACCCTGTGTCATTCACTACCACACTACCCTGCTGTTTCCCAATTTTCATAGCACTTACCACTATCTGAAATTATCTTGTTTATTTCCTTGGTTTTTGTCTTTCTTCCTCCACCAAAATGTAAGCTCCATAAGCACAGGTACCTTCTCAGTCTTGCTCACCACTGAATCCCCATTACATAGGACAGTGTCTGTACACAGTAGGCACTTCATAAAAATATTGAATAAATAAATTAGGATAATTAGCTCAAACAATAATGTAAACCAGAAAAAAGAAGACAGTGGACTACACAGCAAAGAAGCTAGCAAGGAAGAATGGAATTTTGAGAATGACTGTTTCATAGATGACCCGTTTCTCAGAGAAACTGGTACCTCTCAACTGCAAAGGCAACCATTTAAAAAGCGAGTGTCTGTATCTTATATGATTAAGCAAGAGGGCACTTCACTTCTCACGCCACAATTACCCCTGTCAGCAGGGTTTTATTTTAAGGGAGCCTTGACTACAAGGCCACTCCAACCACAAATCTGCTGCCCCATACTCTACCAGCAGGCATTACTGGTCCACTTGAATTAATAATTTGTTGGCTGCATCAAGTTCAGACATACCCTGTCTTCTCCATTTAGACGATGATCCTTCTCCAAATAAGCCTCTTTGCAAACTCCATAGACTAATGATTCTGCTACCTACTCCTCACCAGTGCTCTATCAGAAATGTCACTGAAGGGAATGGTAAAAGTAACACAGAACACATCTTGCCTTGTTGTCAGTTGTTAGCTGGTGGTTTACCCATCAGTCATCCTAAAAACAAACTTCCTGTAGAGGCAATAAAGGGGAAGGTTCTTATCCAGGCACACACACTAGCTGTATGTTCTTGGCAATTCACTTACCATCTCTGTCTCAGTTTCCTCATTTGTAAAACAGGGATAATCAAGAGTATCTATCTCAAAGAGATTCTGTGAGGATTCATTAGTATACTGTAGGATATGCAGACAGCATCAATAAATGGGAGCGACTTTTATTTCGAAGAGGATGATGATGACTATGATTTTTTTTTACTAGTTTATGGACTCCTGGAGGGTAGCGACAGTTCTTGGTTCCTGGTAAGATTCAATTTAACTTAAAAACGTAAAAAGGGGGACAACAGCTTCCTCATTTTGCTGTGTCCAGACCCCTCCCCACTAAATCAATCTCTAGGTGCCTGCCATTTGCCTAAACTGGGGGGTAGGGAACTGGGATTATAACCAGATAGAAGCAAAGGGTGGGAAACACCCAGTAGCATCATGGGTAATAAAGAGAATTTCCTTTTTTTCTTCATGCTTCTGCCCCCAGAGAATCGCAAAGGCAGAGTAAACAGCGCTCCTAGGGTCTTTGCTTGGTGGTAACTGCCGTTCAGAAACGGCCAGGGCACACCCTGGGGATGCTCCCCTCGCCAGAAAAAAAAAAGGCCCAACCACTTTTATCAACAGGAGGTGGTTCCTCGGGTCTGGCCCGAGTTTATTTACTGGGGACCCTCTGTCCTCACCCTAGCGCCCCAAGCCCACCTCCCCCAACTCCTCTGATAAGGCTCCATCCCGAACACCCACCAGACGGTGCCAGCATCTGAGCATCACCTCCGCGCCCGGTGCCGCCGGCCCCTGGGATATCCGCCTCCGCCCACCCGGAGCCTTCCCAGAGGCTCGAGGCCCAAGAGCCCGGCACCTTCGCTCGGGTTCCGTGCAGAGCCCGCCCTCACATAGCGCGCCAATTCCGCCCGCCCTGCGGCCTCGCAGCCGGACCCGCTGAGTCAATGCCCCTCTCACGCACACACCTGTTCTCCCACGGCCACGGCAGCTTTCCTCCCCTCGCTCCGGGCCTTGGCAGGAAACAAACTGCTCAATTGGTACTGACTGAGAGCAGCTCCATCCACCGCCGCCTCCTCCTCCTCCTCCCCGCCATATTACGGTGCTCAGGCGGCAACGCGGGCTCCTGGCAACCGCCGCCGCCGCCGCCGCCGCTGCCGCCGCCGTCCGGACTCCACCTCTTAGGGCCGGCACTTCCGGTGGCTGCTTCCGGGGCGTTGGACCGGTTGGGCCTCCAGAAAACTACAATCCCCGAGGTGCTTTGCGCGCCTGGGTACGCGTCCAGGCCCACCGATGGAGGGCGTTGTACTTGAGGGAGGCGCGGTGCAAGCTGGGAGGCGTAGTCTTCACTGCAGGCTCGCAAATCTTATTTCATTAAGAACGCTCCTCAGGTCTGAAGCCCTCTGAAATATTCCTTGAAACTGCTATTTTTCACTTACCGGTATAGAGGTAACTTCTTTCTGTATAATCGTTGTAATACATACAACGGTCACCAAATTTTTTTTCTCTGTCAATCAAAAATTACTGAATCCTAGATGCCAACTCTAAGCTTCAACACATCCATACCCGCTTGCAAATCAGTGGGAAAATAGCTCCAAGAAAGGTAGTTAACAGGTTCAAGATGGCAGGAAAAGCTCAGAATGTTTTGCCAAAGTTCTCTATCGAAACATGTCACCAGCTTTTTGTCAACTGAAAAAAAAAAAAAAAAAGCACAACATCAGAGTTGTGAGTTAAGTTTTATTTGGGGCAAAATGAGGGCTATAGCCCAGAAGACAGCATTTCAGATAGCTCTGAGAAACTGCTCTCAAGAGGAGGGGGGAAGGCCAGTATTATATATGGTTTTAGTGAAGGGGGATCCGTGCAATCAAGCACACATTTTGGCAGAGGCTTGCTGCTAGTCACAGGAGCAGATGTCACTGTTAACGATTTTAGTGCTTTCCTAGATATGAGGAGATGCAAGAATTGGGCTCATAAAATCTTCCGAGAATATCTAACTATCTCCCTGAACTCCTTTCAGGGTGTGTTGAAGGTCAGTGGCTGCAGTGGCTAGTAACTTAATCCTTGTAGAGGCAGATGGCAACTGCCAATTTTTTGTGGGCATTTCCAAAATATGATTTAGCAGCTAGCCACTTCCCACTTCCTAAATTGGCTTTACTTTCTGCCTCTCTTACTGACCCTCTTTCCCGTGCCTATTTTTTCATATGTAAAATAAGATTTTCAGAAGTGCCTATCACAAGGTCGGTTGCGAGGAACAACTGAGATAATTCTTGCAGTGCCTAGTACAGAAGCCCCATCATTAGCCCTGAGTAGGAGGAGAAGGTTAGAAGGAGTTAGCAGTGGAAAATTCATGGCATAAAACTGGGGTGTCATGATGTCAGCCCTGAGTCTGCCATTTCATTGACTCCGCTCAAGTCCTTTGACTTCTCCTGGCCTCAGTTTATTACCTATAAAATGAGGGCATTATTAAAATCCCTTTCAACTTTATAATCCGATTATGCCTCCTTTGCTATGTTCTTTCATTCCCTCAGAATCTGAAAAAATCCTTCTAAAGTCGACTGAATTCAGTTTCCTGAGGTAATACCCAACCGAGCCTGTTGTGAGAATAACACACAAAGCAGTTGCAGCCATGGAACCTGGAACGTGGTTATGTGCTCTATAAATGTTAACTGTACTTTCTAACACTATTATTTTGCCCCACGAGAATGTAAGCCCCATGAGAGCAGGGATCCTGTCGGTCCTGTTCACTTGCTGTTGTCCTGAGCATCCGGACTGCTGCTCGCACACCTTCAATTGAATTAATAAATAGTGTAAGCGTCCTGCCCCTTCAAAGTTTCCTTGACGACAAAATGGAGTCATTAAGATCCTTTCCAGTCTTACGACCTTAAGACTGCTGTCATATCCCTCGCCTTGCTTCTAGAGTTTGAAAGCCCCGGAGGAAATCCGGACCACAGAATAACGCAAGACGTACTTTGGAACTCCAGCCGGGAGCTCGGACCAGCCTCCCCGTTGCCTTGGCAGCTGCTACGCCCCGAGCTCTGGAGATCCTCGGCCCTGATTGGCTGGACCTCGGGCTCCTTCTACGGAAGTAGTCGCTGCCGCCATTGTGCGGCGCTCGTCCACTCGAAGGGTGTCAGCTGCGGCCCGCGCTTCGGGCTGTCGTCGTAGTTTCTTGGTTTCCTGTCCGCGGAGCCCGGCGGGACCGGGACTCCCGTCCGTGCCGGTGCGGGCGCCGGCATGTGGCTATGGGAGGAACAGGGGGGCCTCATGGGCCCGTTCTCCTTCCTGATGATGGTGCTGCTGCTGGTGACGCGCAGTCCCTTCAATGCCTGCCTCTTCACCGGCAGCCTCTACCTCCTGCTGCGCCTCTTCAGCTTTGAGCCGGTGCCCTCCCGCAGGGCCATGCAGGTGCTCAAGCCCCGG
Organism: Phocoena phocoena; assembly: GCF_963924675.1. Classification (NCBI taxonomy): domain Eukaryota; kingdom Metazoa; phylum Chordata; class Mammalia; order Artiodactyla; family Phocoenidae; genus Phocoena; species Phocoena phocoena. The sequence continues at coordinate 23,154,027 of NC_089233.1, forward strand.
GACCGCGTCTCCGCCATCGCCCACCGCGGCGGCGGCCACGACGCGCCCGAGAACACGCTGGCGGCCATTCGGCAGGTGAGTCCTACACTCCTCCTGCCCTTGCGCGCCTCCTGGAAGCTTGGACTTGTGCCTGTCCTTCCGAAGGTTCCCCAGCTTTTTCATGATAGCCTTACCACTTCCCCATTTGTCCACAAGGAATACATTCAGGTGGCCCTGGATCCCTCTGAATTACGGAAAATCTCCAGACTTCAAGTGTTAATAGAACACTGCAAATACTTAACGTATTTGCTATGTGCCAGGTACTGAGGATGGTCATGAACAAGACAGAAACGGTACCTGCTTTCACAGAGCTTGCATTGGAGTAGGGGAGACAGGTCTTAAGTAAATAAACACATACATAAGGTACTTTAAGAAAGCGATGAGTGCAATGAAGAAATAGGGTTACCGAATAAGGAATGTCGGGAGGGTCATTTTAGACAGAAATCCTGTCTAAGTCCGAAGAAGTGACCTTTGAACTGAGACCGGGATTATGAGGAGCCCGCCATGGATCTGGGGGAAAAGTGCTCCAGGAAAAGGGAACAGCAAGTGCAAAGGTCCTGAGGTGGGAATGATGTTGGAATCCTCATGTAACAGAATAGACAGTATATGGCCTGACTTCAAGGGACAAAACAAAGGCTGGTGTGTGAATGAAGTAGGAAATGTGGCCAGGTTAAGTAGAGCCTTGGTCAGTCGTTAGCTAACATACTCTAAACGGATCACCTTCACAGCGGCTGTCTTTACTTGTCCTCCAAATTATCCAAATCATCTCCTTATCACCTTTCCCCGTGGTAAGACAACACTAGCAAGGGGACTCCTGATAATTTCTGCCTCCCCTTTCCACAGGGAGCTCTCGGCAGTCTCCGGACTTCATCATAATAACAGCTTGCATAGTAAGAGAGCTTTGCAGTTGTCTAGGCACTTTTGCATATGTGGAAATATATCTGATCCTCTCATTTCTCTGAAACGTTATTTTAACATTAAGTGGGTAGGAAAACTGGCTCAAACACACACAGCTCCTTTTCGAATTCAGCCTTCTGATTCCAAGTCCCAGTGCCCTTTGTCATAGATTAGAATATGTTCCAGGATGTAAAATTTGAACTGAATGTCCTTTCTTTGTCCAGCTAGGGACAGACAGTATTGTGTAATGAACAAGTTACTTAAGCGCTCTGTGTCCCAGTCAGAGTCACGGGTAGGATGTAGCAAGCAAGGCACCCTAGGGTACCGCTCCTCACTCTAGTCCCAGCTCTGACCTTAAGTTTCCTCATCTGTAAAATGGGAATGATGTTAATATCCACCTAATCGGTTGTGATTCAATGAAATAGGCTACCTCACATTAAATGAGAAAGTATGTATGCAAAATACACATATACATATAATGTGTCATATCCTGTTGTGTTGCAAGGGAATTATAGCTGAACTCCATTCATGTCTTGTATGTTTAGGTTGAACATGTCTTTTTTTTTTTTTTTTGCGGTACGCGGGCCTCTCACTGTTGTGGCCTCTCCCGTTGCAGAGCACAGGCTCCGGACGCGCAGGCTCAGCGGCCATGGCTTACGGGCCCAGTCGCTCCACGGCATGTGGGATCTTCCCGGACCGGGGCATGAACCCGTGTCCCCTGCATCGGCAGGCAGACTCTCAACCACTGCGCCACTAGGGAAGCCCTGAACATGTCTTTAATATATGTAATTATGATAAATAACATTGCGCCAAGCTGATTCCTGGTTTTAAGAGGAAATGAGATGTAATTTAGCTTGTTCAAATACAAGGTCATTACCAATGAACGTTTTAGCCGTGACAGAATTTAGCTGCAGAAGACAAGGTCACGTCCTCCCTCTTGACTTCAAAAGAAATATGTAGTTTACTTCCTTCAAAGTTTGTTTTTTGTCCTGTTCTTTTTCACTTTGCTTGTTTGCAGCTCATAATTTATATTCTTAAACATTCTATTATGTAAAAAGTCAGGGAAGACATTCTGACAGTGGTAGAATTTCTGGTAGATTATGGAATAGATAGAGAAGGAAAAACTTGAGAGCGGTGAAATGAATGCATTCCAAAAACAGAGTCACGATTATAAACAGTGACAGAAGCATGAAATCAAACCCACAGTCCACTCCACAGAGGGGCCACAGTGCAGCCTTAAAAGTATAATTCAGATTATATCATGCCCATATTTAAAACCCTCCAGTGTTTTTTCTATTGCAGTTAGGTAAAATCAAAACACCTTTCCATTTTGGACCTTTCTCAAAGCCCCAACTCCCTCTGTTTAAACCACCTTGGGTGTTTGTTAATGATGCTTTTGCCTTCATGTAATAGAGAATCTAACTTAAAATATTTCAAACAATAAGGGGACTATCTCACATAGCAAGAGGTGTGTGGGGGAGAGGTGACTTCCAGGATGGTTTATTCCGCTGTTCAATTTGTGATTGTGGAGGACACCGTTTCTACTGATCTGCTCTGCCACCTGCAGCATATTTACTAGCCCTCATTGTAGTTGCCAGGTGGCCATTGCAGCCCCAGGACTCACATTCTTACATATCAGCATCCAGCCTCAAGAAAAGGCTCTACTCCCTCTTCCATAAGTCTTTCCCAGAAGTCAGTCAATCTCTCCCGCTCTCTCTGACAGACGCACACGGAGGGGTTGGGAATAGTCCACTTACAGCAGAGGAGAAAGCTGAACACTGGAGAAAGAACAGCTCTCTACCAGCAGGGAAGAAGAAAGGAAATAGATCTGGGTAGGCTATCAGTACTTTGTGGCTCCTTCCTACCTTGTGGCCTTTGTATTATATTTGCCATTTCTTCTACTTAGAAAACTCTTCCCCTGGATCTTTGTACTGTTGACTCCCTTTTATCACTAAGGTCTCAGCTCAAATGTCATATTCTTAAAGAGGCCTTCCCTGATTGCCTTGTTTAGTGACCCCCCACCTGACTTAACTTTCACATTACCCTCTATTTTCTTTTTCAAACATTTATCACTATCATAATACATGTAACGTGTATAGTCTGTTTCTCCCCAGTAAAGTGTAAGATCCATGTTCCTTTTCTTTCTTGCTCACCACTCTCTCCTCACTGCTTAGAACAGTGCCTGATACATAGTAGACACTCAATAAATATTTGTTGGAAGAATTGTGATGTACAAATAAGCAATAAACCCATCAGAAAAGATATTCAACATTATCAGCCATCAGAAAAATGCAGTTCAAAACCACAGTGAAAGACCACTTAATACCCACTAGGACAGCTGTAATCAAAAAGACAGACAGAAGTATTGGCGAGATTATGCAGCAGTTGGAACCTTCATGCACTGATGATGGGAAACTAGTCTGTCAGTTCCTCAAAAGGTTAAATATAGGACTTCCCTGGTAGTGCAGTGGTTAAGAATCCACCTGCCAATGCAGGAGACACGGGTTCAAGCCCTGGTCCGGGAAGATTGCGGAGCAACTAAGCCCATGCGCCACAACTACTGAGCCTGTGCTGTAGAGCCCGCGAGCCACAACTACTGAAGCCCACCCGTCTAGAGCCAGTGTTCCACAACAAGAGAAGCCACTGCAATGAGAAGCCCGTGCACCGCAACTAGAGAAAGCCCACATGCAGCAATGAGGACCCAACACAGCCAATAATTAATTAATTAATTAATTTTTTAGAAAACAGTTAAAGATAGAATTACCATCTGAAGCAGCAATTTCACTCCTAGGTATATACTCAAAAGAATTGAAAACATGCATCATGCAAAAACTTGAACAGGATTGTTCATAGCATTATTCATAATAGCCAAAAAGTGGAAACAACAGAAATGTCCATCAGCTGTTGAAAGGATAAATAAAATGTGATATAGCCACACAATGGAATATTATTTAGCAAGAAAAATGAATGAAGTCCCCATACATGTTATAACATGAATGAACCTTGAAAACAGTATGCTAAGTAAAAGAAGCTAGTCACAGAAGACTGCATATTATATAATTCTATTAAATAAAATGTCTCGAATAGGCAAAGCCATAGAGAAAGAAGTAGATTAGTAGTTGCCAGGGACTGGGAGGGTTGGAGAGAGAAGTGGGGACTGACTGCTAATGGGTATGGGGTTTCTTTTTGGGGTGATGAAGATGTTCAGAAAGCGATTGTAGTGATGGTTGCACAACTGCAAATATGCTGAAAACCATTGAATTGTACACTTTAAATGGATGAATTTTATGGTATGTGAATAGTATGTCAAAAGCCATATAAGTATAATGACTTTATTAAAGCAGATACTTTTTAAATCAACTTTGTCAAAGTATAATTTACATACAATAAAAGATACATTTTCAGTATACAGTTTGATGAGTTTTGATAAATATTTACACCTGGGTAGCCACCACCTCAATCCATTTCCATCACCCTAGAATGTTCCTTTGTGTTCTCTTTGGAGTCAACCCCTACTCCTGCCTCTGCCCCAAGGCAATCATTGATCTGATTTCTCTAACTATACTACCCTATACTATTCTATTACTAAACTATTAGTATAGTTTCAAACTAACATCTTAAGTAAAATTTTAATAAATTACAGTATTTATGTAGACTAGTTTATGTGAAGTGTGTATGTTTAGAAGAAAAATACTATTATAAGAAACTTCTTGAAATAAGAGTATGAAGTATATACTAATATGTGAATCAGATTCAGGGGTTTATCTTTTTGCCTCTACGTAAAAGTATTGGGAAAGAAAGTTGAATGCAGTCATTAGAAGATCTGGTCTAAGAAGCTCTAGTATGGTGATTCTTTTATAGAACTTTTGTTTTTGGCCTTAATAAACTACACAGAAAAGACAAATAAATGAACTCATTACCTTTAGTATTCTTGCTAAAATACAGTGTCTCACCATTGTTATTTTTTGTTTTGTAGCCAAGTAACAATGGCCCTAATGGATAAAAGTATAATTGAACTGAATTACTAGCATCAAGGAATAAGGTTAACATTTGTATTACAGTGAGAGAGATGCACTGTGAATACTGGAAATGTGATCTTGTTTTATGTTATACAATATATAACCCATGTTGACTTATCAGTGCATTATTAAACTTAGAAAAGATATACCTTTTAATCTTATAAAAAGATGTGCCTTTTAATCAGTGTAGATGTAAGCATTACATCTTATGTAATGACTTTTTCACAGAGGCATAAGTGTTTTTCTAGTCATAATAGCTTATATTGAGTGCCACCTCTGAGCCAGGCACCAAGCTTGGTGATTTACACACATTATTTCTAAATCCTCACAACTCTTAAGATCATTAAAGAAGTATCATCATAAAAATGATGAAATGGAGGCAAGAGTAATATTTGTAATTAGATGACATAGCCAGTTAGTGATGGAATTGGAATTTTTAGAGGGGGAAATCTTGGTCATATACGTGAAAATCAAACTTTGAAGCCTAGAAGAAAACAGTTGTTTATAAGTGGAGGTAAGAAAGGATTTAAATAAGATAGACAAATCTCCACCTATGAAGGACATAATTAATAAATTTGACTATTTTACAGTTAAAAACGTGTTAACAAAGCACAATAACAATGGCTAATGTTTATCGAATGCTTACTATGCCCTAGTACAGTGCCGTATGTTGTTTATGGGTACTTAAGTGTGTAGTAAATATATAAAGACCTGTAAGGGAATGATATAGAAATTATGCACGTCCACTTGGCAGTTGCCTCTGGAGAAGAAGGGGGGAGGATTTTAGCTATATCTGTAGTGTGATAGTAAAGTCATGTGGTTAAGAGTGTAGCCTCTACCACGTCCTAGTTTGTGTAACCCAGAGCAAGTTTCTTAATCTCTCTCAGTTTCCTCATCTGAAAATGAGAATGTTAATAGTACTTCCTGAAGGGTTGTGAGGATCAAATGAGTTAATACATTTACAGCAGTTAGAATAGTGCCTGACAGATACAAAAGGCTCAATAAATAATAGAGCTATTGTTTTAGGGCAGCAAGAGATTGAAGCAAATATGGCAAAATGTTAACATCCGTTAAGTCTTTTTTTTTTGCTGTATACTACTATGTATGTTTGCAATGTATGTTTGCATAATTTAAAAAAAAATTAAAGTCTTTAAAGTCTTGATCATAATGAGTGTTTCACGTCTTCATTGTGACAAAGAAGCCAAGGAAGCAAATGTTGGATAGTGTGTCTCAGAGGAGCATGGCCCCTCAAACTTTATGTTCATGTTCTCTTTTTAGATAAATTCTTGTGCGCCTTATCAGGCTTACCAACTTGTTGGCCAACAGCCAGTGCTGCTCACATAAACAAAATCTAGCGTCCTCTAGAAGCAGTCTTGGTTTTTCTGCTCTAGAGAATGGAATTAAACCAGCAAAAACCTGACTCATCCTGTCTATGCCAAGGTAGTGCAATATCCAACTAATCAACAAACACAGGGGAATCATCAGAGATACTGCACCAAAGAGAGTGTAGGTAAACAGTGAAATGTGACTAAATATTTGTAATTGTAAGCCATTAATGGTCTGTATAGTTAAAGCAACCAGAGAAAACAAATTCCAGAAGTCTCCCCATCTGCCACTCTGAGAGTGAGAAAAGTGGGGAAATTGAAGTTTTTAAGGAATCCATAAGTGTGGACACTGAAGTAAGGTTAACATCCATGAAAAAGAGAAATAGGTTGGGTTGCTCTTTGGTATAGGAAGGGAATAGAATCAGTAAGAGAAACTGTCTACTTAGCCAGACCTGTTGGTCATCTTTAGTGTTTAGATTGCAAAATGATATCTGTGGCCACTTGACATTAATATCGTTGGTGTTTTTGTTAAGGCAGCTAAGAATGGAGCAACAGGCGTGGAGTTGGACCTTGAGTTTACTTCTGATGGGATTCCTGTCTTAATGCATGATAGCACAGTAGATAGGACAACTGATGGCACCGGTCGGTTGTGTGATTTGACATTTGAACAAATTAGGAAGCTTAATCCTGCAGCAAATCACAGATTAAGGTAAGTGGTGTATTGTCACCTAAACATATCTTTCAACTTGTGTTGGAGATCACAGAAAGACACTGGCACCTTCTAATTACATCTTCTGCTCCAGAAGAGTTGTTTTGTTGTGTTTTGTTTTCAGCTGTATACAGGTTTCCCAAGTAATGGGCAGGTGCCACGAACAACAGAAAGATGGCATGAATGCTTTTCAGCTTTTCCCACTGAGGCCAAATTTGGCTTCAGAATTATTCTCAAGACGATACTCTAACGTGACAATTACTTTGTACTGTCATATAAATTTATATATGTATATGTGGTGTGTGTGTGTATGTTATATCAGAGCTAATCGTATAAGATGTTCCAGAAGAAAAGGGTTCTATGATCAAATAAGATCCAACACTATACTTTAGATATTCCCCTTGGGGATAAACAGTTCACGTCAATCAATTCTTGCCTTTAACTTAGTGTTTCTAAAATGTATATGACCACAGAACCCATGCCCTTCCCACCATTAACAACTATAAACACCTTGGAATTGGTATCTGGGTAATATACTTTGGAATGTGGTTATTTAAATCCCTCTCCTCTTGTCTTTGTAATACCGAAAAATGTGTTCTTACTGTAATTCATGTCGTATCAATTCTCTGGTCAATTTATTTGACCCAGTGATTAAACTGTAGTCCTCCCTAAAAGATGATTCAGACTTTATTTTCCTAGGAACTGAAAGAAATTAAAAGTCAGCCAAAGGAAGTCATACTTTAGAAAGAATATTGATAACGCTTGAAAGTTCTGAGTCCAAGCTGCTGGAATTGCTCTCTGCTGTTACAGACATTTCATTGCTCAGCTGTAGGCAAGGGGAAGGCTGGTTTTAATATTACAGTGACACTGTAGCTAATACGATTTCAATTTCAAAGTCAACACTTAATGCAAACAAGCTTAGGGTCAGCGTCACCCTTAAAATACTCTAAGAAGGCATGGTATTGGAGCCAATATACCATCTTAATGTCTTTAACCCAAGCAGTCTTTGTTCCATAGTTGAAAGGTTGCATTTTCTTTGCTTAAATACCAAATGATTGGCTTGTGTTTAGAGACTATGTTGTTGGAAAAGAAGGGAAAATTTCTGTCAGTGGGGTAAAATGCTCATCCTGAGAGGGGAGCATGGCAACTAAGACTAGCCGGAGGAATAGCAAATTCATGTCTCTGATTCCCAGGGAATAGTTACTGAATAGAGTGGCTGGCAGAATTTGCTGTACTATTTATCTTTATCTTTTTTAAAACCAATATCTTACAGTTGAATTAATACCGTTGAATTAGCATAAGTTAAATCATGTAGAGTGAAATTTTGTTATTTGAGAAAAGCTGATTTCTTATGTGTCAGGCACTTAACTTTCCTTTTCTTTTTCAGAAACTTATGTATTAGAAAATTATTTATTTTAACCAGTTTCACTTAAATGCACAACCGTACAGTTAACAGATGTATATACAGCTAGGAATTTCTCCTGCATAAGGTTCTATTAGGGAAAGTACAATCCTGAGTCTCTGAGTTCTCCAAAGATGGCATATCCTCTGCCCTTTAGTGAGTAGAGTTACTAATTATATTATAAAGCCAGTGACTGCCTAAAAAATAAATGATTTTTGTTGTTGCTGTTCTGTGGCCAAGAATATCTTTAATTTGGTTTAAAAACATATTATCCTTGGACTTTGGTATGGTTGGAGAAAGGAAGTTGGGGAAACACTCTTTTCCTTTGGTTGGGAGACATTTTTCAAATGTCTGTTTTACTAAACTTTTATCTTTTCCTTGTTCCTACAATGTACTATTCCTTTTCCCTCTCTTATAGGAATGATTTCCCTGATGAAAAGATTCCTACCCTGAGAGAAGCTGTTGCAGAGTGCCTAAACCGTAACCTCACAATCTTCTTTGATGTCAAAGGCCATGCAAATATGGTACAGTTTATACCATAGACTGCACTTTGGAAAAGACAGCTTTATTTAAGTGCTAGTTTGTTCCAAAATTAGCTATATATTTTATTTTTTATATTCTTAAATTATTTTTACAAATTACATTTGCTTAATGGAAGTTTACAGTGCAAAAATCCACATCTTCAAGGAAACAGTAAATTATGGAACCTTTTTAAACCTTTTAACCTTGGATGGAACCATTTAACAATCCCCAATATTCGACAACTAGCACAAAATAGAAGAGTCAGGTTTCTTTTATTTGCATGAAGCATTTACAAAAGATATTAAATGAACAGTAAAGAGGCACTTCTTTTTTTTTTTTTTTTTTTTTTTCCAGTACGCGGGCCTCTCACTGTTGTGACCTCTCCCGTTGTGGAGCACAGGCGCCGGACGCGCAGGCTTAGCGGCCATGGCTCACGGGCCCAGCCGCTCCGCGGCACATGGGATCTTCCCAGACCGGGGCACGAACCCGTGTGCCCTGCGTCGGCAGGCAGACTGTCAACCACTGCGCCACCAGGGAAACCCAAGGAACAAGATTTTTAATGAGCACCTCGGGTTTTATTGATGATAACGGCCCATGTTTGGGAACCCTGATAGGTCCTACATTTCACCCATGGTGTACTGACCTTCATGATTATTTTCTTAGAATAAAGAGGGGTGAGGGAGGAGAAGAAATTTTTTTTTTTTTTTCCAGCTATTTGAGCTTTCTGGTTGGGTGCTTACAGATGGTTTGGGCAGCATTGGGCAGAACATAGTGATCTAATTCACCAAAATGGGAGCATAGGGACTTCACTGGTGGCACAGTGGTTAGGAATCCACCTATCAATGCAGGGGACACGGGTTCGAGCTCTAGTCTAAGAAGATCCCACATGCCACGGGACAACTAAGCCCATGTGCCACAACTACTGAGCCTGCGCTCTAGAGCCTGTGAGCCACAACTACTGAGCCTGCATGCCACAACTACTGAAGCCCGCACGCCTAGAGCCCATGCTCTGCAACAAAGAGAAGCCACCGCAATGAGAATCCCATGCACTGCAATGAAGAGTAGCTCCCACTTGCCGCAACTAGAGAAAGCCCGCACACAGCAACGAAAACCCAACGCAGCCCCAAAAATTAACTAATTAATTAATTTAAAAAATGGGAGTATAAAGGAACAAGTGTTGGCATTAAATTGGAGACGGTAGATAACAGGAGCCAAGATCCCGGGCTTTGGAGATTGTGATTAAACTCTCACCTACTACAGTGTAACCTTAACCTTGATAAGCTTCTGTTTCCTTATGGGCAAAATGGGAACAATGTAAGAAATGACCACATAGGGTTGTTATGAGAATCAGATAAAGAATGTAGGTGAAGCATCACACATGGTGCATGTTAGTTCACAACAAGAAAACGACTTCGGCTCTATAGCTCACACTCTGTGATATTAGTGAAGGGAAGCATGAGATGAATAATTTCTATGTTCTTTTTTATTTTGGGGACTGCATTTAGTTGCTTATATTTGGTTATAGGTTATGTGTGACTTTCCAAAAATTAGGGGTATTTCAAGAATTATGATGTAGCAACATGACATTCCACCTAGCGTCTGGTCATCTCTGTTGTTGGCTGCTACTGTTGCTCAGTGGCCAAATCTGTGAATTCACTAGAGGTTACAAACTATCAGTATTTTAATTCTACCACTTCTTCATTTGGTAGCGGGTCTGCTGCAAAAAGAAACTTCCGCTTTTCTTGGGAAGAGTTGGGAGACTCTTCCCAGTTTCTCCCTTGTCCCATTGCTTCTCCCTCCCTGTTGATGATGGATGACGTTTCCTCTTAGTCGCCTAGACTGAGAAAATCTACCCTCTCTAGTTTGCAGACTGGTTGACTCCCACTTCAGCTAGGAAAGGCAGAGAGATAGAGTTGTGGGTATAAAAGGACCTATCGTAGTGGCTAAACTAGAGTATAAGGAAAAGATTTAAAAATTTTGCTTCCAACCTCCACTGGCCTGTAGTCTGCCATACTTTTCCAAAGTATGACAAAAGGAGGTGAGCCTCTCAACAAAATAGGAAAGCAGCAGTACCCCAGCTTCTTCCTTATCTGCTGATTTGAGTTTAAAATGCATCCTAGTGGATAAAGCAACCTACCAAAACTCCTTTTCACATCCCCATATATTAGTAAACTTCTGATTTACTTAATAGAGTTGTACTTATATATATAGTAGTTACTGGTTGGGACTACATTTTAATAGATTTTAAATACATGAATCTCTTTTACAGGCTACTGATGCTCTAAAGAAAGTATATATGGAGTTTCCTCAACTATACAATAATAGTATTGTCTGCTCTTTCTTGCCAGAAGTTATCTATAAGGTAAAATTCTGGATTTTTGTTGTATATAATATTATGTTAGTTGGTGGTAATAATAGCAGTGGGCTAAATAAGCATAAGATAGATGCCCGTTAAACTGAACTGAATTAAGAAACTTCTCTTTTTTTTGAATTTTATTATTATTTTTTATACAGCTGGTTCTTATTAGTTATCTATTTTATACATATTAGTGTATAGACGTCAATCCCAGTCTCCCAATTCATCCCACCACCCCCACCCCCCACCCCACCCCCTTTCCCCCCTTGGTGTCCATACGTTTGTTCTCTACATCTGTGAAGAGACTCCTCTTTTAAATTAACAAAAATGCAGGAAGGGGAAAGTACTCGTACGCCGTTTTAAAATACCATGATTCCTTTTTAGCTCCTTCTTTCATGTTGTTTATGGGCTCATTCAGATTACTTTGGAAACATTCTCAGAACAGAATGAATTATATATTTCTGTGTCTCACTAAGTAACAGCAGAATATACCTTTTTTAAAAAATAAGTCTTATAGAGAATTTAAAATATGCATAATTTGAAATATGCAAATACATAGATACTACACAGCAAGCCCTCCTTTAACCATAATCCAGCTTGTTTCATCCATAACCCCATTTATCCCCAGAGTTATTTTTTTTAATAGATCTTTATTGGAATATAATTGCTTCACAATACTGTGTTAGTTTCTGTTGCACAACAAAGCGAATCAGCCATATGCACACATATGTCCACATATCCCCTCCCTTTTGAGCCTCCCTCCATCCTCCCTATCCCACCCCTCTAGGTCATCTCAAAACAACAAGGCAATCTCCCTGTGCTATGCTGCTGCTTCCCACCACCCAACTATTTTACATTCAGTAGTGTATATATGTCAATGCTACTCTCACTTCACCCCAGCTTTGCCCTCCCACCGCATGTCCTCAAGTCCATTCTCTACGTCTACCTCTTTATTTCTGCCCTGCAACTAGGTTAATCAGTACCTTTTTTTTTTAATTCCATTTATGTGCATTGGCATACAGTATTTGTTTTTCTCTTTCTGATTTATTCACTCTGTACGACAGACTCTAGGTCCATCCACCTCACTACAAATAACTCAATTTCGTTTCTTTTTTATGGCTGAGTAATATTCCATTGTATATATGTGCCACATCTTCTTTATCCATTCATCTGTCGATGGACATTTAGGTTGGTTACATGTCCTGGCTATTGTAAACAGTGCTGCAATGAACATTGTGGTACATGTCTCTTTTTGAATTATGGTTTTCTCAGGGTATATGCCCAGTAGTGGGATTGCTGGGTCATATGGTAGTTCTATTTTTAGTTTTTTAAGGAACCTCCATACTGTTTTCCATGGTGGTTGTATCAATTTACATTCCCACCAACAGTGCAGGAGGGTTCCCTTTTCACCACACCCTTTCCAGCATTTTTTGTTTCTAGATTTTTTGATGATGGCCATTCTGACCAGCATGAGGTGATACCTCATTGTAGCTGTGATTTGCATTTCTCTAATAATTAGTGATGTTGAGCATCTTTTCATGTGCCTCTTGGCCATCTGTATGTCTTCCTTGGTGAAATGTCTATTTAGGTCTTCCGCCCATTTTTTAACTGGATTGTTTGCTATTTTGATATTGAGCTCCATAAACTGTTTGTATATTTTGGAGATTAATCCTTTGTCTATTGTTTCATTTGCAAATATTTCCTCCCATTCTGAGGGTTGTCTTTTGTCTTGTTTATGGTTTCCTTTGCTGTGCAAAAGCTTTTAAGTTTAATTAAGTCCCATTTGTTTATTTTTGTTTTTATTTCTGTTTAGGAGGTGGATCAAAAAAGATCTTGCTGTGGTTTATGTCAAAGAGTGTTTTTCGTATGTTTTCCTCTAAGAGTTTTATAGTGTCTGGTCTTACATGTAAGTCTTTAATCCATTTTGAGTTTACTTTTGTGTATGGTGTTAGGGAATGTTCTAACTTCATTCTTTTCCATGTAGCTGTCCAGTTTTCCCAGCACCACATATTGAAGAGGCTGTCTTTTCTCCATTGTATATTCTTGCCTCCTTTGTCATAAATTAGGTGCCCATGTGTGCGTGGGTTTATCTCTGGGCATTCTGTCTTGTACCATTGATCTATATTTCTGTTTTTGAGCCAGTACCGTACTGTCTTGATTACTGTAGGTTTGTGGTATAGTTTGAAGTCAGGGAACCTGATTCCTCCAACTCCGTTTTTCTTTCTCAAGATTGCTTTGGCTATTAGGCTATTCCTTTGGCTATTTGTCTTTTGTGTTTCCATACGAATTGTAAAATTTTTTGTTCTAATTCGTGAAGAATGCCATTGGTAGTTTGATGGGGATTGCATTGAATCTGTAGATTGCTTTGGATAGTATAGTCATTTTCACAATATTGATTCTTCCAATCCAAGAACACGGTATATTTTTCCATTTGATTATGTCATCTTTGATTTCTTTCATTAGTGTTTTATAATTTTCTGAGTACAAGTCTTGCCTCCTTAGGCAGGTTTATTCCTAGGTATTTTATTCTTTTTGTTGCAATGGTAAATAGAAATGTCTACTTAATTTCTCTTTCTGATTTTTCATTGTTGGTGTATAGAAATGCCAGAGATTTCTGTGCATTAATTTTGTATCCTGAAACCTTACCAAATTCATTGATTAGTTCTAGTAGTTTTTTGGTGGCATCTTTAGGATTTTCTATGTACAGTATCATGTCATTGGCACACAGTGACAGTTTTACTTCTTCTTTTCCAATTTGTATTCCTTTTATTTCTTTTTCTTCTCTGATTGCTGTGGCTAGGACTTCCAAAACTATGTTGAATAAGCGTGGCAAGAGTGGACATCCTTGTCTTGTTCCTGATCTCAGTGATAATGCTTTCAGTTTTTCACCATTGAGTGTGATGCTTGCTGTGGGTTTGTCATATATGGCCTTTATTATGTTGAGGTAGGTTCCCTCTGCCCATTTTCTGGAGAGTTTTTATCATAAATGGGTGTTGAATTTTGTCAAAAGCTTTTTCTGCATCTATTGAGATGATCATATGGTTTTTGTTCCTTATTTGTTAATGTGGTGTACCACATTGATTGATTTGCATATACTGAAGAATCCTTGCATCCCTGGGATAAGTCCCACTCCATCATGGTGTATGATCCTTTTAATGTGTTGTTGGATTCTGTTTGCTAGTACTTTGTTCATGATATTTGCATCTATGTTCATCAGTGATATTGGGCTATAATAATCTTTTTGTGTGATGTCTTTTTCTGGTTTTGGTATCAGGGTGATGGTGGCTTCGTTGAATGAATTTGGGAGTGTTTCTCCCTCTGCAATTTTTTGGAAGTGTTTGAGAAGGATTGGTGTTAGCTCTTCTCTAAATGTTTTATAGAATTCACTTGTGAAGCCATCTGGTCCTGGACTTTTGTTTGTTGGAAGATTTTTAATTATGGTTTCAATTTCATTACTTGTGATAGTTCTGTTTATATTTTCTAATTCCTCCTGGTTCAGTCTTGGAAGGTTATACCTTTCCAAGAATTTGTCCATTTCTTCGTGGATGTCCATTTTGTTGGTGTATAGTTGTTTGTAGTAGTCTCTTATAATCCTTTGTATTTCTGCAGTGTCAGTTGTGATTTCTCCTTTTCCATTTCTAATTTTATTGATTTGCGTCCTCTCCCTTTTTTTCTTGATGAGTCTGGCTAAGGGTTTATCAATTTTGTTTATCTTCTCAAAGAACCAGCTCTTAGTTTTATTGATCTTTGCTATTGTTTTCTTCATTTCTATTTCATTTATTTCTGCTCTGATCTTTATGATTTCTTTCCTTCTACCGACTTTGGGTTTTCTTTGTTCTTCTTTCTCTAGTTGTTTTAAGTGTAGGGTTAGATTGTTTATTTGAGATTTTTCTTTTTTCTTGAGGTGAGATTGAATTGCTATAAACTACCGTCTTAGAACTGCTTTTGCTGCATCCCGTAGGTTTTGGGTTGTCATGTTTTCATTGTCATTTGTTTCTATGTATCTTTTTATTTCTTCTTTGATTTCTTCAGTGATCTCTTGGTTATTTAGTAGTGCACTGTTTAACCTCTATGTATTTGTGTTTTTTACAGTTTTTTTCCTGTAATTGATTTCCAATCTCATAACGTTGTGGTCAGAAAAGATACTTGATACGATTTCAATTTTCTTAAATTTTCCAAGGCTTGATTTATGATCCAAGATGTGATCTGTCCTGGAGAATGTTCCATGTGCACTTGAGAAGAAAGTGTATTCTGCCACTTTTGGGTGGAATGTTCTATAAATATCAATTAGATCTATCTGGTCTATTGTTTCATTTAAAGTTTGTGTTTCCTTATTTATTTTCCGTTTGGATGATCTGTCCATTGGTGTAAGTGGGGTGTTAAAGACCCCCACTATTATTGTGTTACTTTCTATTTCTCCTTTCATGGTTGTTAGCATTTGCCTTATATATTGAGGTGCTCCTATGCATAAACATTTATAATTGTTATATCTTCTTGGATCGATCCCTTGATCATTATGTGGTGTCCCTCCTTATCTCTTGTAACAGTCTTTATCTTAAAGTCTGTTTTATCTGATACGAGAATTGCTACTCCAGCTTTCTTTTGATTTCCATCTGCATGGGATATCTTTTTCCATACCTTCACTTTCAGTCTGTATGTGTCCCTAGGTCTGAAGTGGGTCTCTTGTAGACAGGATATATATGGATCTTGTTTTTGTATCCGTTCAGCCAGTCTGTGTCTTTTGGTTGGGGTATTTAATCCATTTACATTCAAGGTTGTTATCGATATGTATGTTCCTATTACCATTTTCTTAATTATTTTGGGTTTGTTTTTGTGGTCTTCTTCTGTTGTGTTTCCTGCCTAGAGAAGTTAGTTTAGCATTTGTTGTAAAGCTGGTTTGGTGGTGCTGAATTCTCTTAGCTTTTGCTTGTCTGAAAAGCTTTTGACTTCTCCATCGAATCTGAATGAGATCCTTGCTGGGTAGAGTAACCTTGGTTGTAGGTTTTTCTCTGTCATCACTTTAAGTATATCCTGCCACTCCCTTCTGGCCTGCAGAGTTTCTGTTGAAAAATCAGCTGATAACCTTAAGGGGATTCCTTTGTATGTTATTCTTTGTTTTTCCCTTGCTGCTTTTTATATTTTTTCTTTGAGTTTAATTTTTGTTAGTTTGATTAATGTCTTGGTGTGCTTTTCCTAGGGTTTATCCTGTATGGGACTCTGTGCTTCCTGGACTTGGGTGACTATTTCCTTTCCCATATTAGGGAAGTTTTCGACTATAATCTGTTCAAATATTTTCTCAGACCATTTCTTTTTCTCTTCTTCTTCTGGGACCCCTGTAATTCAAATTTGGTGCGTTTAGTGTTGTCCCAGAGGTCTCTGAGATTGTCTTCGATTCTTTTCATTCTTTTTTTTTTATTCTGCTCCTTGGCAGTTATTTCCACCATTTTGTCTTCCAGCTCACTTATTCGTTCTTCTGCCTCAGTTATTCTGTTATTGATTCCTTCTAGTGTATTTTTCATTTCTGTTATTATGTTGTTCATCTCTGTTTGTTTGTTCTTTAGTTCTTCTAGATCTTTGTTAAACATTTCTTGTATTTTCTCAATCTGTGCCTTCATTCTGAGATTCTGGATCATCTTTACTATCATTGAAATTACTCTGAATTCTTTTTCTGGTAGATTGCCTATTTTCTCTTCATTTATTTGGTCTCATAGGTTTTTACCTTGCTCCTTCATGACACATTTTTTTGACATCTCTCTTTTTTTTTTTTAATGAGTGGGATTGTGTTCCTGTCTTACTGGTTGTTTGGCCTGAGGCTTCCAGCACTGGAGTTTGTAGGCTATTGGGTAGAGTTGGGTGTTGGTGCTGAGATGAGGAACTCTGTTAGACCTCACTCTGATGAATATTCCCTGGAGTCTGAGGTTCTCTGTTAGTCCGGTGGTTCGGACTCGGAGCTCCCACTGCAGGAGCTTCAGCCCAACCCCGGGCTCGTGAACCAAGATCCCGTGAGCCGCGTGGGGTGGCAAAAAAGAGAGAGAGAACAGTAACAAAGTAAAAAATAAAATTAGACTAGGAAACTACCAGATATGTTAGAAAGAATATAAAAATTAAAATATAGATGAATCAACAACTGGAAGGTACATCAGTACCACAATACTAAAAAAGAGGAGGAGGGAAAATTTTAAAAAGGGGGCTGGGGGGAAGGCCTTGGCTGTGGGGGGCAGGGCCTAAGCAAGGGCGAGGTTTGGGCGGTGGGCAGGGCCTGTGCTCAGGACCCACAGGGCTGGAAAAGGCCGTGGGGGGTGGGGCTTAGGCTCAAGGAACAGAAGGGGCCCAGGCGAGTCCCCTACCCCTGGTCTCAGAGGGCGGGGGATCTCACCTGGAAACCCAGCAGGCTTCCTGGGCTCGAGTGGGTGGGGCCCTCCTCTCCTCTCCTGCTCCTCTGGTCTGGGAGGGCCCCTCCCACCTGTCTCTCCTGATCTCCCTGACCTCCCTCCTATGCCCCCAAGGACCCATGCGGTCTGGAGGGGGCTTTGGAGGGCAGGGGATCAGCGTGGGAGCCCAGCAGGCTCCTCAGGCCCGAGTGGGCCGGTCAATCACCCTCCAGTCCTCTCCCCTCCTCCTGGAGGACCCCTCCTGCCTACCTCTCCTGATCTCCCCAGCCTCAGGGGCGCAGATCCTGTCTGTCCTCCACTTCTCCTCCCCTCTCAGTCCCCGTACATCCTACTGGTTCACTGTGGGGTTCCTTCCGTCTCCTTGGGCGTCAGAGTTCCCCACCAGCAGCCGGCAGGCACCCTCGTTGTGGGGAGAAGCTAACTCCGCATCTTCCCACACTGCTGTCTTGACTCCGCCTCCTCCCCAGGGTTATTTTGAAGCAGATTCCAGATATCATATCATCTTATCCATGAAAATTACATTAAGTATCTTTAAAAAGTGATTCCTTTTTTTTTTTTAACATAACCACAATACCATTATCCCATCTAAAACCACTAACAAGAAGTCCTTAAGATCATCAAATATCCAGTGTATAAATCCCCCTTGTCATGTATTTATTGAAGAAATTAGGTTGTTTTGTACAGTTTATTTAACAAAGTCTGGATTTTGCTAATTATGCCATGGTACAATTTAACACATTCATCTCCTCTGTATATTTCCTATGAATTGGTAGAGCTGAAGGCTTTATCAGGTTAGGTTCAGTTATTCGTGGCAAGGTAATTCCTTAGGCAAGGGTCTTCTTCCATCAGGGGGCGCATAATGCTGGGTTGTCTCGTCACGTTGTCAGCAGCTGTTACTGATGCCAGTGGCCGGCTCTGGCAGTTTACTAGGGGTTTTATTTTTATTTTTAATATTTATTTATTTATCCATTTATTTATTTGGCTGCGCCGGGTCTTAGTTGCAGCACACCGGATCTTTAGTTACAGCATGTGGGATTGAGTGTCCTGACCAGGGATCAAACCCGGGCCCCCTGCATTGGGAATGTGGAGTCTTAGCCACTGGACCACCAGGGAAGTCCCTCCTGGGGGTTTCAAAGTGTCAATATTTTAAGTCTGTCATTTCTTGTTCATGTATTACCTAGAGGGAATACTTCTATAAAGAGGATCTCATCTACTGTTTAGCTATCCAATAGGCAAATAAATGCTTAATCCTGTCCTTTATTTACCAGTTTCCAAAATAATGAGTTGGTTCTTCAACAGTGACCAACACAGCATGTATTTAAAATTTTGCAGTAAGGGTGGAGCCTACTGGGATATAAACTGTCATTGAGATGAATAGTGTCCTGGGGCTTCTAGACATTTGGATCAGTGTTTCCCAAACTTCCTTGACCAGAGGCCTTTAAAATGTGTGATCCCTTTTCCAGAGGACCATAGAGCACAGACTAAGAGAATTCCATCCATATCGCGCATTTGTCCGTTGCTCTGTCCTTGTCCCTGCCCCCACTTCTCTCCCTTCTCACCCCATTTCCCCGCCCCCCACAACTTTTTTCAGCCATCTTCTCTAAAAAGGATCAAAAACTAACCAGCCCATCTTGAAATGATCATGGTTCCATCTTCACTGTGTTCTAATTATCTCTGGCCATAATTTAAATCAATATCCAATTGAAAGTTACTCTTTGTGACATTATTAAAATTTGACCCTGACGTTACAGTGTTCTCATTTTAAAGATAGTATTGCAGTTCTTTTAGGATTGTGGAGGAAGTGTTCTCATTTATACTATATATTAAATGCTTTACATTCAACACATTATTTTCTCAAAGGGTTTATGATGGAGTATTTATTTAGTAGACATGGGGGGCAGCATACCTCCTTGTACAGACTGAGTACATTGGCTAAATCTAACGAACAAATGAGAAGTATTGGCCTTAAGATATGATAATTGCTTTATTTTCCAAAATTCCTTTCAGATGAGACAAGCAGATCAGAATGTAGTAACAGCTTTAATTCACAGACCTTGGAGCCTTAGCCATACAGGAGATGGGAAACCACGCTTCGCTACTTTCTGGAAACAGTCCATGTTTGTGGCATTGGACATTTTGCTCGATTGGAGTATGCATAATATCTTGTGGTACTTGTGTGGAATTTCAGCTTTCCTCATACAAAAGGATTTTGTATCTCCGTAAGTTGGAAGATTTTTTTTATCTTCTGATACATTTCCTGAATGTTCTTCTTGAAAAGGGAGGATTAACAGTGGACACCTGGATTGGTTCCCACCCACGAAGCCCACCATGCCTTTATTAAGTTGAAATGCCACTAGCTTCTTAGGTGGGAAGAGTTTAGGCATATTTCACTGTTTCCAAAACAAGTTGATCAAATATTCTTAGGTTTTAGTGCATTTTAAAGAAAAAATAAACGTGCCAAACTATGACGTCAGAGACAGAGAGATTGTATTTCCTTGTGATTGGCTCCCTTTAAAAACCAACATAGGGGGCTTCCCTGGTGGCGCAGTGGTTGAGAATCTGCCTGCCAATGCAGGGGACACGGGTTCGAGCCCTGGTCTGGGAAGATCCCACATGCCACGGAGCGACTGGGCCCGTGAGCCACAACTACTGAGCCTGTGTGTCTGGAGCCTGTGCTCCGCAACAAGAGAGGCCACGACAGTGAGAGGCCCGTGCACGGCGATGAAGAGTGGCCCCCGCTCGCCGCAACTAGAGAAAGCCCTCGCACAGAAACGAAGACCCTACACAGCCAAAAATATAAATAAATAAATTAATTAATTTAAAAAAAAAAAAAAAACCAACATAGGATCTAGGGTAGAACCACAATGAAGAGGTCTTGGGGGCACCTACCTCATCAATCCCAACTTTCCTTCTGCTCCCCTATATATTACAGGCTCTACTCCATTGCTCCCAGGAAACTTCCATTCCCTAACCTGCTAGCAATCTCTGAATCTTTATTTTGGCAATTTTATAGCTGTGTATTTCAGGTGGTTACAGTTGTAAGTTTCATATTATTTCAGGCATGTGTGCATTCAGTTCAATAAATAATGGTTGTATGCCTGCAGTATTGCAAGGTACTGTATTAAGAAGCTGAAGATGCTGTGGTAAAGAAAGAAAGCCACAGTCTGCCCTCATGGAGTTTATAGTCAAGTGGAAGAGATAAATGCTAATCAAGTAAAGATCCAATAAACATAAAATTAGAGCTAAGATAAATGCTGTGTAAGAGAGAACAGTGCACATATGCTGTTTAATTTGTCCTAGTCAAGGGAGTCAGGGAAAACATCCCCAAGGAAGTAACAGCTGAGCTAAGATCTGAAGGGTGCGTAGGAAATGAGGGGATTGGGGCTGGAGGTCCAAGTCAGAGGGGACACACGTGCAAAAGTGCTGTGGCAGGAAGGAGCCTGGTTCTTTCAAGGAACTGCAGGAAAAATCAGTACACACACAGAGTACAGCACAGCAAAGAACGGGGGAGTGTGGTGTAAGATGAGGCCAAAGAGACAGGTGGGACTAGGCTAGGTACAGCCTCCGGTAGGGGTTCGGGGTGGGGGGGTCTTCAGCAAGTGGCTGAAGTGTTGAAAGCCGCAGCGGCGTGGTGGAGGTGCTCATGCTGGGTTTGGAACACCCTCTGGCTGCAGTGCAGAGGCCAGTTAAGAGGCTCCTTCTGGGGGCTGTTAGTACTCAGCGAACACCATATTTAGTGACCGTTGTAGATTCCTGAGACTAATTGGCATTATTCTAACAAGGTTGGTTTTTCCTCTTTCTCCAGGGACTACTTGAAGAAGTGGTCAGCTAAAGGCATTCAGGTTGTTGCTTGGACTGTTAATACTTTTGATGAAAAAAGTTACTATGAATCCCATCTTGGTTCCAGCTATATCACCGACAGCATGTTGGAAGACTGCACACCTCACTTCTAGACTTTTCCCCCAGGGAGGAAGCACGGGTAGAGAAACTGCCTGCTGGCCTCGTGGAGGAATATCAGCACACCCCAGCCCTTGCGGGATCAGCTGGCTTCCACAAGCAGTAGTCGGTGACTGGGTATTTACCTGAACCAAAGCAAAACCCAGTGTTGCCGCCATGCTCCATGAAATGCCTGAGTTCAAAACCGATGCTCTTGAAAGTCTGGGTCTGCAGAAAGGCACAACACTCTTACCCCAACCTGAGGCACGCACTGAAGCCCGGTGAAGATAAGCACAGATTGAATCGTGCGCTTTGGGGGTGCAGATGCAAATGCACGGGAAATGCATGATCACTCAGAGTTGACGTTTTAAAACTTGACACACTTACATAACTTATTTAAAATATTTGTATCCAGCTATGTTATCAATGTACTGTAGACATCAAACTTGTGACCATACTAATAAAATCATTAAAAGGAGCACTAAGGGAAAACCATGTACCAAGCATCATATCCTAAGACATAAAGAATTTAAGGGAGCTGCTGTTTCCAATCCAGTGGCGAGGGCCCCTGGTGAGACATTGGTGTGAAGCAAAGAAAATGGTAAGGAGGTCTTACTATCAGTCTGAGGGATTGTTTATGGTATCTAGAAATAAGAGCTACAAAGCACTAGGGGGCAGAGTTGTACCCTTTCAAGCTGCTCTACAGCAGATGATCACAGACAGAACTAGAAGAAACTTCCGGGAACATCTAGGCTTAGCCTCATTTTACAAATGAGAAAACAAATCTGGAAGGGAAGGGTCTTCCCAGAAATGACAGCTGTGACGTAGAGCCTGATCTCATGATAAAATTTCTTGTTTACTATTT
Source organism: Phocoena phocoena (assembly GCF_963924675.1). Taxonomy (NCBI): domain Eukaryota; kingdom Metazoa; phylum Chordata; class Mammalia; order Artiodactyla; family Phocoenidae; genus Phocoena; species Phocoena phocoena. The sequence goes on from NC_089233.1 coordinate 23,176,489, forward strand.
ACCAGGAACTTCAGTGGTTTAACATGCGTTATTTTAATTAACCCTCACAAAAATCTTATAGAGATATTAATCTCTTTTTACTGATAAGGAAACCGAGGTACTGCAAGGTTAAAGTCACTTACCCAAGGTCTCAAATTCCTTGGTGTAACTGGTATTCAAGTCCAGGTCAGTCGGTTCAGAGAACCACTCACCTTGTCTGCCTTTATAACGTAGAGCCCTTGATTCCCAGCTCTGCTCTTTCCCATGTGAGCTTCCAGGGGTCTTATTGTGAACTTAAGTGGCATCATTTAAAATGAAGTTGAGTCTTCAGAAAATTGCAAAGCTTGCTGTCTCCTCTAGCTGCCCCACACCCCCACCATTCAGCCCTATCTGGCCTTGATCACAGGCCCACAGCTTAGTCATGACTTCCCTCCTGAATCCTCATGGGTCACTGAGCTCGGCCACCAGCCCACACAGCTGGATGGTGGTGAGAAGCAGACTGAATTTTGCTATAGTTGGTGTTGGCAGGAGGACAATAAATGAGGCTTGGGATGTTTACAAATGAATTTTCTTGAATTTTAAAATTAACAGCAGAACAGAGATTCAGTGAATGGAACAGGTATCTAAACTGCATGACTTCCATGCCACGTTATGACTAGAGTGACAAGAGGAAGAGAAAGGGACCAAAGAAAACATCTGAATTCCCCCTTTGGTTTACGTGCAGAGGCTACACAGCAACTGACAGGGAAGAAATTCTCTTGGGGGTAGCACAGAGTTCACAACATCCCTTCTGTGGTGTGAAGACCTTTTGAGAGCCAGAAGTTCTCTGTCTCTTGACCTTTGTCCCAAATCTGTATTGCACTTGACTCAGCCAGGCCCAATTAAGGATTGAGATCCTGTGCTAAGGTGGTCGTGGGCCTTGAAGAATGGAGAATTCAGATGAAGAAAGAAGGTGTTAATTACTTACTTGGAAGGTTTAGTAAAGGGGTTAAAAACAGGATTTTTTTTGGCTGCTTTGGGTCTTCTTTGCTGCGTGCGGGCTTTCTCTAGTTGTGGTGAGCTGGGGCTACTCGGCTACTCTTCGTTGCAGTGCATAGGCTTCTCATTGTGGCGGCTTCTCGTTGTGGAGCACGGATTTCAGTAGTTGCAGCACACAGGCTCAGTAGTTGTGGCTCACGGGCTTAGTTGTTGTGCGGCATGTGGGATCTTCCCGGACCAGGGCTTGAACCCATGTCCCCTGCATTGGCAGGAGGATTCTTAACCACTGCGCCGCCAGGGAAGTCCCAACAACAGGATTTGACATCAGAAAAAGTTAAATCTGAATTCCTAATTTCTAGCTCTAAGACCTTGGGCAAGTCATATAGCTAGTGTCTTGAATTCATCTCTAAAATAGGGGCAGTATTAGTACCACGGCAGGGGTAGTTGTGATTAAAGGAAAGAGTACATGTAAAATGCTTGTTAGTAACTAAGATTTATGGACTGCCTACCATGTACTGGACGCTGTTTCAAATGCTTTCTATGTGTTTACTCTGCTACAACACCATGAGGTCAAGGTACCATTATAATTCCATTTTACTGGAAAGTTCCTTGAGGAACCTGCGTATAGACCTAGAGTGAGGTAAAGATTGGGGAGTGAAATGATTCAGCAGCATCAGCAAATGAGCCATCCAAAGATAGCGTTCTTTCCAAGAAAGTCAATAGGGATAAAAATCACATCCTCTGCTGTCCATCGGACTGCCCCTGTGTTCTCAGAATGGTGGAGACAGATAACCTGGAAGGGCTACCTGCAAAGGCTTGAGAAACCCACTGCTTACTTCATTAAACGATACTCATTTTCTTATCTGGAGATGAGCGTGCAATCTTGTCCTGACAAGAATTTCACTAAGACATGAATACTCTTTATTAGACAAGAATCTCTAAATGACACCATTTCCTGAAGTGGGACTAATGCTTCAACAGGACAGTCAACCACAGCTTTGAGGACAAGGCAAGGTGGACGTTAATGAAGTGTTCCAGACGTCCACTCAAACCTTAGCATGGAGTGACGGTTACTGTGGGGCAAAGTTACTTGACTTCTTTGATCAAAAATACTGAAGATTAATGACCTGTGTGTTCTTTTATCAAACTTTAAATTACGCTCAAAATCTGACAGCAGGACACCAAGTGTTAAGAAGAGGATGGAGATCAGCTGGGCAGAGGGTTCTCAAAGAATGTTGTCCTTTGAGGCTGAAAGGGGTTCCTGGGCCCAATTCTAGTGTGTCCTGTGTGTGGAGGCTTCCTCACATCAACAACAAGCAATTCTCAGTCGCAGGCAGCGTCCTTCAGAATCCAGCTCAGTTCTGACACTATCTACCCAGAGATAGACTCAGATTCCACGGGTAAAGGGCTCAGTCCCAGACGACCATCCTCCAGATGCCAGCTGCAAGCACAGGTTGTTACCCTCAATTGTGACTGACTGGCTATAAATCAGATATTCCCAAAATCCCCTCCTCAGGTTTGATTAATTTGCCAGAACAGCTCACAGAACTCAGGAAAACCCATTCACTCACTAGATCACCGATTTATTATGGGAGGCTATTAAAAGGATACAAATCCGCAGCCTAATGAAGACATACATTGGGCAAGTTCCTACACGAAGGAGCTGTCCTCCCGGAGCTTGGGGCCAGGCATGGGGGCACACAGAAGTGTCAGAAGTGTTCTGTTTCCCCCACATGGAAGCTCTCCAAAAAGAAGGGCAAAAAGCTGTCCTTTTGTTTTTTGTTCTTTGGGTTTTTTTTTTTTTTGCGGTACGCAGGCCTCTTACTGTTGTGGCCTCTCCCGTTGCGGAGCACAGGCTCCAGACGCGCAGGCTCAGCGGCCATGGCTCACGGGCCCAGCCGCTCCACGGCATGTGGGATCTTCCCGGACCGGGGCACGAACCCGTGTCCCCTGCAACGGCAGGCGGACTCTCAACCACTGTGCCACCAGGGAAGCTTCCCTAGAAATGTTTGATGCAATATTCTTAGCTCACTATTTGCATGTTCAGTAGGTGCCTCAGGTGACTTTTATGGTCAAGCAAGTTCAGAAAGCACTACTCTAGATTCTAGCTCCGTTGTTCTCAGCCCTGGCTTCCCACTGAAACCATCTGAGCTTTCAGGGAAAACTATGGATTCCTGATTTAGTTGGTCTAGAGTGGGCAGGGCCTGGGTCTGGCTGTTCAGACAGCTCCCTGTGTGATCCTGGGTGCAGCGAGCAATGAGAGCCCTGCTGCCTGATGAGAGGTCCTGATGGGACTGGGGGTGAGTTTCCCCTATTACGGGCTGAACTGTGTTGACCCAAAATTCATATGGTGAAGTCCAGACCTCCAGTACCTCAGAATGTAACCATATTTGGAGATAAGTCCTTTAAAGATGTGAGTTAGTTAAAATGAAGCCATTAGGTTGGGTCCTAATCCAATCTGTCTTGGACAGATTTGGAAATTTGGACACAAAGGTACACCAGGATGTGTGCACCAAGGAGAGACCATGTGAGGACACAGCGAGAAGGTGGCCATCTACAGGCCAAGGAGAGAGGCCTCAGAATGAAACCAAAGCTGTGGACACCGACTGTGGACACCTTGATCTTAGACTTCCCACCTCTGGAACTGTGAAAAAATGAATTTGTGTTGTTTAAGCCTCCAGTCTGTGCTATGGGTTATGGCAGCTCTAGCAAACTAATATATCCCCTATATCTCAAGACTAAGGATGTGAGGATGTTACACACATCCAAATGTGTGTGTGAGACCTACAGACTAGATCTTTCTACTGTGTCTGCTCCTCCAGGAGAAGCAGGGGCTACACTGAAGTAAAGATAAGAGGTGAATGGAGAAGCAGTCCGGATATAAGCCCTGAGCATATGGGAAGTGAGCAAAAATGATGCTTCCAGAGGGAGTTCACATTTCAGTGCACAAGCACAGATAGCATTAGGATAACACAGAGGGGAAAAAAAATCCCTTCAAATATCAATTCCACAGACTGCCTTCACTGACCCCACAGACAAGTTAAGTCTCCCATCGTCCCTTGGGCTTCTCCTTCATGGCACCTGCTATAAGTAATTACTGTTTAATTATTAAGTTCCTGCCAAAAGTGATCTGCTAGACAGTATATGAGAGTGGAGGCTGTGTCTTGACTTGTGCACCATCTTGTTCCCCACCACTTGGTACATATTTGTTGAACGAAGGGATGAACGAAGAAGCACTTCTAGCAACCACTAGCAAAGATGGTACCAAAAGAACTGAATTCAGCTGATGAATGAATTAGTGAGCAAATAAGTCAATGAAGAAGTGAACCAATGACTGAGCACTGACTGGATGTTTGTGCTTTAAATTCGTCTTAAATGTTTTCTAAATTCAGTTCCCATTAGATTTCACGATAGTGATTACTCGAGGAGATTTCTCCTCCCGAGTAATTTGGTAATTGCACTTTTCTGCTGGACTCTTCTGTTTTAAGTAGAGTCAGGTGCCTTGTGAATCATTTAGGAAATCTGCAAAAAAATGCTTAATACATGTATGTGTGCATATGTACACACACACACATACACATACATATTCAATATATATATTCCACACATCACCACCGATTTCATGTTCGGCTCAACGTAAGACTCTGATGATCATGTATAAAACCTCACAGGGGTAGAGTCCCAGTCCACACGTGCCCACCCCAGTCCAATCGAAAAGACTCATGTACTCAATGTGCAGTGAAGTTCATAGACGAGCCCTCCGGTTGTTTTTCACCTTTGGGGAAAATGGGGATGTTTTTAGTGCAAAGTCATGAACAAATGCACGTTCCACAATTCAGAGGCTTCACATCCCTGATCGAGGGTCACATTTTTATTCAGACTGGACCACTTGTCTTAGCACCAGTCTCCAAACCTTTGCCAGGTCTGGGAGTTCTGGGAGCGGAGATTTCTAAGGCTCAATCATTCATATGCGTATCTCTTAAACTACAACTCTTCCCAGGTTTTTGTGAACTGGTTCAAATATTACAACAATCTTTACTGGAAAATCTCAAATATTTTGTCTGGAAAAATCAGCAATTCAGGTGTAAAAACAACAGCAGGGAGTGCCCAATTTTACTTCTGTATTTACATTGTAGTCAGTTTCCACTCCTGGCTACGGGCTTGAATTTCCCACCTGGGAATCTCCTAAAGGCCCAGGTGTCATGGAGGAAGCTGCTCCATCTTCATCTTTCCTTATTTGGTTGGTGTCTGGGTACCGCAATGATTATCAGGCCTTTGGATTATCTTCTTGAACTGATCGCCTAAATCGCAGGTCTGGGTTTGATACAGAAGAAGGGAAGTTAGCACAGAGGCACACTGCCCCATATCTCCAAGGGAAAAACCAAATTAGCTTTCAAGATCCCGCAGCTTCTCAGGCCTTCCTTGCCTCCCCCTTTTAAATTTCTTCAATTCTCTCCCTTGAACTCCCATCATTGGATGCTGTCAGTGAATGCTATTCCAAAAAGATGAATGGGTTTATTTGTTTGTTTCCTCCCCAACATTCATTCCCCTCCTGGCATCAGCCACAGGTTTTCTTTGGAAAGCCACCCTTCTCCACTCTCTCGGTCCCCGTGGTCTGTATGTTTGTACCACCTGTATCTAGAGATGAGGTCTGCGACTCAGATCTGGCCAATGAAATCATCACTGTCTCTTGGCCACAGCAATTGTTTCAGATCCAATGAAAGACAATGAGAATCTGGATCTCTTTCACACTAGACTTGAATCTGAGAAGATACAAGAAGCTAAGAAAGCTGTCTTGTAATTATCGGGAGATAACATGGAAAAGAACTGAACAGAAAGAAACCAGGTTCTGATGACATACTGTGAGACCCTGCTTCTGGCCACACCTAAAGCAAGAATTATTGTTGAGTTTTGGCTAAAGCCAATTTGGGCCAGTTCTTGCAATTGAACGAGTGACTGATACAGGAGCAGTTCTGACCCTATGTCTTGGGACCTATCATCTGGATGAATTAGGCCTTACTCAGTGCCAGTCGGGTACTCACCTCGAGAAGCACCATGCTCTCTGACACGCAGAGGACCAGATTGCTAAAAAAGAAGAAAACAAAATCTCATCACCGGAAGAGAGTGTACACCTCAGATCCTGCTGCATCAGTGGTGAGACTCGTGAGCCCTCACCATTTTAATATTAACAGGTGACAGATTAAGACCAAGATTCAGCCATAGAAATATCAAACATGTTTTGTTTCAATTTTTATGGGCAGTGATTCCATTCATTTAATCATTCATTTCACAGATATTTACTGAGCATTTACAATATATACCAGGTAATATATTAGGAGCTGCAAAGGTACACTCATAATCCCTGCCTTCAAAGGATTTAGAGCTGGGCCTCTAGATCCCTTACCTATGTTGTGCTGATGGTATTAATTTGAACAGGCAGTAAACAACATGGCAGTCTCTTCTGACAAGATCATAACTTCTAAAACTAGTAGCATTTGAATTAATGTGGGTTTACTGTTTATCCACATTTTCTAGGACACCAAGGAAGCCAGCACAGGCTTTGGTATTAGAGCAGGATTCCAGGCATCTCTTGTTAAGAATGAAATTGGTAAAAATCTTTTTAAGAGCATGATATGGCAATATCTGTTAACATTATCATGTGCATGCCTATGGCAGATAAAACACTCACATAAAACAATTATAATAAAAAAATGTTTCATTACACATCGTTTTTAGTATTAAAAAAAAACAAACTGTAAACAACCCAAATGTCCAAGTAGGTACAGACTGAAACAATGTCTGAGATATAGTATTAAGCGGGGAGAGGGGGAGTTATGTGTAAAATATAACCCCTTTTTTGTAATAAATAAATAAACAAGAATGTTAGTAGATGCATGCTTGTTTGCAGATGCCTGGGGGAAAGATCTGGAAGAATATACACTGAAGCATTAACCTAGTGGGGTGAGATTTCAAGCCATTTTTCATCTCAGTGGGATATATTTCTGTTTGGTTGGGTTATGGAAAAGATGCAGGCAAGCCCCACGAGGGTAGAGCCAAACTGTGGTACCATGATAACCCCAGAACCTAGAATGGGGCCAGGCATAGACATGGTGAATGCATATTATTTATTTATTTTTGTGTGTGTGTGGTACGCGGGCCTCTCACTGTTGTGGCCTCTCCCACTGCGGAGCACAGGCTCCAGACGTGCAGGCTCAGCGGCCATGGCTCATGGGCCCAGCCACTCTGCGGCATGTGGGATCTTCCCGGACCGGGGCACGAACCCGTGTCCCCTGCATCAGCAGGCAGACTCTCAACCACCGCGCCACCAGGGAAGCCTGCGTATTATTTTTTTTAATAAAAAATACAGAAATGTTAAAACACAGAAAGTGAAGTGCCCTGATGTGATTCTAGTTTCCTGATGCACTTTTCCCAGGAGGGCAAATCTGTGTCACAGGGATCCCAAGGCGGCTTCCAGCCTCACCTCCACGTCTCTCCTTTCTGGCGTAGACAAGGTGGGGCTTGCTCTCTTCTCCATATCCTGCAGCTTGATCAACTTTTCTATCAGGAACATTTTGTCTTTGCCCTCCTGCCAATAAGGAAAACAAAAACAAAAACATGGAGGATGAATGATGGTGTGGGGTTGGGAAGTAAATGATAGAAAGGTTGATTTTTAGGCAGGTAGGGTCCTGGACATTGGCTTCGCCACCAGGGAAGCCCAGCTTTAATTTTAAAATAGAGGTTAAAGAAATAAATGTGCTCAGGACTTCCGTGGTGGTGCAGTGGTTAAGAATCTGCCTGCCAATGCAGGGACACAGGTTCAAGCCCTGGTCCGGGAAGATTCCACATGCCGCGGAGCCACTAAGCCCGTGCGCCACAACTACTGAAGCCTGCGCGCCTACAGCCCTTGCTCCCCAGCAAGAGAAGCCACCACAATGAGAAGCCCGTGCGCAATGAAGAGTAGCCCCCGCTCGCTGCAATTAGAGAAAAACCCACTCGCAGCAATGAAGACCCAACGCAGCCAAAAATAAATAAATTAAATAAATTAAAACTTGCTAAAAAACAAGAAAAAAGAAATAAATGTGCTAAACACCACCGCAGGGTTACAAATCAGATATATCCAGAATGTGGGAATGACTACAAGACAAAAGACCTGGTTTCTCCGACAATAAATGGCAAGAGAAGCAGTAAATGTGAACAGCTACAGATTGAAAGAAACGTAAACGACACATCAACCAAATGCAACATGTGACACTTTTTCAGATTTTGACTTGAGTAATCCTGCTGTAAAAAGGCAATGCGGGCTTCCCTTGGTGGCGCAGTGGTTGAGAGTCCACCTGCCGATGCAGGGGACACGGGTTCGTGCCCCAGTCCGGGAGTACCGCAAAAAAAAAAAAAAAAAAAAAAAAAAAAAGACACTTAATGGGACAGTTGGGGAAATTTGACCATTGACTGACTATAAGATGATAGTAAGGAATTATTAAATTTTCTTTTACGTGTGATGATTGGTACTGTGGTTATGTTTTTTAAAAGGGTGTATCAGGCATATAGAAGAGTCTACAGATAAAATGATATAAAGGCTAGGACTTTGCTTGAAAATAATCGAGATTTACAGCAAAGAGATAGTGTAGAGGACATAAGAGTATGCAAAGGTTAATGGTTGTCAGGGCTAGGTGGTGGGAAGGTTCATTGTACTATTCTCTATTTTGGACTGTGCTTGAAAATTTCCATTACAAAATGTTAAAAAGGAGGGGAGAATAACAAAGGGATCCAATGGGACTTACGTTAATGATCTGTTCATGGAGCAGTCTGATCATAATCTTCCTTCCCTCTGTGATCTGCCAGTAAAGGTAAGTGATGATTCTGGAAGAGAAGAAAAGAAAGAATGGCAGGGCTTCTCTGGTGGCGCAGTGGTTGGGAGTCTGCCTGCCGATGCGGGGGACACGGGTTCGTGCCCCGGTCCAGGGGGATCCCGCGTGCCGCGGAGTGGCTGGGCCCGTGAGCCATGGCCACCGGAGCCTGTGCTCCGCAATGGGAGAGGCCACAACAGTGAGAGGCCCGCGTACCTCAAAAAAAAAACAGACCCCCCCAAAATGATAAGAAGATATTAAATAACTTTTAGAAAAATTCAAGGGCAGAGTCGGGATGACCCAGAACACTGAGCCCCACTGTAGTCTTTGCCTTCCCACCAAACAGCCCTCGGCTGCCCACATGACGTGTAGATGAGGTATTTCCCCCCCCTAGTTTTCCAAGGGCCCCCAATTACAATACAATGAGGGTGAGGATGAAGAAGAAGTGCACGCTGCCGACGAGGTTCTGGTAGATCCAAACAACCCACAGGTAGCTGCGACTTTGACTCAGGGTGTCAATCCACCTGTAGATGGACTCAATGAAGAAGGGCAGACCTCGAAACGGGCCACAGTCAGCTGAAGGTTTCAATCTGATAAAAAAAAAAAGGGACAGAGAAGCATCTCTAGTGCCAGACTCAGGTATAGTTTATTCTAGAATAGCCCAGTCGTTTCTGGGCTCTGAACATGGAACCAGCAATTCTTACCTGCTCCACCCACATCCCCCTGCAAAGGAAACCCTGTCGCTCATAGCCCCAGCTGGTGTGTTTTGTTTTCATGACCTGCACTCCAAGGACCAGCTCTTGGACAGGGGTATCACCTGATCCAACCGTAACCAATCCAAAGACCAGGCAGAGGCCTCAGTGGTATCCTGGCACAAAGAAATGAACTGGGACGATCAGACTCTCTTCCTTAGGAACTTGAACTAAGAAATACAAAGATGGGAGGCTGTAATCTAGGGAAGCTGGAGTTGTGGTAATAATGGCCACATGAAGTCAGTTGTTGTGAACAAGCAGAAACTAGAAGGCAACAAGGAACTGGTCAGGAAGACAGAAAAGAGAGTAAACACGGCGAGAGAGTCAAGGACATCACAGAACAGAGGAGCCTGCCCTGAAGCCGCTGAGACCCTCATGGTTCCAGTTCCGCGAGTATCCTAAAAATCAACTCCCTTGTTGTGTGTTCGGTTGCTCATTCATTCTACAAAGGTTTACTGCCCTTGTACTGAGGCAGGAGATAGATGGGCTCCAGGTTAGACATTTACAAGCCAGTTTCCTTTCTGTACTTCCAGATAGAAATAACAACAGGAACAGGGTGAATAGCTGGACTTTGTCTCCAGTGGACACTTTAACAGTAATGGCAGGGGCAGAGAGGAGCTGAGTCCTGCCCAGATAAAGAGAACACGTATTTCTGATTCTTGAGGTCATGGAGACCTCCCTGACTACATATGCACAGAAAGACTCCTTGGGGTTAAAAAGGAGGGGACTCCACCCCATAATAGGTGATGCCAAGCCTCCCACAGGCCTCTGCGCTGGAATCCATCTTGGCTAAAAGTTGTGCAAGAACTGCTCTATATAAATGACCTAACCGCCTCTTTACTGCATTCCTCCTCATTAGGGAGGACACCCACACCCTTTTCTCTCCAGGTGTGTATCTCTGCCTTGCTTTTGTCTTAAATTTAAAAAACTGTTTCCCTGTGTGCTCTCCCACTTGCTGTGCTGTGTCTCTAATAATAAACTTTGTACCTGTTTTTACAGTTTTTGCCTCCTTGAAATATTGTTGCTTTCAAACGGGGCAAGAGCCAGGGGAACTTTGCTTCTAGCCTCTAGCCCTCGCTGGTCTAGCAGCTAGGATTCCTGGTTTTCAGCCAGGCTACCCAGGTTCAAGTCCTGGGCAGGGAACAAAGATCCTGCTTCAAGCCAACGCTCACTGCTGTCTCCTCGAGATCAGTACCAGGCTCTGTGCTAGATACTAAGCCCTGGAGAGTCCGCAGGAAACAAGACAGACATGATACCTGCCCTCCCAGGTTCTAGTGGGAAAGATGGTCAAGCAATGAGTATGCAATTAAACAAAGATTCAGAGGCATTTCTGACACGAACTAGGGAACGAACAAAGGAAACCACCCTGAGAGAGAGAGAGAGGAGGGGGGTGCTGACAGAAGACGAGGATGGTGGTGAAAGTCAGGTCTTCAAGAGGACTTTTGAGATGAGGGTGGAAGGAAGGCCGCCAAGCAAAGGGACTGGGGAGAGCACTTCAAAGATGTAACCCCATCCCATGTGAGGAGAGGCTCCCAGGGTCCCAGGAACAGACTGGGAGCCTTGAGGCTGGAGTAGGATGGAGCCATGGGGGTGAGGTTGGAGAGGTAAGAGGGAGCCTGACCAGACAGGGCCTTTCGGTTCATTAGAGGAAGTTCTGTTCTGCATGTGGAGAGCTGCCTTCTCCCCAGCTGGGAAGCTGCAGAATTTGAAGGAAGTAAGGAAGCTGTGCCGTCAAGACTGGGCACCTGGCGGGTGGTGACCCAACTTGGATATATTGCCTCCCTTGGTTGTAGCATCTGTTGGTTACCAAGGCAACTTGGGTTAAACACTGAATGAAGCATGTCTTTTTATTCTGACCTGTGACATCTGGGGCCTTACTGATCCTGCAGAGACTGCCTTTCCCAGGGCTAGCCTACAAAGCATGCCTTTCATATGCAAACCTGAGCCCCCATCCCACCTCCAACTCCTCCCTGAGCCTCCATCCCACCTCCACCTCCTCTCTCAAGCGCTCACACTCTGGGCCCTGTTCCTCTGCCCCCATCACCCCAGGGTCACATACCAGCCAACTCCAGAGGGTCCCTATACCCCAGAGCCTGCTGAGATTATTCAAACTCACCCCACCTAAGCATGTTAACCCTGCCTTTCCCTTTCCTCCCCACCGAAACCACAATAAAGACTTTTGACCACGTTGACTGCTCTCTCCCTCTGCCTTTGATGGACCCTGGTGCCTCCCCATGTGACCCAACCATGGTGTGATGTGCCCCCTCCCTTTGGGGTCTGTGAGTATAACAAATTATTTTTTCAGTGGCAGTCGTCTCCTGATCTGCTGGCCTCACCATACCTGAAGAATGATAAAACCTATATGGTAAAACACGCACCCACCCCAAGGCTGCCAACTCCTACCTCCAGATGGTGATGGCCAGGGTGCACAGGACCCCGGTGAAGGACGGGAAAAACAGCAAAAAGATGAAGACAGTCATCATTTGTGAGGCCCGCCAGGCTTTGCTCAGAGGCTGGAAATTCATCATCAGGCTGATCTGAAGAAAGAGAAGCAGTCACCTCCCTTCTGTAGCCGGAGAAGCGGGCCAGAGGGACCCCAACTAGACACCAGCTCCCTGACACCTTTCCCAGCAGCCCCCACACCCAATTCCAGCCACCACCGGGTCACATGGGACTGAGAAAAGCCGAATGGTTCCACCTTCAGACTGACTCACATTTTTGACGTAAAACATGATGAAAAGAGTCATCATTTGGATAAAGGGCAGCAGAGGGCAGAAGAAGGTTCCAATCCTATGAGAGAAAGGGGATGAGTGTCAGAGGTCAGGGGAGACACAGGGAATCTGTGCGGAGGGCAGGGAAAGAGGGTGTTATGGGCTGAGTTCTGTCCCTCCGAAACTCATATGTTGAAGTCCTAACCCAGTACCTCAGAATGCTACTGTATTTGGAGATAAGGCCTTTAAGGAGATAATTAAGGTAAAATGAGGCCACTAACCTCATGTGGGCCCTAACAGACTCATACAGAGGGAAGAAGACCAGGTGAGGACACAGGGAGAAGGCACCATCTACAGGCCAAGGACAGAGGCCTCAGACGAAACCAACCCTACCAACACCTTGATCTTGGATTTCGAGCCTCCAGAATTGTGAGAAAATAAATGTGTGTGGTTTAAGCCACCCGGTCTGTGGCACTTTGTTGTAGCCACCCTAGAAAACTCATACAGAGGGAGCCTGATTCCAACACAGCAAAGTAGGCAAGTCCCACCATACACAGTATCCACAGCTCTGGAAAAGAGATTTTGCAGAGAACGCTACCCACACAGCCATCAATTAAACCACCAGAGGCCTTCAGCCAGCCCTAATCCAGGTGTCCCACATGTGGGACATGAATTCCTCCTCCCCCTTTGGCATTCAAGAAGGCCTGAGGTCCTGCAGGGACAGGCATTAAACGGCATCGAGTTACTTAGCTCTCCCCAGTGCTTCTGAGGCCAAAAGAAAAAAAATCTCAGTTTGGTGCTAGAATGTCCTTAAGTCCTAACACTTGCCAACCTCCATTTCTTTAAAAAAAGAAGCAGCCTTTAGACTGAGAGCCTTGACAGACAGCAGCATCTAGCTAGAATTTTTTTTTTTTTTTTGCGGTACGTGGGCCTCTCACCGTCGTGGCCTCTCCCGTTGCGAAGCACAGGCTCCAGACGCGCAGGCTCAGCAGCCATGGCTCACAGGCCCAGCTGCTCCGCGGCCTGTGGGATCTTCCCGGACCGGGGCACGAACCCGTGTCCCCTGTATCGGCAGGTGGACTCTCAACCACTGCGCCACCAGGGAAGCCCTAGCTAGAATTTAATGACTTCTTGTGATGGGATTGATTTTATTTTTCAAATTACTTGCAATTTCTGTCAAATGATATGATTTTCCATTGATGATGATAAAGACTCATTAAAAATATATTTAAATTTTTAAAAGGCAAACAATTTAAAAGATAATATTAAGTCAAAAACAGTACAGGTGATAGATAGATATGCCCCAAAAATAGGCAGGCTGGTGTACAAAAGACTAAAATTTGGGAAACATTTTCCTCACCTCATTTTCTACCATCATCCCTAACATACACTCAATTTCTGTCACTCTATTATCTTCTTTTAAAGCTCATCATCAAAGGCAATATTCTCCTAAAACCCACAGAGATTAAATCTATAATTGCCACGGAGAAAGGAAAAGATATGTGTGTTTCCGATTGTGCTTATTTATGATTTATTAACAAAAACCTTAAAGGCCCAGAATAACGAGCATCTCATTGTAAGCTTTCCCGCCTCGAAGCTAACACTTCCCTTGGGAATCTCTGTCAAATGGTCAATAGTATGAGGGCTCAGCCTCTAGGATTCAAAAACCTGGATACTGAATCAGATGACTTACCCGCATTACTTATTAAACAACAAAAAATTTGAGTGCTCATAAGTACCATACAATCCAGCGATTCCACTTCTGTGTATATATCAAAAAGGATTGAAAACAGGGTCTCAAAGATATATTTGTACACCCATATTCATAGTAGAATTATTCACAATAACTAAAAAGCATAAGTAACCCTGGTGTCCACTGGCAGATGAATGGATTAACAAAATGTGGTACATACACGCAATGGAGTATTAGTCAACCTTCCAAAGGAAGGAAATTCTAACTAACACATGCTGTATGGATGAATCTGGAGGACATTATGCTAAGTGAAATAAACGAGTCACAAAAAGATACCTTCTATGTGAGTCCACTTATATGAAGTATCTGGACTAGTCAAACTCAAAGAAACAGAAAGTAGAGTGCTGGTTGCCAGGGGCTGGAGGGGAGAGGGAATGGGGAGTTGTTGTTTAATGGGTACAGAGTTTCAATTTTGCAAGGTGAAAAAGTTCTAGAGATTGGTTACACAGCAATGTGAATGTACTCAACACTACTGAACTGTACACTTACCAGTGGTTAAGACGGTAAATTTTATGTTATGTGTTTTTTACAACAATTTTTTAAAAAGAGCCCTTAAGGATAACAACAGCCATGTAATATCCCTACTTATAAACATTTCTGAATCAGTTACTCGCTAAGCACCTAATGCATACATCTTCTCATTTAATCCTTACCAAAACCCCGTGAAGTAGGTACGAGCATCGCCCCCATTTACAGATTAGAAAACCAAGGTTTAGAGAGAGTTTATGTTATTTGCCCAACGGCATCCTGTTCATTGAGATAATGTGAGTAAAAGGCCTTTGTAAACTGCCCAGTTGCCAGTGGGTGACCTGGCAGTGTTGCAAATGCAGCACCTAAACTACACAAAGGAAAAGTCCTCACCACCTCCAAAAATAAATTCACTGACATTAGTGAGTTATTTGCAGATAGCCAAATCACCCGGGGCAACTTTAAAGAGCTGGAAAATAAAGCACTTTACAGCTGTATGGCACATTGGAGATTGCAAAGCAGTTTTCTTGTATCATCTGATTTAATCCTCAACACAATTCAAAGGTAGCTATTATTATGTGCATTTGACAGAGGAGGAGACTGAGGCTCAGAGAAGCTCAGTGACCTCAATGAGTAGAAGAGCCAGCCCCAGAGTCCAAGTTTGTTCAACTCCAAATCCCCTACTTTCAGATTAGCAACCCCCCAAAAGATGGAACCTGGCAACGTAATATGTCATGCAGAATTCTGGCATTAGCTACATCATGTTAAAATAAATAAATAAAAATAGTCACTGGCTATTGGTTTGAGTTTCTAGGTGAGCTTGTCAAAAATTTGATGCAACTAGCTGGCTATCCTCAAAACACACATGCATGCTCACACACACACGCGCACACACACATGCACACGCACGCATGCACAATTGCCGAAATTGAGGTGGCAAACCCCAAAGGCTCCAGAGGTCCCACCAGGCCCCCACCACCAGGGAGTGAAGCAGATCAAGTGTAAGGCAACTTTCTCTGCCTTTATTTTCCCAGTTCTGTTGAGATATCAATACAAAGTAAAGTTTTCTACCATAAAAAAACTGACAGCATAAGGGCAACAAGAAATGGCAAATCAATACTGGGGAGACAATAGTTCAAGGTGGGTCTGCAGCAAACTGGAACCACTCACCCCAGCTCAAGGCCCAGCCAATTGTTACCATAATGGGAGATGATCTAGATCTTTCCTTTTTTGGCGAGAAGTCAAAAATTTTAAATTTTATGTGAAATCCCCTGATTCTTAAATACTAGTGGTTAATTCAAATTTTTAGAAAAAGCACTGCATCGGACAAGAAAAACACACTTGCAGGCTGGATACGGCCCAGAGCCCTCCAGGTTAGGAATCCCTGCTCTATGTTGATTCTTGGCTGAAGTCCTCATAAAGGAAAAGAACAGTCTGGGACATGAATTCATGGTTCTCAGACTGGCTGGATTTGGTATCACCTATGCAGCTTTGAAAAACCACAGATTCTGGGCATTGCCACCAAAACACCTAGTCCACAGTCGGGCTGGAACCACTGGGCAAGCCAAAGATTGTCAAAACTTACCACACCAGAGTTTGTGAGTAGATCAGTTCTAGGACATTCCTGGCAATGTCAAACTCCTGTAGGCCAAGACTTGTGATAAGCCGCATCCCAATGATTCTGTGAAAATGTAATGAGTTTAGTACCCAAACCATCAACTCCCTCTTTCAAAAGATTCCTCACAATCGAAAAAGGAGGACAAATCCTCACCAGTTTGGAATAAAGTCATAAGTTCCCTTGCAAATTTCTGAAAATTCCAAGTATGAGCATGTTTTTGAAGAAATAATTGAGGGAAAATGGAATTAACACAATGCATTCGAATGGAGGTACTGCTAAAGTGGTTCAAAAAAAATTCTAGAGGGGCTTCCCTGGTGGTGCAGTGGTTGAGAGTCCGCCTGCTGATGCACGGGACACGGGTTCGTGCCCCGGTCCGGGAAGATCCCACATGCCACGGAGCGGCTGGGCCCGTGAGCCATGGCCGCTGAGGCTGCGTGTCCGGAGCCTCTGCTCCGCAAGGGGAGAGGCCACAACAGTGAGAGGCCTGCGTACCGCAAAAAAAAAAAAAAAAAAAAAAATTCTAGAGAACATTATTCAAATTATCCCAACTACTGTTTAAATAGATAATTAATTATGAATTTAAATAGGCATTATTTAAATAAGATAATTATTTAAATTATCCCAACTATTATCTCGTTTATACCACCTTTTGCTTGTTAAACTTTTTTTTTCAGGGACCAAACTCAGCACTCTCAACCCAAATAAACAAAAATTTTCAGCTTTCAGTTACTGCTATTGAGTTAATGGTGTTTCCCTGTTTTCTAAGTCCACAAGGAGGAACCTACGTCCCCATTTATTCTGAAAAAACGTGAGACCACCTTGATTTTTTTTTCTTACGGAGGAATTGCCAGTAAAAAACTGTTGTAAAAAATAAACAAAACAACAACAACAAAAAAAAAACTTCTCACCTTTATGTCCAGACCCTGGACAGAGGCTGAACTAAAAGTGAGTTTGGGCAAACTGAGTGAGGAAATTTGGCTTTCAACCTACCCCCTGAGGAAAGAATCAGTATTGTGCCATGCCATCTTATCACTAGGGCAACTTGCAAAAATAAGTAAATGTCTATTAGGAATGAGATGCTCATAATATTATTATAAAATAAATGAATAAATAAGAGGACCACACATGGGCCAATGATGACATTGCCCTAATCCTGCACACCTGGAGTCTAAAATAAAAATTCGTGCATTAATTAAATTCAATGAAAGCAATGAGATAAATCTATAGGTACAGGCATGGAAAGATGACAAGGCATACTGACAGAATTAGTAAGAGCAAACTCCATGGCGATTTTGCAGTGTGACCCCATTTTTGTCTTTGAAAATTATATAGTATACACACACACAAAGCAGTGCATAGACAAATCTGGAGGAATATACATAGACTAGAATATTAAAATGGTCTATTGTGGATAAGATTTCAAATGACTCTCTGTTTCTGTGTTTAATTTCTAGAACTTTCTCAGGAGATTGCATAGGGCCAATTGAACTAAATGAACTTTGACAACAGGACTGTCAGGTCAAGATGAAATTTCAGTTAATTCAGAAGAAAACAATATTTCAAAGGACAATAGGCAGACTTAGAACAACATACACTTAGAGTACAGATGGGACCCACACTTCATGCTCAGCCAGGACTATGGCTCTGGTTACAATGTCAGATATAATTACTCGGAGACAAACAAATATTTACCTCCTCAGGAACTCCCCCAGTAAGGAATCAGTTAAAGAGAACACAAAATCCATGAGAAGGAGCCGGTAGATTTCTTGGCCAATGAGGGTTTCCCAACACTGGAAGGCAAACAAGATTTGGGATGTGGGAGGAGGCTCTTGTCTCCACTTAGTTCCCATCTGTTCCTGGCCCCCTGTGCTCATAAGAATGTGGCTGGTGGCTTAGTTTGACCGAGTTTTTGTGTGCCCAGAAAAGCAGACCCACTCTCAACAGAAATGCACCTTTAAGGTGAATTTGTTTTCAAGAATGTTTATTCTCTTCCTGTGCTCCTTCTTCCCCCATTAAGGCTTGCCCTCCTCAGGTACCCAAACTTTCCCTTCTCACTAGCTCTCCCCTTTAACACTTTTCTTCTTTGTTCTATGCCCTCTGGATCCCATTTCTTTTTTTTTTTTTTTTTTTTTTTTGTGGTACGCGGGCCTCTCACTGCTGTGGTCTCTCCAGACGCACAGGCTCAGCGGCCATGGCCCACGGGCCCAGCCGCTCCGCGGCATGTGGGATCTTCCCGGACCGGGGCACGAACCCACGTCCCCTGCATTAGCAGGCAGACTCTCAATCACTGCGCCACCAGGGAAGCCCTGGATCCCGTTTCTTAACCAAGGAGAGCAGGAGGTGTCAATGGCTAATAATGCCTCCACTCCTTCTGCTTATTAACCTTATGAAAAATCAATTAATATCTTCTTGATTAAGAAAGTGGCCTAGAGGTTTAGCAGACTAGCACAAATGGGAAGGTTGAATTAATCAGCTTATGAAACTGGTGGTTAGCTACCTCTGTAGGAAGTCAGTACTATGAGCTGATGGATTGGGAGCTTTTAGATTTGGCTGAATGAGGAAAGTTTCAGGTGTACAGCCCAAGGATGGATGGAAGGATGGATGGAAGAACTGATGGATGATTAGATGAATAGATGGATAAGTAGATGGACAGATGGATGGAAAAATAACATGATATCTGCTCTAATATCATAAGCAGAAGCTCTTGAGAAACTCACTTCCTCCCTGGCGGTCAAAGGCAAGCTTAAGGCAAAACAGCATGGAAATCTCACCTCTTCACCAGCCAGGGCCACAATGTTGAGCCAATAGTAACAAAGAATTCCAACGATTGATAATTTCAGAAGGATGTTTCTAAAAAACAGAAGCGAAAACAACTACCATTACCCTCCACAGCAGTCATCAGTGCTGTTTGCCAATATTTCCTTTGGGGCATACAGTAGGATGGAAATTTCTGCCCCCCTGTGGTTGAGTGGGGCTATATGGCTAGATCTGGCAAATGAGTTGTGAGCAGAAATGATGTATGTCATTTTGTGTCACTTCTAGACTAGAGCATTTAAATGCCAGTGGGACTCTTCAAGACTCACTGTCTTCCCTCTGGAATGACAATCAGAAGTATTTGAGATGGTTGCTGCAATCTCAGCCTGGACCCCTGAGTGACTAACATGAGCAGAAATCCCCTGCCAATCCACAATGGGCATGTAGCATGGACAAGAAATAAACATTTGTATTCTAGACCCCTGAAGGCTCGAGGTGGGGGATATTTGTTACCGCAGTTTCACCTCATTTATTCTGACTGATACACCTTCTTTTAGGTATCTCCAAACTACATGATTTCATTTCTCACTGTAATAGTAGTACATATACATACTGTTCATCAGGTAGATGGTATTTTATGCCGATCTTACCGATGAGGAAACCGAAAGGCAGAGAGATGAAATAACTTCTATGAGATCACACTGTTTAGGGGGATGGCAAAGGTTCAAACCGAGGACCATCTGATTTAACAGCCTGAGGTCTTAAACCCAGTCACTTTGCCTAAATCAATACCTTCTGGTTTTAAAAAGTCTTCAGCCTTGGTGTGTCAAGAATCATGCACCACTAGACCAGTGATTCTCAAAGTGTGGTCCCCAGACCAGCAGTAGCATCTGTAAACTTGTTAGAAAGGCACACTTTCTGGCCCCAACCCGGATCTGCTGAATCAGAAACTCTGGGGTTGGGGCCCAGCAATCCCTCCAGGTAATTCAGGTGCATGCTAAAAGTAGAGAACCATTGCGCTAGACAACATTGTGAAGAAAGGGACAGGATCTGTCTTTTCAACTCCAGATCCCAAACCTCTTACCCAGTGCTTAGCCTAGAGTAGACCCTCAACAGCTACTGGATTAACACCTTAGTATACAGTGATACTGTGATTTATAATAAGAAATATGTGTTTGGTCTTCTTTCCCTTTTCTGGCACTGAGCTCCTAAAGCCGTTGGAATTTTCTAAATGAGGAGAGCTATCAAGGTGCCTTTTGTTATATTAATGAAGTGACTGTTGGGAAGCCCCGAGGTCTATTAAGTTTAGGGGCTGGTTGCCATGACAACCAATCTTGTGATTAGAAGGTCTGAACTCAGCTTTCCTATCTCAGACTCCAGGGAGGGGAGAGGGGCTGGAGATTGAGTTAAACAACCAGTGGCCAATCATTTAATCAATCACGTCTATGTAATGAAGCTTCCATAAAAACCCAAAAGGAGGGGGTTCAGAGAACTTCCGGATTGGTGACAGGACAATATTTGGAGAGAGTGGAAATCTCTGAGAGGACAAGGAATCGCCGCACCCCTTCCCCAAACCTTGCCCTACATATCTCTTCTACCTGGCTGTCCCTGAGTTATATTTTTTTATAATAAAGCAGTAATCTAGTAAGTAAAGTGTTTCTCTGAATTATGCGGGCCGCTCTAGCAAACTAATCAAACCTGAGGAGAAGTTCGTTGGAACCTCCGATCTCTAGCTAGTCGCTCAGAAGCCCGGGTGACAACATGGATTTGCGACTGGCATCTGAAGTAGGGGTGGGGGCAGTCCTGTGGGACTGAGCCCTTACCTTGTGGGATCTGACACTATCTCCAGGTAGATAGTGTCAGACTTGAATTAAATTATAGGACACCAACTGATAGTGGAGAATGGCTTAGTGATGTGGGAAAGCCCCACACATCAGAATGGGTGTCAGAACTTTATATATATTTACTGCAGTATAACTCCAGGTTAAACTAGAAAACACACTCTTCTAAGCCAAGAGAAGCTTATCATAGGTCAGAATGATTGTCTATTTCTGAGCTTTCTCATTTTCTCTGCGTGTAGGGAAGATCTTAAATATTTTATGAAGCAATACATGGGGCTAATATATATTAAAAGAGAATGAATCGCTGTTGGGATCAGAAAAATGCAAATTAGATAAAGGGATTAGATCAGAATGACACACTGAGCATACGTGCCTACCACCTCTCTATCCAAATTCCATTGAAACGATAGAAAAGTTAAAAGCTAAAAGACCCATAAAGCAGAGGAAAACAAGTCACCAAGGACAGACCAGAAATACAGAGGAATTTATGGAAAATAGAAAGCAGAAATAAAAATATGAAAAGATTAAAGAAAGATTAAAATATCAAAAGGGGTTGGAGAAAACCCCAGTTTAAAACAAATTTGGCAGAGGACTTCCTCGGAGCTTGTGGTAGTTCTGAGGATGCCCGGAGCTTAGAGACAGAAGATACGAAGTGTCTGGAAAGGGCAGCTGGGTGATTATTTGACCATGCCAGATGTCAGAAAACCTCAAAGCAACACCTGCAGACCTCAGAAGAGGTAGTTAGAATACAGTCTTTGGCCCATTCAAACCCACATTCAAGTAGAAAGGCAAAATAAAGGACATGTGGGAACGTGGAAGTACTTAGAAGGCTGACCATCCTGATATCTACTCTAAAATGATGTCTTATCGTCTGTTATAAAACGAGGAAGTTGTAAGTAGGATACATTTAACAAACACTGGTGAGCAAAGAAGCCAGTCAAACTTAATGTGTATGTCCAAAAAATTTGTTTTATGCCCCTGAATTGTACATTTAAAATGGTTTCTTTAACCACACACACAAAATCCCAATTGTTTCTAACCGTTGAAAGGAGGCACCCAGACGTGTAGGGTGGGTAGAAGTGAAGGCTTTCTCAGAGTTTTTTCTTCAGGAGAATAATACATATATAGATTAACTCTAAACATTAATCTTAGAAGTCAGCCAACTTTTTCTGTGAAAGGCCAGACAGTAAATATTTTTGACCCTGCAGGCCATACAGTCTGTGTCCCAACTCTGCAGTTGTAGCAGGAAAGCAGCCATAGATAATATGTCACCACTGGACATGGCTGCACTCCAGTAAGACTTTATTTATGAAAATGGGAGGCAGGCTGGGCCTGCAGGCTGTAGTTTGCTAACTGCTGATCTAAAACATATATGTGTATATATGTGTATGCGTGTGTTAAAATATGCTTGTTACAAATTTAAGGGTAACAGAAATGTTTAAGATCTGTACGAAGAAACTATAAACATAGACATAAGCATAGATATGCTATTCCAGGAGCAAGGAATGGCCAGTGCAAAGGTCCTGAGGTGGGTAGGCAGTTTGGCCTGTTTGTGAACAATCAGAAGGTGAGTAAGGCTGGGGGCACTGAGGAAGAAGGGGAGGAAGCAGAAAATGAAGTTGGAGAGCTGGCCAGGAGCCAGATCTCAGAGGCCACGGTAAGATAATGGCTCTGGAATTGATCAGTAAAGAAAGTCAGTCTGCATGTACAGCCTTATCATCATAAACACCACCGTAACCAGGAACTGGTCAGGGCACTAGCCAGGAAGAAGCAATAAGGACACAATTTGGGTAGTTTTATACTCTGTTTATCAAAACTCTGGGGTCACCTCTAGCACATACAGTGCCTTTGTGGGAATCACAAAAAGCCAACCCTTCCCAGCCAATGAATTGCCAAAAAGCAACCCCTCCACTTCCATTTGGGTGGCTGAACTACAAAAATGCACCTGTCCCTCCAGGATGATTCAGTGGGTGGGTACTCAGCCTCACAGTTTGACTCATGGGAACACTGGATGATATCAGTCCCCACACAACGCCTTAGCCAAGAACATTTGTGCAGTGCACAACCTGCCCACCTGTACATCTCATAACTGAGAACTATGTTAATCCTCAGGCTGGGAGCAATTGGGAAAGATAAGCTATTACTCTGAGCAAAAGGCAGATGTACTCGATAACTGTATTTCCTCAGGGCCCTTTGGACTTCATGGCTATTAACCCATACCATAAAAACACACTTTATTCTTGAAATTCTTTCTGGAAAACAGAACTTTGATACTTGAGTGTAACCCTTTCTAGCTTCCATCCATTTCCCTCCATAAAAATGGAAGCTGGTGTGGGGAGTGATAGCCACACTTACCGGATCAGGAGGCTGTAGACTTCATGCCTTGGCATCTCATAGCGCTCCACCAGCCTGAACATGGAGTAGAAGCGAGGCATGACCAGGTTGATGCAGGACACAACGAAAGGCAGTAACAGTACCGCCCCGGGGTTCCTGTGGTTCTCCAGGAACTACAGGGGATGGAGGGAGAGAATCAAGATGCCAACTGTACACTGGACCCCTCTCTGCCTGACTCAGAAGACCTTCCCACTCCCACCGTCACGATGGGAAAACCGCAGAAGTAGATCCTCTGAGCTTAGCTATTATGGTACCATTTATCCAGCACTTACCCTGGGCCAAGAATTACCCACATGACGCTTTAATTCCCACTACAGCCCAGCAGGTGGGTGTTAATAGACTTAACTGATGGACAACCTGAGGCTCAGAGAGGTGAAGATACTTGCCCAGGGTCACCCAGCTAGGAAGTGGCAGATTCGAACCCTGGTCTATCAGACTCAGGGACCTGAGCTCCAACAGCCAATCTGTGACTTTACTTTCCTTACCAAGAGGTTTGGAAGAATGAGAATATGCTCCTGGCCTTTGGAGCAAAAGCTTGAGTCACTGAAGCTACCACACAAGGGAATTTCTCCTCCCCTCTCCTGCATGCCCTTGTTCATTTCACCAGGCTTCGCTTGTCCTCAGGTGCTGAATTAGGGGCAAGGGGAGCCTCTGCTAGCACCTGCTGCACATTTGTATGAGGGTCAGAGGGGTGCCCCTGCCTTCAGGTGTTTGGCTGGAGGGAAGCCTGGGCTGCCCCTCTGCCAGACGCCCTTGGGGTAAGGGATTCCAGTGGATTTATTTGATGTCTGACAATTTCCCATTCCCCACCCCCAGGCCTGACTCTGCCTCTATCTACCTCTGGATGGTTTTGAAAGCACCTCACGTAATTCTGGCAGTATCTTTGGAGCCAGAGTAACCTAGGGTCAAATGCTGCCCCCCTCCCCATGCTTATAAGCGGCAAGGTTTCGAACCAGATGCGTAGCTTCTCTGAGCCTCTGTGCCAGTCTGCATGATAGGGAGATTATCACGTAACCCACAGAGACACTGTAAGAATTAAGTGAGACCAAATAAGGGAACGTCTAGCCGCAGGGCTGCTAAACGACACAGCTGGGGGCACCATTCACGAGAAGCTGTAGCTGCCAGTGAATGCGACCCCTGGAGCTGTGCAGAGGGTTGATCCTGCCTGGCACAGGCAGATGTTCAAACAATGGGAATGATTCCACTTCTACCTCCTCTCCTCCTTAGATGCCCTCCTTCACTTCAGGTGAGTGTGAAGAAAACCTTCCAGGTCAAGGAGAAACTCAGAAGTCTCCTTTATACCTACAACTGCCCTGTCACAGCTTCCACCCTAGGTAGGCAGTGCCAGACCCCACAGGACTGTGATTCAATTTTGTCTCGTTCAGAGCAATCCTTAATATGGTTAATGACAAAGCCTTAGGTTTATATAATCTCACACCCATTTTCTTGCTGGTTCCTTCAGTTGTTCATCCATTGGGTTGAGCACCTACTATGTACCAGGTATTGGGCCAGGTGCCTGGCTATTCTTTTGAAGAAACAGATGCATAAACAAACATTTTCAATGCTGCATGTGACCGGCGCACAGGGAAAGACTGCAGAGTCAGGCACACCTAACTCAATCTAGTAAAGGTAGTTATGTTGAGAAAAGACTTCCTGGAGGAAGTGTCACTCACACTGAGGTCTAGAGGAAGAAAAGGCAGATGAAGGGAAGTGGGGGAGGGCAGTGCAGGATGAATGTTTCCCATCCAGAGATGAGGAAAAGCATGGTATGTTCAGGGAACTATGGACACACCATTTAGTGTTGCTGGTGTGAGATACGGGTGGCTGTGGGGTGTTGAGGCTAGAGATGTGGGCAGGGGTCACATCACAAAAGATCTATCACTCATGCCATGGAGGATAGATTTTATATTTAGAGTAATGGGAAGCCATTAAAGAAAGTGACACAATCAGACCAACCTGCACCACAATTCTAGGGGTTGGCAAAATGGGCTAAAATTAGCCCCATTTCCCAGAAGACTGAAATCTACAGAAAAACAGTACTTTGTCCACCCAGCCAATTAGTCTCAGAGTTCATATCATTAAAAAAAAAGAAAAAAGAAAAAGCTAACATTCCTTCAATCACCCATGGTATCAGGCACTAAGTAGACTCTCCACGTAACTTTTCTCTAGTTCTGACCACACACCTACAAAGTAGGTATTCCCAGTTTACAGGTAAGGAATCCGGGGCTTGGAAAGAGTAAATCACTTGCCAGATTCCATCAGTTCACAATACTTATTGAGTGTCTACTCGGTGCCAGGGGCTATGAGAGACATTAGGGATATAATAATAAAGGAGGAAACCAGAACCAGGCCTGCGGCCAAAGTTCCCATCTCTCCACTAGCTCAGCTTCCCACTCTGAGGTGTGCACACACGTCACCTGGGGAGGTTCTTATGATGCAGATCATGGGTCAAGGGAGGGACCCAGGATTCTGCATTTTTTCGCAAACTTCCCGCTGGTGCCAATGCTGCTGGCCACGACCCCAGTTTGAGTGGTGGGCTCTCCCCTCCCCTCCCTCTCCTGCATCCCGTCCCTTCACCTGCTTCTCTGTGCTCTGGACCCTGGAGTTTCTGCCTCTCTGGTTACCTCTAAGTTGTTCTCAGCCAGGTAATAAACGGCTACACAGCAGGCAATGGTCACTCCAATAGAGACAACCCAGGCTGCCAGGTGGGCAGAGAAGCGAATCAACTGCTGATTGAGTGTTAACTTGACATTCTCCCGACGGATTTCTGACAGGTTCTCCTGTAAACACAAGGAAGTCAAGTTCACCCGCAGACCCCCTCCATTGTCAGCAAAGATTCCCCCCCAGGTCTTGCTGCCCCTAGTGACACAAACCCATCCCAGATCCACAGGAAAGAGGGGGAAAGTTCACAATGAACTTGGATTAGGAGACCTGTGGGAAAATCTCTAACAGGCAAGACCCCCATCACTTCATTAAATACATTTTCCATCTCAGAGAAACAGAGATTGGGACCATGATCTTGGGAAAATACATTGAGGCCACAGAACGTCCTTGAAGAATAAGGCTGTGTGTCTACACCAGGGAACCCTCTTGTCAAAGCCCCTTCGTTTATAAATTCTGCTTGCTCTTTTTTTTTTTCGATATTTTTTTCTATGGACTGGGGTTTGTCAACCTTAGCGCTATTGCCATTCAGAGTTTGATAATTCTGTGACAGGGAGCCTGTCCTGTGCACTGCTGAATGTTGAGCAACATCCCTGGCCTCTACTCACGAGGTGCCAGGAGTATACCCTCCCTGGCTGCAACAACCAAAAAAGCCTCCAGACATTGCCATGTGTCCCCAGGGCAAAACCACCCCGAGTTGAAAACCACTGGATAAAACTTTAAACCCGGAACTGTGAGGTCGAGAAGTATTTACATTTAGACCTTTGTTATAAATTGTTAAACTGCCCTCCCGCAAGCTTATATCAGTAACAAAGACACCACGTTGTGTGAAAATGTCCATTTCCCTACACCGTCACCAGCCCTGGGCATTTAAAATAGTTTTAGGGTTTTTTTGCCAACATCATGGAGAATAAAAAATAATTCATTAGTACTTTAAGAAAAGTTACAGACATATTGAAGGAGGAAAGATGACTGGCCATGGGAAGGGGTGTAAAGCTAGCTTGCCTTACCCTTATCTCAGTGCTTAGAGTCTTCTGTTTCAGCTTCACAGCGCTTTTATGAGTGACAGTGAAATCCCAGCAAAAGATGAGTTTAGCAATCCCTCTGGAGTAAATGTGTGGGTTAATGAAGTTGTTCCGGAAATACCTGGCCATGCTAAGGAAGGCAGGAACCAAAATACCCAGAGGTTATTAGGACAGGCATTGGGGGTGCAGGGAGTATAGGAAAGAAGAGTCCCATCATTAATGGTGAAAGGCAACATGGAAGAGTTAGCCCCAAGTTCTTCTGGAACAGGGCAACAGCAAACAGAGTAGTCAGGAGTGCTGGCTTTGGGATCTGACTTTGTAATCCTAGATTGCCAACTGAGGGATTTTGTCATTTTAACTGTTCTGACCCTCAGCTTCCACCTCCATATAATGGGGAGAATAATAGTTCACACCTCACAGAGTTATTATGGGGGTTGTATTAGCTTCTGCTATAACAAATTGCCCCAAACTTACTGGCTTAAAACAGCACTTATTCATTCTTACTGGAGGTCAGAAATCAGAAAATGGGTCTAAAATCAAGGTATTGGCAGAGTTGTATTCCTTCTGGAGACTTTAAGGGAGAATATGTTTCCCTGCCTTTTTCCAGCATCTAGAGGCTGCCTACATTCCCTGGCTTGTGGCGCCTTCATCTTCAAAGCCAGAAGAGTAGCATATTCCACTTTCTCTCTGACTTTGACCCTCCTTCCTCCCACTTTCAAGGACTTTGGGATTACATTAGCCCGTTTTAAGATTCTTAATTTCATCAATCAAAATCCCTTTTGCCAGATAAGGTAACATATTCACAGGTTCTGGGGATTAGGACATGGACATCTTTGAAAGGGGGAGCATTACT
This sequence comes from Phocoena phocoena, assembly GCF_963924675.1. Classification (NCBI taxonomy): domain Eukaryota; kingdom Metazoa; phylum Chordata; class Mammalia; order Artiodactyla; family Phocoenidae; genus Phocoena; species Phocoena phocoena. Next base: position 23,204,123 of record NC_089233.1, read on the forward strand.
CAGCCCACCACAAGTCAATGTAGCCCTTAGGGCAGTACGCACACGATAAAGGCAGCTGTTATTATCATGGAGATGTCAGTAGGATTCAGTGAAATCCGGCCCAGGAAGCACTTAGCGCTAAGCCTGGCATGTAAAAAATGCTGAGTAAAATGGACACTACCTTTCCAAAAGTTGCCACCACCGAGTACTAACAGCTTGAGAAACAGAAACACCTCCTAGTTTGATAGGACAAAAGCAATCTTGTTTTATTTTGGATTATTGTGCTGGCAGTGAGGTTGTTATGGGATGAATTGTATCCTCTAAAAATTAATATGTGGACGTACTAACCCCTAGTACCTGAGAAATTGACTGTATTTGGAGATAGGGTCTTTACAGAGGTAATTAAGTTAAAGTGAGATCATTCAGGTGAGCCCTAATCCAGTATGGCTAGTGCCCTTATAAGAAGGGCAAATTAGGACTCAGATATGCACCAAGGGCGGATCACGTGAGGACACAGTGAGAAGGCAGCTGTCTGCAAGCCAAGGAGAGAGGCCCAGGAGAAACCAACCCTGCTGACACCTTGAACTTGGACTTCTAGCCTCCAGAATTTGAGAAGAAAAATTTTTGTTGTTTAAGCCCCCCGGTCTGTGGTACTTTGTTTCAAAGACCTAGTAAACAATAGGTTTAAGAGATTGAACATCTGTACCTCCTCTTTGACAATTGTCAATTGACAACGGTCAGTCAAAACTACCTGAGTCATTGCATCCTTATTTTCAGACTGACCAGTTTCTTTAAAAGCACATGAAAACTTCTCTTCCTCTATCCAAACTTATACTTTATGTTCTAGGACAAGGAATGATAAGACAGCAATAGAAAGTTGAAATTTCAGAGAAACTGTTTCTCCAGTAACTTTTGAGTCTCTTGAATTTTGTCTAAATCTAAAAACAGCTTAGAATCAGAAAATGCAGACATTCTATACCTGAAGAGCAAACTGAAAAAGCAGACAACCAAGCATGCTCCGACTGTGAAGATGTAGGCCAACTGCATGTTGTAGGAGGTCCCACTACTCCCATTCTGGTTTTCAGTATTGGTGTAAAAGCCGTAGTACATCACTGTGTCCCTAAAATAACCCTGAAAGGGACAATAAACCACAGGTCAGGTGGATCTCTTGAAAAAACAATGAATGACTATGGTCTGCACAGTTGACCTCTTCCATATGCAAGAAGCCTGCACTGGTCAGTGTAGACATTTTGTTTGCCAGGAAAGAGGCACCCAAGGCCACTGAGAACCTAGACGTCTTATCACTAGGCTCTCAGAGGTGGAAAGGAATCTCAAACCAACATAACTTTACAATGGAGGGACCCAGCGATCACCACCCAGACCCAGTGACCAAGCCAAGCATGATGAAAAGCAGGCCAGCCAGCCATTATGTGCCTCTGTCCTCTAACAAGTATTATGGTCAAACAGGTTTAAAACGAAACAAATCAAGCCTTTAGGTCTAAATTTCAATTTACAGGAAATAAGGAGTCTGTATAAATTAGAGGAACAAATTAGAGAGACGCGGAGGAAACAATTTGACAATTGCAGAAGGTAGAACGTTGGAATCTGCATGACAACTGGCCTGGTTTCTGCAATAAGCCCATGTCAAGAAAAAAGGAGGAAGGGACTGAGGATATCATTCTAGATTAATAAAGACTTCAGAGAAAAACAACTGAACGCAAAGAGAGTGTGGTCTTTGCCTGGATCCTCGTCTGAACAAAAAGCTATGAAAGACATTTGGGGGACAACTGGGAAAATATGAATATGGTCTGGATTTTAGATGATATTAACTTTTAATATTGCTAGGTGTGATAATGTATATGCCTGCAGGAAAATGTCCTTATTGTCCAGAGATGCATGTTGAAGAAATTCAGCTGATGTCTGTGATTTACTGTAAAATACTTCAAAAAACAAATTTGGGAAAATGGTAGCAATTTAAAATCTACGTAGTGGGTCTTTAGGTGTTTATTTTACTACTCTTTATTTTCCTGTATGTTTGAAATTTTTCATAATAAAATATTTCATATATACAAACATACACAATAATGAGAAAAAAGTGAAGGATAAATTGACACAATAATTCCATTTGAATGTGTCTATCCCAAGGAAAAAAAAGTTTAACAGAAAAAGAAAAAAGAAAGGCGAATGGAGGAACCTTACTGTGAATGCTCTACTACAAGAGTAGGCAAACTCTTTCTGTAAAGAGCTAGATAGTAAATATCTTGGGCTTGGCCAGCCCATAACTGCTCACCTCTGCTATTGTAGCAGGAAAGCAGCATAGACACGGAAACAAATGGTTGTGGCTGTGTTCCAAAAGGACTTAACCGAAAAGACACCGAAATTTGAATTTCATATAAATTTTATGTTTCACAAAATGTTATCTTTCTTTTCATTTTTTTCCAACCATTTAAAAACATGGAAACCAATCTTATTTTGCAGGCTATACAGATTTGGTTCTTGGGCTGTAGTTTGTCTATCCACAGAATCTCAGTGGCAGAAATCGCTTCTAGAAGGTAAACTCACAAGGCAGGGGCTATGTGCTTCAGTAGGCAGCTGGGTAGATATACCGTGGTTGTTAATAAAAAGAATAATACGGATGTATATCCATGCTCAAGATTCATAGTAACGCAAAAAAAAAAAAAAAAAAGTTGCAAAGCAAGATTTGTAGTATCTCATCTTCTTTTATTTAAAAAAAAAGTTTAACTGTCTATCTACCTATGTATCTATGTATCTATGACTGTACAGAAAGAAAAATGGTGGACAGAGGTACACTCCAAACTGGAGAGTTAGACAAAAGAAGGAGGATAAAATAGACTTTCTCTTAGTTTGCTCTCTTCTATACTAGGAATTTTTTTTTTAAGGAGGACTGTATTTTGTAGAAAGAAAAAAAAGAAAGAAAAGGTAGATCTGTGAACATCAATATGAGATGTCCACCACATATTAGGTGGAAGAAAGCAAGTCGTAGGCAGTCTATAGGAATAAGTCATCTTTTGTTAAAAAAAAAGATGCATATGTCCATGCACAATGTGTCCATTTGTGTGCAGAGAAGAGGATTCTGAACAACAAAAACTGTTAACATGTTCACCTCAGGAGACAGAAATTCTACTAGGCTGTGTATATGTTACTTTGGGGGAAAAAAAGAAATCATTTTAAACACCCTCTTTCCCCATCAGTTGACTCCCAGGCAAAATGAGAGGGCTGGAAGGGTGACGGGCAGACCTGTCCCTGCGTCTCCAAGGTGTGAACTCTGGGCAGGGGATGGTGCACTTACAGCCCCGGTTAAAAATTCCAGTCCAGTGAATTGGAGGTGGTTCTTCTCGGCCATGGTTAACTGAGGGATTATGATGAAGCTGAAGGTCACAGTGAACAAGAAAATGTTGAATTTCAAAAGCCACCTCAGAAAGTTGAAATAGGAGAGGACGCTGGTGCCGAACTTGCCCCCGATGACCTTGAGCGTCTTCTGCCACAGGCTGATGGAATTGAACAGTTCCGACAGACTGTTCTTGGATCTCCGGTATGCCTGCGGGTAGACACAACGTGCGCAGCTGGACCGCCCCTCAACAAATATCTACTGAGCAGGCCCCATAATAGCGACAATGGCCACTGTTTCTAGAGCAGTATGATGTGCCAGGCGCCACGCTCAACGCATTTGCAAACGGTATCTCATTTAATCCGCAGGACCACCCCCTAAGGTGAGTGCTATTATTTCTTACCTTCCCAGGTTTGCTATTGAAGGTGACACTCACAGTGGCTAAGTTGCCCAGATAACTCAGCAACCTCTTAGGCCTTCCCACGCCTGCCTGTTTTCCCCACACCTAGACTGACCCAGTTTCTACGTCTTTCAAGGAAACAACTGTGAACTTTGGCTCCTCCTCCCTGTGGGTCCCTTCTCATCCTTACTCTCCCACCTCCCTGGTTTCACCCTACTCTGTGCCCATTTACTGACCGCAGTAAGGACCGATTTACCAATGAAATGGAATTCAGACACTGAGCACAGCCGTTGAACTCCAGGATACGACGGGGCTGCTTACTTTTCTCTTTGTCAACCATTTTCCTGTGGGAAAGAGCAGAAGAAAGTGAGAGACACCAACGTTGTTTTGCATTCATTCCCCAAATATTTCCTGAGCGCCTGAGATGTGCCAGGCATGGTCCCAGGGGGTGAGGTAGAGACGGATTTCCCTGGCTCATGGAGCAGACATCCTAGTTGGAAGAGAAAGAAAATAAACAATAAATATAAAAATAGAGTGGGTAAATGATATAGGATAATAGGAGGTGAGTTGTACTATGGGAAAGAAAATCGAAAAACAGAGTAAGGACGTGGGAAATGCTGGGGTGAAGACCGTGGTACAATTTGAATAGTACAAAGTGTTTGCGCCAAGTCTTGAAGGAGAAGAGGGGTTAGTCTATGGATAAGGGAGTGTCTGAATATGGGGAACAGCCAGTGCAAAGCCCCAAGGAGTCCAGGACAGCTGGAATGGAATGAGTGGGGGAAGGGGGAAGGGTGTGAGTGATAACCGTAGGTAGGTGGGTGAGGTCCTATAAGTCAGTGGTTCTCAACCTAGGAGATTTTGCCCCCAAGGGACATTTGGGTAAGTCTGGAGACTTTTGGGGTTGTCAAATTGGGGGTAGGGAGGGGGCACTGACATCTAGTGGGTAGAGACCAGGGATGCTGCTATACACCCCACAGTGAACAGGACAGCCTCCCACAGCAGAGAATGATCCAGACCCAAATGTCAGGTTGAAAATCCTGCTGTAAAGTCTTTCGGGCCATACAAGGCCCACGCTCTGTGACGGAGGAGGCCATGCAGAGTTTGAAACGGAAGAGTGTTTTCAAAAAGATCCAGCCTCAGTTTTCTCTTTAATTCTCCATGAACTCATGGCATCTCCTTTGCTCTGCCCCCTTCCTGGCTCTCTTTTGTCCACCCCAGAGGTCCATCACCACATCACCATCTTCCAAGGCTCAGCTCACAGATGCCCCCTGCTTTGCCCAAGGGAACTATCTCTCTCCTTCTAATCCTTCCCCTGCAAACTCCTTCCACCTTGATTTGGCCTGATATTCTTTCTGTCATTTATAAGTTACTTGTTGACCAATCTATCTCCCCTGTCAGACTCGGAACCTCAGAACAATTGCGTCATTGAATTATTTATTAGCAATTGCATCCACTCTACTAGTTTCTGCCAACTGCTACAAATGGCAAAAAGAAAAAGGCTGAGGAATGGTAAATGTAAGACGGGCTGAAGGCTTAAAGAGCCCTCGCTCTTGTTTTTGAATTCCTGGTCTTGGAAAGCTTCTGAGGTTTTGTTTGTTTGGGTTTTGTGCTCCCCAACCCCGGCGCCTTGTGGCTTGCAGGATCTTAGCTCCCTGACAAGGGACTGAACCTGGGTCGAAGCAGTGAAACCACCTGACTCCTAACCACTGGACCACCAGGGAACTCCCTCCCTTCACCACCCCCCCACCTTTTTTTTTTAAACAGTAGTTTGAGATTTACAGAGAAGTTACAAAAAGAGAACAGAAAATTCCCATCTACTACTCACCATTTCCCCCCTTTAATATCTTACATTTCCATGGTAGGTCTGTCCCAACTAAGAAACCAACACTGGTGTCTAACTTTTACCTAAACTCCAGACTACTCCGATTTTACTAGTTTTTTCACAGGTGTCCATTGTCTATTCCAGGACCCATGCAGGAAACCACATTGCATTAATTGTCATGTCTCTTTAGAACACTTCAGCCTGCAACCGTTTCTCAGACTTCCCTTCTTTTTGATGACCTTGACAGTTTTGAGGAATACTCCTCAGGTACTTTGAAGAATGTCCCTCGATTGGGGTTTGCCTGATTATTTTGTCTGGGTAGACCAGGGTTGCTGGTTTTAGGAGAGAGTACCACAGAGGGGAACTCCTTCTGGTCACATGACTTTCCCTGGGAATGTTAACCTTGACCACCTGGTATTATTAGCCTGACTTCACCCCTGGGAAGCTACTTCCCCCTTTGCATGCTCTGCGCTCAGGAAGAAGGTCACTGAGCACAGCCCACACTCCAGGCAACCAACACAGACTGTGTGGAATTCTTTGGTAGGGAGATTGTCTCTTCTCTTGCATTTATTTATTTCTTATCTTTCCAACATGGGACAAAAGTAGAAGATTGAGGTTTCCATGAAATCTGGGCAAGAAGAACAGCTTTTGGTCCATACCTAAGGTTCCTTTTCTCTTCCATGGTCCTTGGTTGATTCCTGATGGCTTTAATTCTGTCTCTAGATGTCATGGGTATCAGAGATGCGATTAACTTTTGTCCTGCAGAAAAAAAAATGGAGTTTAATTTTTTTCTCCTTTAACAGAATAATAGCATTTGAAAATATGGTGCTGAAGATAGAGCATGTTTTTATAAGAGCACAAAGAAAGAAGAATGTATGTACTCAGTGATCCCCAAAGCCACAAATAAAAACAAGAAGACGGCACGTACGCGTGTGAAATCTCGAAGCCAAAGCAAATGATAGTTTGCACGCAATTCTAATTCAGTGCTTTCCTTTTTCCCATGACAAGGAACAGTCAGCAAAACTGATGAGACCCAGAATGTTCGGTCGGCCTGGCTCTCCTCCCTCTGTAATTTCCCGCATGGCTTTCTCTTGCCCCCTGCACTCCAGGCCCAAGCATCTTCTTGACTTTTCTGGACTATTGTCTTGTGTTCCTCCATCCGCTGGAAGATAAGGACTCCCCTCTCCTCTCCCAAGAACTCAAATTCCCACTTTGCGTCAGCGTGGCAGATACTGTTGGTCATCTATCCCGCAGTCAGCTCTCCTTTTTGACAGAATCCCAGTCTGGTTCAGAAATCTACGGCCCTGTCTCCCATGGCCCTGGGCTTCTGCAGGGTGGGACCCATCTCCAGGCACAGGGGACAGATCCCAGTGAATCCAAGCCTATCTTGATGGTCCCAGCCCCCTTGCAGGTGACCTGTTCAGGCCCAGGCATGTGACACGTTGGCCAATGTTCTGTGAGGGGTGGTCTGCTGAGGAGTTTCTTGGAAAAGGGTTCTTCCCTCTCAAAAAACAAGACTCAAAATACATGGAAGACCCTTCTTGCTCTGGGTGGTGTTGTGTCTGCGTGTGACACCTGGCACTGCTGCCCCGCCTCCAATAGCAGTGGAGGGGCAGCTGGGGGGCCCGCCGGGGCGGTGGCCGGGAGCAGGCTGGCTCCTGGCCCTGTTAGGGAGCTGCTCGGAACTCCTCGTTTCAGTGACATAGCTGAGGTGGAGGGAGAGTGCCCAGAAGAGGGCCACCAAATCACTCGGCTGAAGGCGAGGAATTTGAGTGTCTCCTGAGAGGGAAGTGGGAGTAGACAGAAAGGAAGAAAGGCGAAGGAGGGAAGAGGAAAAAACCTGGTTTCACGGCGGACTTGACAGAAGAGGCATCCCTTGTTGCCAAATCCAGAGTGGAGAGCGATACCACCAAAGCAGGACAGGATGGTGGTTAAGGTGTCAGGCTTGGGAATCAGGCAGACCTGCATTTGACCCCAGATCTGCCACATCATTTAACTTCCCTGAGCCTCAGGGTCCTCATCAAGCAAATGGAAATGACAGGCATGCCTGTCTCACGGGTGTGGAGCATGGCAAGTAAATAAAACTAAACTCGATGGATAACAAAAAGGCAGAACACTGGGCACATGAAACGAGCTTGATCAAGGTAAATTCCTTCTTTGGTATCAGACATTCTCAAAGTGACCCCTTCCGCGGTCCCGAGCATCCTCAGGTCATCTACCTAACCTTCACCCTCCTCGAAGTCTTAAAACCAAAACCCCGTGGGCAACTTGGAAGGTGCTGTTCCCGTTCTAACTCCTCTGCCCCAGGGTCTCACTACCTTGGATGTTCTCATGTGAAGTACAAGGGGCGTCTCAGCCCATGCTTTCTGAGCTATGAAGGGTCTGGGAAAACGATTCATTCACAGGTGTTGAAAACCATAAGAACTGCTTGCCCTTTTTGTCATTCCAATTGCTGAAAATCTGAGAGTCTGTCACATCAATGTCAGAAATGGAGGAGACCAAACTAAAGCTTGAGTTCACCAGTGTCTTTTCTGGAACAATCTGACTTGAAGATGGATGGCTTTGGACCCCAGATGGGACATTCTCAACCTCAACGATGATTTCATTCACTTGGTCACCAGACAGCATCTCTGGCTTCCTCCAAGCCTTACTCTCCACCAGGGTGGGCTTCCCAAGACCTCATACAGCAGTCACACTGGCATTGTGGGGAACCTCCAGGAAAAGTGATGACAACCACAGAGAGCCTCCCCCTCCATTCACAATTTTGTTTTGTTTTGTCTTGTATTGTTTTGTTTTGCGGTACTTGGGCCTCTCACTGTTGTGGCCCCTCCCGTTGCGGAGCACAGGCTCTGGATGCGCAGGCTCAGCGGCCATGGCTCACGGGCCCAGCCGCTCCGCGGCAGGTGGGATCTTCCCGCACCAGGGCACGAACCCGTGTCCCCTGCATTGGCAGGTGGACTCTCAACCACCGTGCCACCAGGGAAGCCCTAGAGTATGTTATTTAATTTCCACAATCACCCTACAAAATAAGTACTATAATAAACCCCATTTTATAAGAAAACTGAGGCCCCAAAAGGTAATTTGCCTAAGGTCACAAAACCAGCAAGTAGCAGAGCTAGGGATCAAACCAGCTACTGTCTGGTCCCAAAGCAGGCCCAAAGCAGGGCCTTTTAATCACTTCACCCTGGTCCTCTCCTGTAACAAGATGCTGTGGTATCACTCACTCATTCATTCATTCATAAATGAATGAATGTTTATGAGTACCTACTAGGTGCCAGGCACTTCCTAGATGTGGGCATGATACATCAAAGTGACAGTCTATCAGGAGACTGTCCACCAATTAATTATAAATGATTTGAGAATCAGAACTGGTGCAAAGCAAAATGGTGCAGAAAGCCAGGTTCATCTCTGGGTCCTCTATTCCTTTACTTCTCTCTGCCTCCTGGGGACTCCACCCAGAGGCCCTAAACTTCATGCTGGCCAGAGAGAGCATCTTAGGAGGTTTAAAGGCATTTCTTTTCCCCCAGTAGTTAAAGCCATTCCCTGCTCTCGTGGGAACCAAATGGAGAGCATGACTGTTTATATCCCCATGGTTTTCTCTCCCAAGTAGCAACACCTACCCCTTGAAAGATACAGGCCTCCTTGAGAAGGCTCTTAGAGAATGAGGCTACAGGATATCATCCACCCTAGGGGGTCAGAAGGTGAGGGATGGTTTTAAGTCATGGGGCCCCACAACTTGCGTTGCTACTTAGAGGACGTCTTCGGTTTATTCCTCATTTTTCACAGGTTTGCCTTTAACTTCCAGTATTCCCTGGCCTTCTCCTCTAATGCTTTTTTATTTCTCAGTCTCTGCCTCTGCTCAGACCTTCACCACAGCACACAGTGATCCTTATAGCACTTCCTATCTGATCTCAAAGCCTTCTCCAAAAAAAAAAAAAAAGCCTTCTCCAATCTGATTACTCCTACCCTCCGCTGTCATAATAATTCTCTGATTATTCAGAAAAATTTGGCTCAAGGCACTGCCACCTCACCAGCACATGTATTAGGCACGGGATGGACATGTGACCCAGCCTTCTTTCCTATGTAAAAATGATTGGTTCATGTGTAGGTATGTGTCTCAAATGGGGCTGGAGAAAGTCTCCTCAGCACTGACTCACAGGCCTAGAAAGAAAGGAAGACTTCCCATGACATTGCTGAGCTGTGTGTGTGTCTAGGCCTGCTGCTGTCATGCTCCCTGGCCTGCAGGGAAAGCCTGACTGGTTGAGATGAATGAGGTGAAGCTTAAAGAGAAGCTGCATCAAGCAAAGATGCGAAATAGATGGAGAAAAAGAATCCAGGCGGCCCTGAGCCCCTGGCTTCAGACTCAGAGGCCCTGGTTCCTGTGACTCATACAACAAATATCTCTGAGCACCTACTATGTGCCAGGCACTGTCCTAGGTGCTGGAAGGTAATTCTACCTTCAATTCTTTGTTTCCCCATATCCTTCCCACCACACAAGCCTTGGGCCTGGGTGGGCTGGGTTTCTGTCACTTGCAACCGTAAGAGTCCTAGTGAAGACACCCTGATATCCAAAAGAGAAAAAATTGCATGTTTAAAAGAAAACCCGGGCTTCCCTGGTGGCGCAGTGGTTAAGAAGCTGCCTGCCAATGCAGGGGACATGGGTTCGAGCCCTGGTCCGGGGAGATCCCACGTGTCGCGGAGCAACTAAGCCCGTGCGCCACAACTACTGAACCTGCGCTCTAGAGCCTGCGAGCCACAACTCTGAAGCCCACGTGCCACAACTCTGAAGCCCACGTGCCACAGCTACTGAAGCCTGCGTTACTAGAGCCCGTGCTCCGCAGCAAGTGAGGCCACCGCAATGAGAAGCCCGCACACTGCAACGAGGAGCAGCCCCCGCTCTCCGCAACTAGAGAAAGCCTGCGTGCAGCAGCGAAGACACAACGCAGCCAAAAATAAATAAATAAATAAATAAAATAAAACCCCGTTATGATAAATTAAGGAAGTACTGCATCAGTTACCACACCAGAAGCCAAGAGGAAATAGCAATGTCCGCATTGCCTTGAACACATTCCTTCTTAAGGGTTGATATTTTTGGTCACTGTCCATTTAAGCCTTACCTTGGGGTGACTTGTGCCAATCATGTCCAGACAAGGGTGGGTCTCCATAAGCTTGGCTGAGGCCATTGTCACCCACGTAAGCAGGGTTCACTGGAATGAAGAGACAAGAGACAATTAATCCTACCACACTAGATGTTACTGAGCACACAGTGGTCAGTAAGACTTGTTAATGGGTCACAAATCAGAGTTCGAAAAATACTTGTCTGGAGGGGGAGGGATGAATAGATAGAGCTCAGAGGGTTTTCGGACAGTGAAAATACTCTGTGTGATACCATAATGATAGCTACGTGTCATTATATATTGGTCCAAACCCATAGAATGCACAACCCAAGGTGAACCCATTGTAAACTATGGATTTTGGGTGATAATGATGTATTAATGTAGGTTCAATTGTAACAAATGTCCCACTCTGGTGGGGGACTCTGATAACGGGGGAGGCTATGCACATGTGGGGCAAGGGATATGTGGGAAATCTGTTACCTTTCCCTCAATTTTACAGTGAACCTAAAACTTCTGTAAAAAACTAAGTCTTCTAAAAATTGAGTTAAAAAAAAAAGCTTTTCTAGGTGATTACAAAGCTTCCTTCTAGTTCTAGTATTTTATGATGACACATGAATAAATTTGAAATTCGGCATGATTTTCTTAGAGACAGAGTCCACTTTCAGCATCTACATGACCGTGTCACATTTCAGTATATTTTTATTCAACTCATGGTAAACAATGAAGGCTAAACTCCTCAACAGAGAAAATGGATCACATTTTGATGGAGATGTACAAAATTATACTGCAGGAGGTTCTGGAACTTCTTGCCAAGCATCAGTTCCTGGCTTTGCTGCTTACTACCTGTGTGCTCTCTGGCATGTTACTTAACGTCTCTGAGCTTCAGAGTCTGTAAATCAGGGATAATAATAAGACCTTTGCATAGGATTGTTGGGGAAATCGAATCAGTTAATACATGTAAAGTGCTTAAAATAATCCTGGAACATAGCAAATTCTTAATATATATTAACTATTGTGGTAAATTAATTGTTTTTCAGCAAATATTACACTTCCTCCACCTTGGAAACCTCCATTGAAGTTGGGCTTGCTCATGTGACTTGCTTTAACCAGTGGAACATGGTAGAAGTGACAGTTTGTTAGTTCCAAGTCAAGGACTCAGAGACATCGTTTGTTTCTGCTTCCAGCTTATGCCATGGGAAGAAAATGGCCCAGGTTAGCTCACTGGGTCAAGAAGGACCCTAGACCTAAATAGAATCTGTGACCTCAAATCAGGCACAGCCAAACCCAGCCTGGTTCAGTCAAACTCCAAGCAAACCCACAGATGTGTGGGTGAGAAATAAATGATGCTTATCATACAACATTGGGTTTTGGAGTTGTTTGTTATGAAGCATTCCTGTGGCAATAGCCAACTGATACATCCCTTACAGTTGTTGCTATTAATTCAGTTAGCATCGCTCAAGCACCAGCTGTATGCTAGGCCCTAGGAAAATCACATAGAGCCTTGGAGGATACATGGATGAAATGGGTTCTCCTTAAGGAGTGCATAGTCTAACAGGATGGCACAGCACTGGACAAGTGAATGCCGGCACAACAACCTTGGTCCTACAAGGAGCCCAGAGAAGGAAGCCACACTTTACATGACCACTTTTTAAAATAGCTTTCTAATTCCAGTGTTCTATGGAGCTTGGTGGTCAGGAATCCGCATTTGCCCTGATCCTACCCAGAAGTAATGCAGGGTCAGGGAGACTAGATTCTGATACTGGCTCTTTTGATTTAGTAGCTGGGTGACCTTGGACACGTTCCTCTCTGAGCCTCAGTTTTCCCCTCTGTAACATGGAGAGCTGTAGTGTCTGTCTGAAAGGTAGCCGCAGATGAAAGAAGACTGTAAAAGTGAAGTGCTTGGCAGGGTTTCCAGGACATGGGAAGCACTCAAAACCTGCTGGGCATTATTAGCTCTGCTTGCATCGGGGTGGGGCAGTATTTCTCAATCTTTTTTTTTCATTACTGGCCACCTAAGTAACCTTTTTAGACATTTCTTCCTTATTGCCCTCCCCCATGATATTTTCATACCACAGATATACGTATAACTATATACATATACTGTATGCATATCTGCTTTATACATTAAAAAAAGAAGGTTTTTTTGTGGCCTTTCAATAAATTTTCACCCCTTGGGATTGATATGCCCCACTGAGAATGCCTGGCATAAAGGTTCGGAATGGCCCAAGTTAATGCTGTCTATGCAAATGTGTAAGAGTCCGCGTTTTTCCTTAGTGCGTGGCGATGCATCCCACCCCCTCCTCCCTGCCTTCTTCAATCCCTTCCCCACCCACCCCCTCAGGGCTGAGCAGTCTTCCATCTGCACCAACCAACACTTGGGTCCCTCACTCTGTTCATGACTGAACACTCCTTTTTCCAGCTCTCACGGGCTCTGAATTCCTGTAACATGGACTTGTGCCATGAGCTGGCTTCTTCTATCAGACAACAAGTCCCTTTTTCCTTCCGGAAGATGAGAACTGGTAGAATCTCCTTTACCTCCTAGAGCTAATCCTTCACACACAGCAGATTCTGAGAACGATGTGATTTTTCACGTATTGTCAGTCTGTTTGCTAATTTTCTTTAGTCTTGATGTGCTGGTGTCACCTACTCACTTAACCTTTACGAACCGTGAGAACAGAGCTACTTCTAACTCCCTGTGCCCCCAGTAGGTTCCAAAGGTACAAGTGCTGACCATCTGAACACCTGCAGGATGTGCTGAACTAAAGCTGGACACTGGCAGCCACACATACTGAATCTAGTCCACCAGTGGATTTGTCCAGCTCAGGGATTTTATTGATTTATTCAAAAAATTATTTTGGAGCATGTAAAAACCCAGATTTCTGGCTTCTTTAGAAAAATCTGAGGATCTGGCCATACTAAGTCCATCTTCCCACATCACGGCGATGGACTGAACCTGACCATCAGTTGCCCCACACAGGCACAACCGCTGCCCAACCTGCTTTGATAATTGATGACACTGCTTGTCTTCTCTAGACCCTGAATGTTCAACCCTTGTAAGGTGGGTGTTTGAAGGAGGAAGAATAAACCAATTCTTCTCCTGCTGATCTTTAATGATTGGTCCCAAGCCCACTGAATTTTACTTTCTTCCCAGGATATGATTCTCTTCTTAACAAATGCTTACCATAGCCATTGCCAGGAGCACCTGGCACAGAGGGGCTGTACGGATTTGCCATCTCCCTGGATTCCATTTCAATGCTTTCAGGATAATCTCCATCCTTTCTCCCAAGGATGCCCAAGGGGCTGACACCCTCACGGTGAAATGAGGGCTGGACTGAAGACGCTCTGCTGAGCATCCTGAAATCCCAAAATGATGGATTAATAGTCATCCAATAGCATAGTAAGGATAGTCATCCATCCATCCATCCATCAATTCATTCATCCCACAAACGCTGACTGAATGCCAACCATGTATTAGGCATGGGCAATGGGGTGAGAATACAAAGTTAAAGACATGGGTTGTCTACCCTCAAGGAACTCTCAATACATTCTGGCCCAGCTTATTAACCACAGTCATAAGCAATTATAATACAAGTAGCAACTGATGAATATAAGAAGACAGGCCCAAGGAGTTCAGAGGAAAGAGAAGAGAATTTGGGCTGGGAGTCTGAAGGGAAATCTACATGGAAAAGAGACATCTGAGCTGGGATTGGAAGGATAAATTAATACATAGTTAGGAGGAGGGCATTCCAAGGATGAAGAACAGCACAAATAAACATGTGAGACCAGAAAGGGTTGAATATATAAAAGGAATGCTATGAAAATCAATTAACCTGGAGCAATGATTCTCAATTTGATGTATATACCTATTCCCAGGCCTCACCCCAGACAACTAAATAGAATCTCTGAAAGTCGGACCCAGGCATTTGTATGATTTTTAAGTCTCCCCAGGTAATCAGATAATTCTAATCATCAGCCAAGGTCCAGAACCACTGACCTAGAGTACAGGGTTCAGGTAGGGAGAGGATAGCAGAGGTGGGAGGAGGTCAGTCAGGCTGGGCTTTGGCTGGCGTCTTACGTTAGCTCAGCGCATCCTCACTCTTCAATGTTCTCACAAGTGAAGGGGTGTAGTCTTTCTCCCAAAGGTTATGAAGGACAATGGAAGATGAGAAACAAGGGAGTGACAACGTCAAAGGTATATTTTTAATGATGAGCGAGGCAGCGGGGGAGAAGACCAAGGAGGACGCTTTGACATGGTCCTATTAATCCGCCTATTTAGGTTGTATTTAGCATTATTCCTGTAGGCATTTGACCTCCCTGTGCACCCAAATCCCATATCCTTGTTCCTAGAGGTAAATAAAAGCCATTCGTCTTTGTTGAATTCATAAATATTACTAGTAGAAATAGTACATACAAAATAAAACTTGTATTGGTTGAAATTTCACATGGTAAATTTGTTATAGGTTAAGAATAACCTGAAAAATAAATAAAGAATCACATCTTGTTGGCAACGTGAACATTAAGAAATTTAACCCAGGAAAAATGTAGTTTGGCAAAACTGTCACCCAAGACTAACACTCGACGACCCAAACCGTACCTGGTAAAATTTGTCAATGACCACAATTGATGGAAGATTAAAATCTTTTTGACAAAACTTAGATCTATCAAATCTGAACCAGGAAAAATTGGACTTAAAATTAAAAAAAAACCTCCTTAGAGGCGAAAACGAATTAATAAAACTTGATGAAAACAACAATGCAAAAGATCAATGAGCCAGATCTACTCTAAACATGAAAAGTGATCAATTCTGACAATAATTTCAGTAAAATAAAGATGAAAGTGGAAAAAAATCAGGAGCGGCTCAATCATCTTGTATAAAAAAACTGAGGAGTTGAATGGATTTCATGGAGTTAGACCTTCAGAAGACTTTCTTGATTAAAATGCCTTCCTGTTGATATAATTCTAGTTAAAATGTTTGGGTTCATAAACATTATCTTAATCCTAACCTCATTGGCGAAGTAGCAGTGTCAAAACAGTGGGGATCTAAACGTCTTGCAGGGATTAGACAGGAAGAAATAGGAGACTGGGAAGGATGTTATTTGAGCAAAAAGTCGTGAAAGATTATGTTCAGGTAAGGGCTTGAAGCCTCAGGCTGAGAGTCCAAGGACCGGGTCCGGTATACAGGTAGGCATGAAAGTTTCACCATAAATTCATGTCATGGAAATAATCATACGTGTCCTTATCCCACACATTGCCAACCAAGTTCAATTGACTGAATGATCTAGCCTTCATCCTCCATCCCCAGGGGAGGGAGGTTCCGGCACTTACTCCCTGGTCATTTCCGGGTTCTCTGAAGAGCCATAATCAGGAGGATTCTCAGCACCTGGGTAATCGGGCTCCCCCCAGAACTTTGTAGAGCTCCAATAGTCCTGAGCGCCGGGATAGTCTGGTTCCCCAAAGAAGTTTGGAGAGCTAGATTGATTCTCAGCATCTGGATAATCAGGCGCTCCCAGAGTGTCTATGTATGGACTGATTCTGGAACCAGCACGTTCTGGATTCCTTCTGGAGTCTGGATGGTTGGAATTGGCTCTGGGGCCAGCATAGTTAGAGTTGCCCTGAGCTCCAGCGTAGTCTGGCTCTCCCAAGGAGTCAAGATAATCTGGATTTGCTCTGGAGCCTGCGTAGTTTCCACTGCCTCTGGAACCTGCCAGATCAGGATTCCGTTGAGATTCAGAGGAGTCTGGCTCCCTGGATGAGCCTGGGCGATATGGATTGCTCCAAGATCCAGGATAGTCTGGCTCTGCCAAAGATTTGGGATTGCCTGGACTTCTGGAACCTGCGGAGTATGGGTTGCTCCTGGTGCCAGGGTAGTATGGATTCCTCCGAGATCCAGGATTATCTGGTTCTGCCAGAGACCCAGGATAGTCTGGAATTGTTCTGGAGTCTGCAGAGTATGGGTTGCTCCTGGTGCTGGGGTCATCTGAGTTGTTCGGAGGACCTGGCGAATCTGGATAATCTTGAGTTTTTAAATACCCCCGAGTATGGTTCCGAGACCCATAATAGTCAGGGTAATCTGGATCCTCCTCATAAGCATTATTCCTGTAGGGAGACATGTTTACCCTGGAGTATTAAAAGGTTCCTGCCTCTGCAGTTATTCAGGGATCTCTTTCTTTATCTGAAAAACAAAAAGGAAGGAAAGGTCAGAATTCTTTTCCCTTTCTTCCCTGCAAAGATTGATGGTTATTTTCCAGTACCTGTTCTTTTTTCTCTCATAGTTGGGTACACAGCTGCCCAAAATAAAGACTATGTTTCCCAGCCTCCTGTGCATCTAGGTACAGCCATGAGAGTGGTCAACGAGATGTGAGCAGAAGTGATATACACAACTTCCAGGTTGTGCTGTTAAAGGGAAGGGGTGTTCCTCCCTTTCTCAATCTTCTCGCTTCCCGTGAACTGGACTGTGGAAATGATGGGGCGCTTCTTGGCCATGCACACAGGCAGCGCCCACCCTAGGGAGAGCAGCAGAACAGCCTGGGCTGTTGATGATTTCACAGATCAGTGCCCAATATCAGCTTGGGCTTTTATGTAAAGAAAGAAATAAACCATTATCTTGTGTAAACCACAGTTTTTTGGATCTGATACTTTTGGCCAAAGTTATATCCTGACCAATACCTTCTGCTGGGGAGGGGAGCAATGAACCAAAGGATTGGAAGAAACAAGGACTTATTGAGCACTTTGATTGCCCTTGTTCTTGGGTTCAAAGCATAAATTACTATGAGCGCACAAAGGAAGAATGGTTAATGGTAACTAGAGGGCTTGGGTAAGGAGACAAGCACTACCATCCCCTCCAGTTTGAAAATATGGTTTTATGAGTTCTATGAGCTGTAATCTATAGACACAGCATACTTTCAAATCAGAAGTGATGGGGTTTTAATTTCTAAGTGAACTGACTATCTGTTGTTTTTACTTGCCTTTTACCCATTTCGCCTTCTTTTGGCATCAATGCCCTGATTTTCCTCTGGGCATCTGCTCACGGGTCTGGAAGATTCAGGAAAGGCTGATTGCATTCCTGACTCCAAGGATGGTCACATGACCAGGTCTGGCCAATCAGTGTCCACCATACCCCTGGCCACAGGGTTTGGTTCAGGAATGGGCACATAACCCAAGTCAGTCTTCCAGGACCTTGACGGACTAACTGGGAAAGACATGCTCTTATTTCACTAAGTTGCTTTGGAGATAGAATATAAGCCTGGAACTTCCGGTGTAGTGTCAGTCAGAACAGCAAAGAAAATAAGTAGGGGAGAAAATTTAAAGAAAGAATTAATAGGATTAGTGGACTGACCTGATATGGGAAGGATGAGAGCTAAGGAAAAGAAAAGATAAAAAACAGCTCCACAGTTTCAGCCAGCATGATTAGATAAATGGCGATGCTTTTGAAAGAAGGAAGTAGACCATTTTTAAAGTTCAGCCAATGTTTACAGGTTTATCTCTATGTTAACAAAAAGGGTTAGACTTTCTGTTGAGTAATCGGAGCTAAAGAATTAACCTTCTGCCGTGCCTTATAGCCTTAGAATGTTTATTTGCCAACCCATTTCCATACTTCTCAGTATAGCTGAAGTCAGTTTTTCATTATTTTGTCCCTACCCAACATCCACTTCCCTCTTTTGTGGCAACATTTTCCTCTCAATCCATGTCAGCCAGGTGTAGACGTGTGACCCAATCAGAATTATTTGCTTCTTGGCCACAGTGATTGGGTCGGAGCCAGTGAGACTCAATTCTGGGAGTTTTGTCAGAAATGTTGAAAGAGAGAAGTTCTCTTTTGGCTGGACTTGGAGTTAGGAAGTTATAAGCCTGAAGCAGCCAGAGGTCACCAGGGGAGAAAGCCTGCCTGAGAGTGGTACCAACAGGGAACAGAACAGAACCAAGAGATAAACAGAAAGAAGGATCAAATGTTAGGACACTGTTTAAGCACCTGAATCCAGCCATGCCTGAAGGCAGCCAGCCACTGGATACTTGAGTCTTTACATTCCCTTTTTGACTTAAGTCGGTTTGAGTTGGTTTTCTGTCATACACAAATGAAAGAGAATTTCAACTAATATGCTGAGGGTTTTTTTTTTTTTTTGCGGTACGCGGGCCTCTCACTGTTGTGGCCTCTCCCGTTACGGAGCACAGGCTCCGGACGTGCAGGCTCAGTGGCCACGGCTCACGGGCCCAGCCGCTCCGCAGCACGTGGGATCTTCCCAGACTGGGGCACTAACCCGTGTCCCCTGCATCGGCAGGCGTACTCTCAACCACTGCTCCACCAGGGAAGCCCTCCCTCACTTTTTAATTTACTTATTTAACTACTGACATATCTTGAACAATCAATGAAGATTGCTCAAGCAGAAAGGGAAATAGGGGCAGAGGTTTTTCCCCTACTTAAGATAGAAAATAAAAACAACACAATTCTGATTCATGTAAAAAGAAGCCTTCTTTGCAGAAAGAAAAACAATAAACAAGATGAATAAAAGGAGGCAAGACTTGGTATAAAGACAGACAAACAGGCCAACGGAACAGAGTAGAGAGTCCAGAAATTAACCCTTGCATATAGGGTCAAATGATTTTCAACAAGGAAGCCAAAACCATTCTACAAGGAAAGGACAGCCTTTTCAACAAATGGTGTTGGGAAAACTGGGTATCTACATGGCAGAGAATGAAGTTGGACTCCTACCTTATACCATACACAAAAAGTAACTCGAAATGGATCAAAAAGACCCAAAGCTAAGACCTAAAACTATAAAACTCTTAGAAGAAAACAGGGGGAAAGATTCATGACCTTGGATTGGCAATGATTTCTTGATTCGACACCAAAAGCACAGGCAACCAAAGTAAAAACAGACAAATTGGACTATATCCCCAAAAAATGGTTTTTTTGACTACATCAAAATTTAAAACTTCTGTGCATCAAAGGAGAATCGGAAGAGTGAGGAGACAACCTATGGAATGGGAGCAAATCATTGCAAATCATATATCTGATTAGGAATTGATATCCAGAATACATGAAGAACTACAACTCAACAACACACAAATACAAATAACCAGATTTAAAAATAGGTAAAGGACCTGCACAGCCATTTCTCCAGGAGATATACAGATACCCAACAAGTAGACGAAAAGATGCTCAACATCATTAATCATACAAAACCACAATGAGATATCACCTCATATCCATTAGGACGGCCACTATCCAGAAAAAGCAGAAAATAGCATGTGCTGGTGAAGATGTGGAGAAACTGCAACCCTGCACACTGTTGGTAAGAATGCAAAATGGAGCGGCTGCCATGGAAAACAGTATGGCAGCGCCTCAAAAAATTAAAAATAGAACTACCGTGTGATTCAGCAGTCCCACTTCTGAGTATATCCCCGAAAGAATTAAAGCAGGGTCTCAAAGAGATATATGTACACCCATATTCATAGCAGCATTACGCACAAGAGCCGAAAGTGGGAGCAAGCCGTGTCCATCAATAGATGAATGGATAAACAAAATGGGGTACAGCCACACAATGGAATATTATTCGGCCTTAAAAAGGAGAGAAATTCTGACACCTGCTACAACATGGATGAAGCTTAAGAATATTATGCCAAGTGAAATAGGCGAGTCACAAAAAGACAAATATTGTATGATTTATTCCAGTTATATGAGACATCTAGAGCAGCCAAACAGAAAGCGGAGTGGTGGCTGCCAAGGGCCGAGGGGAGACGGAAATGGGGATTTGTTAGTTGTTGCTTAATGGGTGTAGAGTTTCAGTTTTGCAAGATGAAGAAGTTCTAGGACTGGTTGTATAACAACGTGAATGTACTTACACTACTGAACTGTACACTTAAAAGTGGTTAAGATGGTAAATTTAATGTCACGTATTTTACCACAATTTTTTAAAAGAATTGTAAATAAAACAAACAAAGAAAGGAGACAGAATTTTTCCAAATCACAGTCATTTCAAAATGAAAACCAGATTTTAAAAGGAGTAAAACACTAAAGCACTGTGTCTGGGGACAAGGGGAAGAGTAAAAACTGGAATAAGCTGACTGTGTGAATGTTTTTCTTCCTAATCCCCAAGTAAGCTACAGAAGCTGTAAAACAAATCAAAATTAGCTACAGTAAAAGTGTATTGAATTTTTGAACTGTGCCACTTACTTAAAGCCTCAAAACTAGCACAATAAAATCATTAAACGTTCAACATAATATTCATCAAAGCAATAAAAGGAAATTGAAAAACCGACAGCCCTAAATGCACTTCCAATCATACCTGCACTTGACAAAGAACAATGACAAATGTGATACTTTCAATCTACCTCCTCTACCAGGGTGCCAAGGAGCAAAGGAGAAGCAAAACCTAGCAGGGTAAAGGAAATCGAAG
This sequence comes from Phocoena phocoena, assembly GCF_963924675.1. NCBI lineage: Eukaryota > Metazoa > Chordata > Mammalia > Artiodactyla > Phocoenidae > Phocoena > Phocoena phocoena. The sequence goes on from NC_089233.1 coordinate 23,225,181, forward strand.
ATGATTCCCTCGTTTATCCAGAGGAATGCACCTCCCAGGGGCTCCAGAAAAACTAGACCACAGGGCACAGTTTAAAAAAAAGACTCAATAATTCCCCCACCTCCATCCCAACCGTCTGAAAAGTATTCCATGAACTGGCCCCTGCCTGCATCTCCCCTTGTCCATCATTCTCTGAATCCTGTTGACCGTGCTTCTGTGAAGAACCAGATGGTAAATGTTTTGAGCTTTGCAGGCCATATGGTCTCTGTAGCAACTACTCAACTCTGCCATTGTGGCACAAAAGTAGCCCAAGACAACACAAAATTGTTGTTCCAATTTATGGACACCAAAATCTGAATTGTTTCACGTGCCATGAACTATTATTCTTCTTTTGATTTTTTTCTATAATTTAAAACTACAAAAACCATTCTCAGTTGGAGGGGTTGCATTTGAACTGCGGAGCGAATTTTGCCAAGCCCTGTACTAAACACGCTGGCCTGTCCTGGGTCATGACCTTTGTACATGCTGTTCCCTCTGCCTAGAATGCTTTTCCCTCCACTCTTGGCCTGGCTAACTCCTCATTCTTAAGGTGTCAGCTTAAATGCTGCTTTCACAGAGAGGCTCCCTTTATTTCACCCCATCCATATAGTTCTCCTTGAGTCTCTCTCATAGCATCCTGCCCCTTTTCCCACAGGACTTACCAATTTGTAATTATGTATTAATTTTATGCACTTATTGTTCAAAATGTGTCTTCTACTAGACTGAAAGTTCTATGAGGGCAGGAGTTGTTCTGTTTTGCTCACTATATCCCCAGGATCTAGTACCATGCCTGGCACACAGGAGATACTCAATATTTGTTGAATGAATGAGTGAATGTTGTCTCACAAAGTTCTCATTTATCTCACACATTGCCTGGAGCCTATCTTGGTGGTAGCTACCCTCAGCCAGTGGGAGAGGAAACAAATCTAACTGTGATCCGCTGGGCCACCCTGGGGGAGTGGGGAGTGGGGAAGCTTTCGCTCAGAGCAGCACTTCTTATGCCTAGCTCCATCATTTTGGGCCCAAACACATCCCATTTAGAAATTGACGGTTTCGGATCTGCGCAGGCATTCTTTTTGTGTGTGTGTGGGGGGGGGGGGGGTGGGGGGGGCGGTGCCCGTGCTGCACAGCACATGGGACCTTAGTTCCCCGATCAGGGATGGAACCAGCACCCCCTGCGGTGGAAGCGAGAAGTCTTAACCACTGGACCGCCAAGGAAGTCCCAGCGCGGGGATTCTTGAAAAGATAAATTCCCTCGTGGAAAATAACAAGAAATCTCCCAGCGATAGTTCCTTCCTTTTTATTTCCTGTTCAGTAATTCACGTTAACAACCATGTCATCTCAGTTAGTGCTAATCGTTCTTCAACACCTCTCTGAATTGGCCAGTCTCTTTTTCAACCAGGAGAGAGCAACACTCCAGGCTCAGAACCTTCATGAGGCCACAACTTATGACTAGAATTTAACAATTTCATTTTAAAATTAACTTACAGTAAAATATTTGGGGGATATAGCTCTATGAATTTGAACACTTGTATAACCACCACCACAATCAGGATACAGACAGTTCCATCACCCCCAAAACTCCCCTGTGCCCCTCCCTGTAATCACCCCTCCTCCCATCCTTAGTCTAACAAGGATCTGTTCTCCATCTCTTTAGTTTTGCCTTTTTCCAAATGTCATATATATGGAATCACACAAAATGTAGCCCTTCGAGACTGGCTTCTTTCATAATCCAGTTAGAATTTAATAACATGGTTTGGTTTTCCCTGTATGTATATATGTCTATAAATGTATAGTCACTATAAGCAAGTGATAGAAGTTTTCCATTTATAATAATGTTTCCTTTTAAAATAAATCTTTTAGGTTAAAAAGAACAGATAAATAATAGTATTCACGGTAAGAAAAAGGGCAACAATTATGAAGGTGGAATGCAAATGACTAAATTTGGGGAAACAATGGACATTATACACTAATATAATTACATACTCTCTCCGTCCCCCCAACAAACACACGAAATGCCAGTTGTAATTCTAAGAATTCCTGAAAGGGAAGGAAAAGGAATTTAGAAAGAAGACAGCACTCATTCCCAGGCATCTCATTTGAGCCAAGCCCTCATAATTGCAGTTCTAGAAGCTTTGATTCCTTTCAGGCACCTGATCTTGGAAAGGCAATTCCCACACGAACAACCAAGGCCACCACACGTCTGGGAGCCGTTGCCCAGGCATCAGGCCATGCGCTCACACACATCCATGTTTCAGCAGAGACGTAGATTTTGTTTGCTCACAATTGCTTTGTTGTTCTTTCTGGGCTGGTCATGTTAGCTTAACGATTACTTTGGCTGTCATCATGGAAGCCACTGTAAACAAATGCTTTAGAATCCTTTTTTCTGCGGGGAAAGCTCAGAACAAGGAAATAAAGACAAGGAAATCAGTCTCTTTAAAGCATGTGAGGGCAAAACCTTCAATCACCCAATCACTTTAACAACATCTTCCCAGAACTAAACATTTGTTAGCACGCGTCCCATGAGGCTTCTCGGAGACCGTTTCTGCCTTTGACTCAGGCACATTCAATGCCACACATTGGATCCCTCAGAAAATAAGGTCTGGTTTGCTATGAATAGAAGGGGAAATATAAATATAACAAAATGGGTACATTTTGTCTTTTTTCATGTTTTCCCTTCAACAAGGAATTTACTAAATTTTCAAGACACAATGTCCGAGGAGCGATCATCATATTTTATGAATGACAAAAGAATATAAGATTTTTAGCTTGCTAAGCACATGAGGAAGTGTCAAAGACTAGAAAATAAACGTGCATTTTAATCTTACGAAGGGCATCACCTTGACGTGGCAAAAATCTATCCAGAGAATGGTCTAATGGGCTGCATTTAGCAGTGAGGTAGCCGATGCCTCTTATGACACAAAATGAAGATGAGTTCTAATATATTTTTAAAATAAGACTTGGGAAACTTGGGAGGATAGATTTGGCAAATGTCACCAATTAATCTCCATGAGGAAATTTCAAGAAAAAGAGTGGGATGATTTTACATCCTTTTTAAAATAAAGTTATTTATTTATTTTTGGCTGCGTTGGGTTTTTGTTGCTGCGCGCGGGCTTTCTCTGGTTGCGGTGAGCGGGGGCTACTCTTTGTCGCGGTGCGTGGGCTTCTCACTGCAGTGGCTTCTCTTGTTGCGGAGCATGGGTTCTAGGTGCGCGGGCTTCAGTAATTGCGGCACATAGGTTCTAGAGCGCAGGCTCAGTAGTTGTGGCACACGGGCTTAGTTGTTCTGCGGCATGTGGGATCTTCCCGGGCCAGGGCTCCAACCCATGTCCAATGCATTGGCAGGCGGATTCTTAACCACTGTGCCACCAGGGAAGTCCCTAGATCAATAATATTTTAATGCAATATTTATTATTTATTTTTTTGGTGGTACGCGGGCCTCTAACTGTTGTGGCCTCTCCCGTTGCGGAGCACAGGCTCCGGACGTGCAGGCTCAGCGGCCATGGCTCACGGGCCCAGCCGCTCCGCGGCATGTGGGACCTTCCCGGACCTGGGCACGAACCCGTGTTCCCTGCATCGGCAGGCGGACTCTCAACCACTGCGCCACCAGGGAAGCCCTAATGCAATATTTTTTAAAGTAAAAATGCAAAAATCCATGATGAACCAAATATCAACATTTTCAATAAAGACAGGTCGGGATTACTAACTTGTCCTCTAGCTCCAGTCTGGCTCAGCTCCATACTGCCTGGCAGGCAGGACCCCGAAATCTAGGTGTTCCTTAAGTCACATACTGCCAGGTACCATCATCTCACCCCAGGAGTGACAGTTTTGGGGGCAAAGAAAACCATCTTCCTGGAGATCACTGCCTCTCTCCTCTCATTTTTTAAAAAATAACTTTATTTATTTATATTTATTTTCGGCTGCGTTGGGTTTTTCTTTGCTGTGCGCGGGTTTTTCTCTAGTTGCAGCGACGGGGACTACTCTTCGTTGCGGTGCACGGGCTTCTCATTGCGGTGGCTTTTCTTGTTGCAGAGCATGGGCTCTAGGCGCGTGGGCTTCAGTAGTTGTGGTGCAAGGGCTCAGTAGTTGTGGCACGGGGCTTAGTTGTGCTGCGGTATGTGGGATCCTCCCAGACCAGGGATCGAACCCATGGCCCCTGCATTGGCAGGCGGATTACCAACCACTGCGTCACCAGGGAAGTCCCTCTCCTCTCATTTTAAGGCCTTTCCTCTGATCAGACAATTTGTAAGTCTCTACCACAGGAGAAAATTCTGCCTGTCCTTTGGAAATCCACTATTTTGCATTTATTGGGGATGCAAATACAGGAAATGTTGGTAGCAGTAACTATGGTCCCCAGTTCTTCCTGTGAATTATAGAAACAGGACTTTCTTCTCTTTTATTAAATGCCACCCCACCCAGATTCAAATGCCATAGAAAGTGGAACTTGTTTGTTTGGGCTTGCAAAAACCCGGAAATCTTACCCAGTCTCTTATTTCTTTCCCTACGAATAGAGTGTCTTTCCTAGAAATGACCCTGTCTAATGATTAGCATTTCATCAGCATGAGTTTGTCTCTGGGAACATTGAACCTTAGGCTGCTGGAAATAACCTAAGCAGTAATATAGTCCAATCTCCCGTTACTCCATTCCAGGAGCTCTTGTCAAACGTGATACATCATGTGATTACCTCACCCAGCCTCTGAGGAGAGGACTCTTCCTGGCAAAATAGGACTCTAAACCCCACCGCTTGACATCCAAGCTCCTTTTCCCCTTTTCAGTGCAGAAGGAATCTAGTCAAACAACAACAGTAACTAATGATAAGCATAAAGACAGCACCATTTGTTGAGAGCTTAACTGAGCACCAGGCACCAGCTATACCCTTCACATGCATTAGCAATTGAATCCCCAAGCAAATTTATGGACAGGTATTATTATCTCTACTTTATGATGATTACATTGAGGCCCAGAGAGGGTAAGTAATTTGTCCAAGGTCACACAGTTAAACAGACAGAATGGAATTCAAACTCTTCCCTGTCTGCCTGAACTTTAATCATCATCATCGTCATCATTGCTATCAGAGGAAGAAGAGAAGGATGAGGAGGAAGAGGAGGATGAGATAACGTTTACTGAGTGCTGACAGTGCACCATATTTTCTGATTACCCCTGATAGCCTCTCGTGGGTCTGGGAGCTCTTAGCACACTACTTATCCTACAGACAAGCAATCTGAAGCCAGAAAGGTCCAACTCACCCAGAGTCTCACGGTGAGGACCTGGGAAGCCCAGATTCCAGCTCAAGCAGACAGCTCTAGAGCCTTCTCTTACGGCCAACACTCATTTGCCTCCCACTTCCCCAGAGTCATTCTTTCCTCTAACAAATATTTATTGTGCATTTATTCTGTACATAGCATCTGGTGATAAGCAACAGGACAGCCCCAGTTTGGGCCTCCTCCCACGACTCATTCCCAAGGGTTCCCCATCATTTGTGTGAGCCCCCCCAACACTCCTTCAAAGCGTCCTCTCTTACCTGCTTCCCATCCTGTAGGAATGCGCTGGCATTTCCTCTCCACTCTGCAGAGACAATGGGTCCTCTTTTCTTACTAAGCCATAAGGCTCATCTTTTTCTGCCTTAAACACAGCCCTGCTTGCTCTCTTGGTCATGCCTCTGGGCTCCCAGGGAGGGGATGTTTACCAGCTCGTGGCAATTTTATGCCACCCTGGTTATCATCTCTCCCCCTGTCTGCCAATGAATAACTGGGTCTCACCCATTAAATGCAGATCAGTCCTTGACCCACAACTTCATGGCTGCACCATGGCCTCTTTGTGCTGGGTTTGGGGGGGGAAAAAGCCCTAACTCAGGGCTCACATCGTGTATTTATTTATTGCCGAACCTCAGCCCCACCCTCTCATCAATGTTCTTTCAGCATTAGTGTAATAAAAAGATCAAAGTTCTTGCTAAAGGTTATCTTACTTCTTGGACAACATAAGGAAGTTAGTAAGGTTGGGTTTTTCCCCCCACCCCAGAGAGCTTAGCTTTTCATTTTTACAACAAAGCCATTCTGGACTGAATGCTCCACTAGACACCCTCAGACACCCGCCACTTTGTCCTGCAGATTCAGCCCCTCGGGCGATATTCAGACTTTACAGGTTTAACTGCATAATTATGATGGCCTGTCTTGCAGGGACAAAGGATAGTGTGGAACCAGCCCACACTCAAGGCTGACTTGAATCAAATCCTGACTCCAGCACTTTATGATTCTACCCCCCTGAACCAAGTCTATCCCTCTGAATCTCAATTTCCCCCGTCTTACCTGAAAAATGGGGACAATATACTCAACCTCCTGAAAAGTGCTGGTTAGACCTGAATGGGTTAACCTCTGAGAAAGGTTGGACCATTTTAATGGTCAGGTTATTAACGGCTACCTAAGGTTCGCTAATCCTCCAGGAAACGGTCATGTCTAGGAGCGAGAGTATTCATATGGAAAAAAAGACAGAAGTAGATGATCCAGGGCTGGAATTTTTACAAATGCCAAAACAAACAAGTTTCCTATGGCATCTGACTCTGGATGGATAGCATTTAAAAGAAAAAAAAGTCCTATTCTATAATTCACATGAAGAATTGGGGGACCATAGTTACTGGTCCCAACATTTGATGTGTTATTAATGGGCCCCCAATAAATACAAAATAGTGTCTCTCCAAAGGCAAGGAAACTCTTTTCCTGTTTATTTTATTTTAAAAAAATTTTGGGCTGTGTTGGGTCTTCGTTGCTGCACAAGGGCTTTCTCTAGTTGTGGTGAGCAGGGCCTACTCTTTGTTGCAGAGCACGGGCTCTAGGCGCATGGGCTTCAGTAGTTGCAGCACGTGGGCTCAGTAGTTGTGGCTCACAGACTCTAGAGCGCAGGCTCAGTAGTTGTGGCTCACGGGCTTAGTTGCTCCGCGGCATGTGGGATCTTCCCGGATCAGGGATCGAACCTGTATCCCCTACATTGGCAGGTGGATCCTTAACTGCTGTGCCACCAGGGAAGTCCGTTTTCTCCTGTTTAGACAGAGACTTGCTTTACAAATTGTCTGATCGAGGAAAAAGAGGGGAGATAGGTGGTGATCCCCAGGAAGACGTCACTCCTGGGGCGAGATGACAGTACCTGGCAGCATGTGACTCAGGGGTCCTGCCTGCCAGGCAGTAGGGAGCTGATCCAAGTTGGAGTCCAAGGCAAAAGGACAGATGAGTAATTCTTTTGTAAGTATAAGTCAGGGTGTCTCAATCCCAGCACTATGGACATTTGGGTCAGATCATTCTCTGTCGTGGGGTCTTTTCTGGGTATTGTAGGATGTTTAGCAGCTTCCCTGGCTTCTATTCAGTGAATGCCAGTAGGACACTCATCACTACCCCCGCAAGCTGAGAATGAGTAAATGTCCCCGGGGGGCAAAACTGCCCCTGGTTGAGAGACACTACTGTGAAGGCTGTGATGCTGCACGGATTGGGGATGGCATCTCCCAATTCCCTACTGCATAAGACAAGGAAAGGAGTGTCTCATCATCTTCCTCTAATAAACTTTTCTCCTCCTCAGTTTCCCCACTTCTAGAAACTCTACCATATTTTTACATCTTGTGGTTTATAAGACATATATTCTGCCCTACAAAATGTAATTATATGTTTCTTGCTTTGTCTGCAGGCAGACTGTAAATTGACACTCGTGGTTGCTTCTGGAGTGAGGAACTGGGTGGCTGGGGATAGATATGGAGGGAGAGATTTTTCAATATTTGCTTAGATGTCTTTTGGATTTTATACCGTGTGGAAGTACAACATTCATAAAACATATTAAAATTTGCAAATTTTCTGCTGTGAATGGCACACGATTTGTAAGGTACGATCCCATTTTTTTTAAGACCAGTAAAAATGACCTATATGAATTTAGCATATGCAGTGGGAGGGAGAGAAACCTAGAGAAACATACATGAAACTCTGAACAATGATTATCACTAGGGGATGAAATCACAGAGAGTTTCTCACCTCCTATGCAAATATTTTCAGGGGGCATAAATTTTTAAAATTATGTATTTTTTGTTATGTATTACATTTGTTATCAGATAAAACGACAGGAAGAGTAAAAGAAAAAGAACTATTTCCAAAGCCTCTAGGAAACACCTAGAGTTTTGTAAGAGAGAGAGAGGGAGAACCTTCTGGAAGGAGCAGATACTGGGACCCAAGCCACAGGAAGCAGGGATTCCAGAAAGAGGCAGATGAGGGAATTGGACATGGAAAGAGGAGGCATGAATTAAGATGATGGCAGTGGAAATGGAAATAAATGGGCAGTTTTGAGAAGAAAGGATAGCTCTGTGTCATCAGGCTGTTTATTAATCTCCCTCAGTTTCCTTGGCTATAAAATGGAGACAATTATAACTATATAAGTAACTAATGTTTATTATTACATTGTTCTTATCATCATATATATGTTGATTATATTTAATCCTCATGGCAGCCCTGTGAGTTATGTATATTACAATCATCCCATTTTACGGATGAATCATTTGAAGTACAGAGAGGTTAAGTAACTTGGCCCAAGTTCACAGAGCTAGGAAGTGGCAGAGGTAGGACTGGAACCCAGGCAATCTGGCTTTGGAGCCCAGGTTCCATAGATGACCAGAGCTGGGGCTTAGCACAATGCCTGGCACAGAACAAGCGGAACAAATGTTAACGACTCATTATACCAGAAGGCTAAGATCCCTACCCCCACCAAGTGCACACATCAAAGGATGGAGTTCCCCAAGCAGACAGCACGGTGCTCTTCCCGTCATATGCCAGCTTTACTGTCCCCAGTAACTGCCCTGAAGCACCTAAGGGTCGCACTTGTCCTATCAGAACACAAAAACTCTTCAAGGATTTGACAGGTGGAGATCCCAGAATGAGACTCTCTACATGAGAAGGGGTTTGAGGAAAGGACACTTTAGTTAATCCTCCTTGGAGAGTTTTACCTGCACATCAACAGATCCTAAGGCAAGGAATAGAAAAGAGCATCACACATTCATAATACGAACAAGGGCTGCCATTTATCATGTGCCAGACACTGTGCCAAATGCTTTCGAGACAGTTCTGATTATCCTTCTAACAACACTTGTGAGCTCCTATTATTGTGCCCATTCCACAGATGAGGGAACTGAGGCTCACAGAGCGATTTGCCGAAGTCCCAGAGCTGGGAATTACTTTCAAGATGATATCTGAATGCAGGTCTAATTAGAATAACCACCACATAATTGTTCTTGCTTCCTGAAATCCTCCTCCCAAAAGCCCATCTGCTGCAATGGGTAATCAACTGAAGCAGAGAGGACTCAGGGCCTCCTCTGTATAACAGAAGGGTAGCAGGTCCTCAAGACAGCCTCCTTGTACACTAGATGGAGACCAGGATGTCAAGTGACGACCCTCCCTCTGCACTGAGCATGGGGGCTTCTCAGGAATATTCCAGAGGGCAAACAGGGGCCTGGTTCTGTGGACTGCACAGAAGGCAGGAAAGCTCCTTGGTCACCTCCTCCCCGCTTCCCCCACTTCCCCTCTCCATAATCAGACACGCCTGCTGTGCCATCCCCTCCACTCTCTAGTGGGCAGACATAGCATTTACTGTAGCCGAGGTTTATTGAGTACCTGCTAAGTGTCAGGCACTGCTCTGAGAGCTTTATCTTTATTTAAACCAGACAAAAGCTATATGGGGTAGGTACTGTCACTATCCCTATTTTATGAATAAGGAAACTGAGACACAGAAGAGTTAAATAACTTGCCACACTACCCCTATTGGAAAGTGATGGTACCTGGATCGGGCATCAGAACTACACAGACTTTATGATCAAACAGACCTGGATTCAAATATTGACTCCTCTACCAGCCACTGGTGTGACATCTCCCAAGTTACCTAACCTCTCTGAACCTCAGTCTCCTCGTCAGTAGTACGGGAGTAGCAAGGATTGTTGTAAAGGATAAAAAGAAATATGTGTTCCTTACTCATTTGACAAATATTTATTTAGCATCTACTATGTGCCAGGCACTAGGGATGTATCTGCAAACAAAACAGGGGGAAAAAAATCCTACACTTGTGGCATGCACACTTTAGCAGGGAGGCACTTACATATTAGCTCAGTTAATCCTCACAATAACCCCAAAGGTTAGGCACTATCAATATTATACCCGGGCTTCCCTGGTGGCGCAGTGATTGAGAGCCCGCCTACCAATGCAGGGGACGTGGGTTCGAGCCCTGGTCCGGGAAGATCCCACATGCCGTGGAGCAACTAGGCCCGTGTGCCACAACTACTGAGCCCAAATGCTACAGTTACTGAAGCTCGCATGCCTAGAGCCCGTGCTCCGCAACAAGAGAAGCCACTGCAGTAAGAGGCCCGCGCAACGCAAAGAAGAGTAGCCCCCCACTCGCCGTAACTAGAGAAAGCTTGCGTGCAGCAACGAACACCCAACTCAGCCAAAAATAAATAAATTTTAAAAAATATTATACCCACTTCCCAGATAGGGAGAAGGGGTCTCAGAAGCAGTTTATCCCCACCCCTTCTTCATCCTTCTAGGAAGTAGCAGAACCTGGATTAGACGTTAAAGTCCAGTCTCTGGAGTTCGACTTCCTGGTTTCAAATCCAGCTATTTCCATCTAATTGCTGTGGGCAAGTTACTAAATCCGTCTGAGCCCGAATCTCCTCATGGGAAAATGGGACCAGGAGACCCTATCTCACGAGATTATCCCAAGGGGAAATAAACCAAGTCTAACATTTAGGAAGCACTTCTTGGGTTCCCAGCACACAAAAGGCTCACAGAAACCCTAGGAGGGACGTCCTATTTTTAACAGAGTTGGAAACTGGCTCTCAGAGAGGGTAAGTAATTTAACTAAAGGCGCACAGCGCATAAACGGTGTGATTCCACAGCCCGCTCTCTGACCCCCATCGCGGCGCGAAGAGAAGCTCTCCGGTCCGGCAAGGTTGAGTGAGCGCCAGATAACTGGATGCGATTATCCTTTCCTTCCTTCAGCTGCAGGGGAGGCTGCCCGAGGCGGCAGCTGGCGCGCACCCCTGGGAAACTTTCCTAGCGCGGAGGTCCGCGCGCGGCTGCCTGGAGCTGGAGCCACTGTCTCGATACCCCCACCCCTCGATTCCCGCCCCCGAATGGTTCTCCCCCCATTTCTTGCTCGCTCCCCACTCCCCGCCAAGGCTGCCACCCGGGGCCACCCTGCTGCAGACCCGCGTTGGGGACACGCCCCGCTGGGGCGCCTTGTTCTGCCCATCGACCCCCTCTCGGAGTCAGCGAGGGGGCTCCTCCACGTCGCCCAACTCGGCGGATACCTGGCAAGGCAGCCCCAGGGCCCGCCCCGCGTCCTGGCGAGGCCACCTCACCTCCCACCGAAGTTCGCGTCCCCTGCGCCTGGCACTCCGGCCGCCGCCCGGTTGGCTCACCCGCGAGGAGCGTCGGCGACACTGGGCCTGGCAGCAGGTAGACTGCGCGTCCCTGCACCCGCGCTGGACTTCCTGCCTGGAGGGCCGATTGCTTTCTTTGTGGAATCGAGCCAGGTTCTTGCGAGTGCTGAGTTAGCACACCTGTTGGCATCCGAGACCTCTATTCATTAACCTCGAGTCAGCATTCATTCTTTGCTTCCATTGATCAAACCATACAGAGCGCCCACCAGATGCTGCACAACGGCTTGGGTGCTGCGGGCACCCAGGGGACCCGGAGGGCGCGCGGACTAGGGCTGCGCTCTCCAGAACGTTGGCCACTAGCCATGTGTGGTTATTGAGGGCTTGAAATTGTGGCTCCAAAGACTGAGATGTGTTTAACAATTAGGACCAAAAAGAGTTTTCAAAAAAAACTCATGAACAAGTGTTAAATTGAATGTTAAAATGATAATATTTTGGATATAGTTTTTAAAATGAAATTATTATTAATCTCACCTGTTTCTCCTTTTCTAAAACACAGTTACTAGAACATTTATGCGGTATGATGTGTCTCCTTTCATATTTCTATTGGGTGGTGCTGACCTTGGGCAGGAACCCATAGGGTGTTCCCAAATAACCTCTCCCAATTCTCCGTTCTAGAATTTATTCAGCCTTTTCTTATTTCCTCCGGGAAACAGTTGGGGAAAACCTACTGTGTACCAAGCATGAAGCTTGTGTTTGTTCACAAACTCGGGAGCTTCCCGGGTGAAATCCGAAACTGGTCCTGGTACACAGAGGGCAAGAAGAGGCCAGAGAAACAAGCAGATCACTCCAGATTGGTAGGTGGCAAGTCTAACAAGAAAGAGAACCTACCTACGAGGCTCGTCTTGGGTGCTGCAAGATCTCCGCCAGGAACCTCTGATGAATCCCCAGTACCCAGGATAGAGCCTGGCATGTCATAGGAATTTGGTATTCACTGAATGAATACAGTCACTGGAGCTGAGAGTGAGACAGGAGAAGGAAATAAACCAGCCCACAAATTCAATGAGGACCCTGCAGCCCATGGCTGTTTCCTCACCGTCATCATCTTCAATTTTGTCAGCATGCCCCTTACATGTGTGTACATCGCTTTACAGTTTGCAAAGCACTTTCACACCCTTTATCACATTTGATACCTACACAACCCCATGAGAGGGATATTAGGGGACTGAAGAGTCATACTACCCCCAGGCCCCAGTTTCTTTTTTTCTTTATTTTTAGTTGATGTATAGTTGCTGTACAATATTACATAAGTTACAGGTGTACAATAGAGTGATTCACAATTTTTAAAGGTTATACTTCATTTATAGTTATTATAAAATATTGGCTATATTCCCCGTGTTGTACAATAGATCCTTGAGGCTTATTTTATACCTAATAGTTTGTACCTCTTGCCCCCCTACCCCTATCTTTCCCCTCATCACTCCCCTCTCACCACTTCCCTCTCTCCACTGGTAACCACTAGTTTGTTCTCTACATCTGTGAGTCTTCTTCTGTATTATATTCACTAGCTTGTTGTATTTTTTAGGTTCCACATATAAGTGATATCATACAGTATTTGTCTTTCTCTGTCTGACTTACTTCACTTAGCATAATGCCCTCCAAGTCTATCCACGTTGCCGCCAATGGCAAAATTTCATTCTTTTTTATGGCTGAGTAGTATTCCATTCGGTGTATGTGTATATATATCTCACATCTTTACCCATTATCTGTTGATGGACACTTAGGTTGCTTCTATATCTTGGCAATTATAAATAATGCTGCTATGAACACTGGGGTGCATGTATCTTTTCAAATTAGTGTTTTTGCTTTTGAGATATATAGCCAGGAGTGGAATTGTCCAGACCCCAATTTCTGATGGAAAAATAAATAAAACCAGGGGATTTGCCCAGGACCAATTTACTGTGGTAAAAGAACTATAATTCAACTACATCTTCTGACTCTGATAAAGGTGTCTTTATCTCAAGCAGAAATGCTGTGTGTGCAGTGGTTAGACATGCAAGCTGTGGAGTTTGGATAGAAAAGACTTTGAAACTTGCCTCCACCACTCCCTAGCTGTATGACATTGGGAAAGTCGCTAACCCTCTCTGTGCCTCCATTTTCTCAATCGTCAAATGGGCTAATAATAGTACCTACCTCACAGGGTTGTTCTGCGGGTTGAACTGAGATGAGATCTGGAATGTTACCATTAGCCAGTTTTTTTAAAATGTAAGCATGTTACTTTTTTGAGTTGCCCCCAACTGTGCCCAGATTTCTTCAGCTAACCTGATGGGGAGGGACTGGAAAGTATGACACCATCTATTTTAAAGGTGGTGAAACTAAGGCTTCTGGTCACAAAAGGGATTTGACTCAATGCTTTGGGAAGAGTAGCTGTGAAACTTCCATAGGAACCAGAAGGCAGGCTCCCCAGGGGCAAAGCAGAGCCGTTGCCACCCCCTGGAGCACACATTATATCCAAGACATGATTTTATTCTGCCATCTCCCGAGAGGATGGTGTTTACACACTGCAAGGATGCTTGCAAATGAATACAAACGTAGCCCCGGAGCCTCCAGAAGCAGGGACTGCGCTCAGCCCAAAGGCTGCGATCCGCTCACACCCGCTCACCTGCGCCCCCTTGTGGGAAGTCCCTGCAGTCTGTCCAGAAGGTGCTGCGTCCGGAAAGGGAACCAATCTATATACTAAGTACCTCGGGCTGGGAGCCCACCCGGCACTTGACGTCATGTATGACCTCATTTAACGTCTCCATGAGGTAGCTTTACAAATATGGAGACTGAGGGATAGAAAGTAATACAAATAAAGAAAAACGAAACTTGCCCAAAGACACACCACTATCAAACATCAGAGCCAGCGTCCGACTCCTTGGAGCTTGCAGACTTTCCCCAATTTCGCATTGTAGCCTTGAAATGGAGTCAAGCCAAGTGACTTATTTGGGGGTCAAACTTTATCGCAATTCCATTATTCCATCCCACATGGAATCACAAATTACGAAAATATCCCCTCAACACCTAGGAAAAAATCCCCCAATGATCAAGCACTGGGGAGTAGGATGGGACTGGAGGCCGACTGACTTCTAAGTGCACTGACATAACAGGCATGATTCCCAAGATAAACTGTTCCACCAGTTTCTAAACCACTGGCTTACATATACACTAGAATCCCATTTATTAAATATCAGCATAACATGTCTGTAAGTTAAGGTAAAGTGGTCAGAAGAACATAAGCTTAAAAGTGGTTACTGCTGGAGAGGGAAATAGAATAGAGTATTAAGAGGGATGTTAGTTTTTATTCTTGTTTCTGTGTCATTGGAAACAAGCATATTTATACATATTTCTGAAAAGTTGAACAAGCATTATTATTTTCATAAATTCAAAAGACAATTAAAATTATTTTAAAAGGCAATATTAAGCTGAAAATCCATGTGATTCTGAGGGGCATCCTGGATTAAAGATAAAAAATTATCTTAAAAATGGTAATGAGGGAACTTCCCTGGTGGTCCAGTGGGTAAGACTCTGCGCTCCCAATGCAGGGGGCCCGGGCTGGATCCCTGGTTGGGGAACTAGATCCCGCAGGCATGCCACAACTAAGACCCAGCGCAGCCTAAATAAATATTTTTTAAAAATTTAAAATTAAAAAAAAAAAATTTTAATGGTAATGAAACGTAGCAGGACCCTATGGTCCTTGCCCCCCATGTCCCCATTCTGCCTTTTGTCTGTGGAAAAACTTTAGCCAAAGAATAAGCTTAATCAGGGAAGTGAGAAAATGCAGAAGCAAAGAAAAGCAATCATACAGGACAAAACAATAATAGTTTGGTCAATAAGCAAAGTCATGGACCTTTAGTTCCTTCTCAAGGGCTTTAGATAATATTCTGAGCCTTACCCTGTGAGCTGTCCTGTAGATACTGGAACCTCCACCGGGTAGAAGAAGTTAACTTGACCAGTCCATGATGACCAGACTGTAGCCATGACATAAGCTGCCATGATTCTGAGAATTGGCCTCAAAGAAATGGGAACAAACCGACCCTGGAACTGAAGATTAATTGTACCTAGAACAATCAAGATGACGCTGGTCAGACCACCGAGGACCAATTTCAAGATGGCTGTCAGAGCTGGCTGTGCTCTTTCTGCATGGAGCCCCCTCCCTCCATCTATAAAAGCTCTTGCCCACTGATTCTCAGCGAGGGGGAGTCAGCCTTTGGACAGGAGTCCACCTTCTCCCCCAAACCCCCGGTTGCCAGCATCCAAAACAAAGCAAACTTTCCTTTCCACCAACCTTGCCTCTTTATTGGGTTTTGAGTGGGGAGCAGCTGGACCCACTTTCGGTTACAATAACAGTGAAGTAGCTGAAGAAAGTGAAACTGCTTCCCTCTGGGCCAATAATAACAAAAGGTAACATTTATGAGCCCTTACAGTATGCAGAGCGTTGGTCTGGAATCCTTTCCGTGTGGTAATGCATTTAGTCCCCGCGACAACCCTGTGAGGTAGGTGCTGTGATAGCCAGCCTCCACGATGGCCGTCAATGATCCTGCGGTGCTCACGTCCCTGTGTGTTCTCCTCCAGCTCTGAACAGGGCCGATTTATGAGACCAGTAGAATGTCGTGGAAATGACAGTATGTTACCTCAGTGGCGAAGTCATAAGAGACCTTTTATTCTCTCTTGTATCACCCGCTCTGGGAGAAGCCAGCTAGCATGTCGTAAGGACACTCAAGCAGCCCTATAGAGAGGCCCACCTGGGGAGGAACTGCATTTATTTTCAAGCCTCTTTATTATCCTTTAATCTTTAATTTGTCCGATTTGTGTTCATTCAAGACATTGGCATTTTGTTGTTGTTGTTGTTGTTGTTTTGCCGTACGTGGGCCTCTCACTGCTGTGGCCTCTCCCGTTGTGGAGCACAGGCTCCGGACGCGCAGGCTCAGTGGCCATGGCTCATGGGCCCAGCCGCTCCGCGGCATGTGGGATCTTCCCAGACCGGGGCACGAACCCGCATCCCCTGCATCGGCAGGCGGACTCTAAACCACTGTGCCACCAGGGAAGCCCCACACATACATTTTTACTAAAATAGGATTATATCCTATATATTCTTTATATTTTTTGTATTCTGTTTCAATTTTTTTTCACTTTAACAAATGTGAAAATTTTTTTCATGTCATTATGTGAGTTCTTTTAAAACATCGTTGTTAAGGATTAGTTAGCATTCCATTCAATGGATAATTTATCCAACTGACCTCTTATTGTTGGACATTCTTTTTTTGTTGGTTTGTTTTATACACACACACACACACACACACATATTGGCTGCACCGTGTGGTTTTGGGTTCTTAGTTCTCCAACCAGATATTGAACCTGGGCCCTTGGCATTGAAAGCACAGAGTCCTAACCACTGGACTGCCAGGGAATTCCTTGTTTTATATTTGAAATAGGATCATCAAAAACACACAGTGGTTGACTATGTGCACTCTGGGTTCAGACTTCCTGAGATCCACGCTCAACTCTGTCACTTCTCTACAGAACCTTGGAGAGGATATTTAACTCTCTGGAGCTCATTTTTCTCATCTGTGAAATGGGGTTATGGTAGTCCCTACCTCACTGGACTATTGTAAGGATTAAATGGATTAATCCACATAAAGTACATACAACGGTGTCCAGCCTTCAGAAAGTAGTCACTCAATGTGGCTTCACTGTCATCATTGCCACCATCATTAGTTTCACTATAACTCTTTGTGCCTATGTGTTACATTTTCCTAAGGTAAATTCCTAAAAATAAAGTGACCAGGCTAACAGATAGGATTTTTAAAAATTAATTAATTAATTTTTTTTTTGGGCTGCTTTGGGTCCTTGTTGCTGCACGCGAGCTTTCTCTAGTTGCGGCGAGTGGGGGGTCTACTCCTTGTTGCGGTGCGCGGGCTTCTTACTGCGGTGGCTTCTCTTTGCTGTGGAGCACAGGTTCCAGGCACGCGGGCTCAGTAATTGTGGCTCACAGGCTCTAGAGCACAGGCTCAGTAGCTGTGGTGCACGGGCTTAGTTGCTCCGTGGCATGTGGGATCTTCCTGGACCAGGGCTCGAACCCGTGTCCCCTGCACTGGCAGGCGGATTCTCAACCACTGCGCCATCAGGGAAGTCCCCAGATAGGATTTTTGATATTCTATGATAATCTGATCAGCAATGGAGATTCATTATTATAATTCTTACAAGCTAGTGAGTTGACTTCTCCTGCAGGGACCCATATGAGTGATCTGTGTGTCCTGGAGACACATGAGATCATGTTCTTCCACGTTAGCCTGGCATCTGTCTTATTAGACACGGATGTTCATGAACAGCACCAAGGTTGTTCACTCTGGAATTCTACATTCACCACCCCAGAATGTCTTCAAGATCCCACAGGAAGGAAAAGAAGGAGCAATGCAACTGGTAGTGGGATTGTGGAAGCTCTGTTCCCAGCATGTCCTAGAGACAGTGACCTCAGACGAAAGCACAGTCAGCGTGAGAGAGCCTGCAGCCCAGGGAAACTTCTCTGCTCCATGCCAGGATTTCCCATCTCTTCTAGAAGGAGGTGAGGGGAGTGAAAAGAGGAGTCAAGGCAGAACTGGTTTAATGCAATCACCCCTCTTTTATGAACATTTGTATTATTTGTTATTGAAGAAGAGCTAGAGCAGACAATGTTGGCTGGACCACCCAGTAGTCATTCCTAACCCTATTCTATAAGCTAGAGAACCAGATCCTCACTTCCCCAACCCTCCTAACAGCTAAGCGTGGTCATAATGCCAAATTCTGCTGGCTTTGTCTTTTATCCCTCTTTAGTACCTTCAACATGGATGTAATGTCTGGAGATGTGGCAGCCATCTTGCGGCCATGAAGACAAAAAGCCAACATGCTATGGATGGCAAAGCGGAAAGACAGAACCTAAGTCCTTGATGGCATTGATGAGCTGCCAAACTCATCTTGAGATATCTTACCAAATAAATAAAAATGCCCTTAAGGGTTAAGCTGGGCATTCTGTTACTTACAAATGAAAGCATTCCTGATACAAGTGCCTTAGAATAATTTACACCCATTTTTATTTTTTTATTAAAAAATTTTTTTTGCAATTACTGAACACTCTTTTCTTACAAAGAAGAAAAAAACAAATCCCTGACTCAAACCTATGCAACAACACTTCAAAATTTACTGCTCTGTTCCGGCCTCTCTTAGAGGAAGACACCTGGTAGGACCAAGGCTTAGCAACCCACAGAAAATGCTTCCCTCTTCTGTCCATGGTAATACTTGCACCCACAGCTGTCCCCTCCTCATGAGGTGATATATGTGGGAAAATTCTACAGTCCTGCATGAAAAGGTCTCCCAAACTTGATTTAAAATGAGGCTGTTGTCACACTTAATAACAGATTTGGAAATTACTCAGAAAAGTACAGGTAGAGAGACAGAGCAACAACGAAGATCTGCTGGCTCCACCAGCTACCGCCGGTCATTTTCTGCCACCTGTACTGGTGGAAAGCTGGGACATAGTGTGAGAAGGAACAAGCAGACTCAGAGACGAGCCAAAATGAGAAAAGGGGAGAGAGAATCACCTTCCTGGTTTCCCACCAGTCCTCGGTTTCCATCCTTTCTGAGGCTCAGCTGTGTCTTACCCAGCATCCTTCTAATAAATTCTCATTACCCCTTAAGAGAATCAGACTGGGTTATCACTGCTGACAAATAAAAGAGCTGTGATCTTTACAATCAGCAGGTGTCAGAACTTTGGTGTAAGTCAGGGAACATGTCAGAAGGTGAGGAAAATATTTTGCTAAAGGCTTTTTTTAGGCAAATCAGCCAAATGAGTAAAGAAAAGCAAACAAACCAACAGCAAACTCAAACTCTCCATGAAAATTCAGAGTAGCAAAGGCATTGGCTAATTCTCTGGCTATAAATGAACTAAAATGATGAGCTTTATTTGCACGCATCTCTGGTATATAAAATGCCCTCTTTTTTGTCCCATTTTGCAACCCCATAGTTATGTCTTACACAGCCACAGCTACTATATTAATATTTATTTAGACATTTGCAGTTTACAAAGCATTTCTGTTGTAGATCACTTGTGGAATGACAGGTATTGGGGGTGGAAAGAAGGGGAAAGGCAATAGGATGCACCGGGACAACCTACATTAAGAACGTGGTCAATGGGGCCAGGAATTTACTCTTTTTTTTTTGGCTGCATTGGGTCTTTGTTGTTGTGCGCAGGCTTTCTCTAGTTGTGGTGAGTGGGGGCTACTCTTTGTTGCAGTGCACAGGCTCCTCAATGCAGTGGCTTCTCTTGTTGTAGAGCTCGGGATCTAGGTACGTGGGCTTCAGTAGTTGCGGCACGCAGGCTTCAGTAGTTGCGGCGTGTGGGCTCAGTAGCTGTAGCTCACCGGCTCTAGAGCGCAGGCTCAGTAGTTGTGGCACATGGGTTTGTTGCTCAGCGGCATGTGGGACCTTCCCTGACCAGGGATCAAACCCGTGTTCCCTGCATTGGCAGGCAGATTTTTAACCGCTGCACCACCAGGGAAGTCCTTTACTCTTTATTTAAGTCAAATACAATACATCAGACTCTCCCTCCCAGGATCTGGGAATTGTGACTCAGACCTCTAATCAGTCTTGTCAGAGTTTTTATCAACTTGGGGCTGCAATGTGGCCATATTTTGCCATGTGAAGGGAGAAGCGGACAAAATCAGGGGCAAGTGTGAGGTGCAGGCTCTGGGAAGAGGGAAACAGCAAACATGAACTCGTAGGCAGGAACAGATAGGTGTGTTCAGATAGGAGGAGAAAGGAAGCCAGCCACAGTGGTGATGGTAGGAGATGGGGCTGGACAGATCCCCCAAAGCCTGCTCCACACATGATAAGGAGAGCGAGGGTGTATTCTAAGTGGCAAGAGGAAACCAGAGGAGGAGGGGATGTTTAGCAGGAAAATTACAAGATCAATTTCCTTTCTGAGAAGTTGGTTCAGCTGGTGGACAAGGTTTGGACAAGGCAGGGAGACAGTCAGGAGGCAGTCCTCGCCTTGGCAGAGGTGGTGGTGCTTTGGGTTAGGTGATCGCTGGTGGCGAAGGAGAGCAGAGGGCTGATTCCACCCTGTCCCTCTGCACCCTGGTTCTTTTTTCTCTGAAATGGGGATTGAAGGTTCCTACTGTCTTCTTAGGGATGATGAAAGTTAAACGAGGTAATGCATGATATGGATTTGGTACCGAGTAAGTCCTCAGTAAGTGACAGCTATTATTATTATCCTAATAATAAAAGAGAGACCCCACCATAGCTTTCCTCATACTGTATTCTAGTGTGGGAAACAGACAAATCAAGTAGTAAAAATAAAGTGCTAGGACAGATAAAGCTGATAGGGGGCGCTGTGGAAAGACATGCGCCTCCCCTTGAAATAAAGCTATACCTAAATGGAATCAAGAATTCCGTGTTTGATTCTGCTTTCTGTCCTACTTGCCATCCTTCTGTCTGAATTTCTGTTTGTCCGCTACCAGCCTTCTTCCCCCTTCTATTTCCTTCCAACAGGAGATTTTTGAGACCTCTTCCCAAAGAACTACCCTATTTCTATTCCTGTAAAATCAGTCATCTCCTGGGAGGAAGGAGTTTCCTTCAGGGTTCTGGGCTCAATCCCCTGCCCCAGAGAGAGCCCGAGGCCTCTCCTGGCTTGGGATGCAGACCAAGCCAGGGCCAGGTGCCAGGTGCCGGGTGAGACCAGTAGGAAGGAGATGAGCATTGGCAGGCTCCATCCATCTCCTTCCAGATCTGTGGGCTGGGATCAGGGCTGGGAGGTGGCCTCTGGTGAGGAAGGGAAGAGGGAAGCACTGTCTCACGACAGAAATAGCCATCATTTCTCGACACTGCTTTGTGCCACAGACTTTAGAGGTAATTCTTTAAAACTTCAAGCATATATAGGTAATATAGCTGTGCAATACAGAAGAAAAGGATTATCAGTAAATACCCCCAACTTGTCCTGAAATTTACTATGCATTTCCAAGCACATACATATTCTTGTATTTTCTTTACCCAAATGGTAGCTTACCTAATACACTTCTTCTGCACCTTGCTTTTTTCACTTAAGTGTATATTTCCACACATAGGACTTTCTATATGTCTCCATATACAGCTATTTGATCGCTGGATGTATGTGTCAAAATGTATTCAACCAGCCTTGTATCTATATTGATTTAGGCCGCTTCTTTCTTTTGCTAGTATAAACAACATTGCAAGGAATAGCCTCATAGAAATGTCATTGCTTGTCTTGCAGAATTTTAAAATTTTATGTAGTTTGAATAAATAAACAAAACCAAACCCAAAACAAAACAAAAACACTTTTTTACAAAGCACTTTCATGGTTTTATTTTTTACATTTATACCTTTGGATTTTCTTTTGTGTGAGGTTGGCATCAGATTAGGTTTGTTTGGTTTTTTTTCCCCCAGATGCTCTGCCAGGCACTTCAGGGGATTATTCTCACTACAACCCTTTCTACAGGTGAGAAAACAGAGGCTCAGAGAGGTTGAGTCACATGGCCAAGCTCAATAAAAATACTTTTACTACAATAAAAAATATTTTTACTACAATAAAAATAGCATTTATTTTGATCCAGGCAATTACTTCTTAAAAAAAATTAACTTTCTATCTTGGAATAGTTTTAGAGTTACAGAAAAATTTGAGAATATCACAGAGAATTTCCATACACCTTAGACTCAGTTTCTGTGATTATTACTATCTTACATCAGTAGTAGATGAGCCAATATTGACACAGTATTATTATCTAAAGTCCATACTTTATTCGGATTTGCTTAGTTGTTACTTTTCCTGTTCCACATTCCCACCCTGATGACCATATTACACTTAAGTGGTCATTTAAGTGGTCATGTCCCCTTAGGCTCCTCTTCACTGTGACAGTTTCTGACTTTCCCTGTTTCTGATGACCTTGACAGTCTTGTGTAGCTATTCAGGTCTTCTGTAGGACGTCCCTTGACTGGGGTTTATCTGATGTTTTTCTTATGATTTGGCTATGGGTTTGGGGGAGAAAGACCCACACAGGTAGAGTGTCATTCCCATCGCATCGTATCAAGGGTGCATACATACCATCAACATGACATCACTGTTGATGTCGACCTGGATCATCTGTCTGAGCAAGTGTTTGTCAAGTATTATTCAGGTAGTTACTTGCCGTGCCCCGCCCTCCCTTTCCTCACTGTCCTCTTCAGAGGGAAGTCACTGTGTGCAGCCCGCACTTAAAGACTGGGGAGTCAGGCTCCACCTCCTTGAAGTAGCTGTATAAATTATTTAGAATTTTTCTGCATAGGCGATTTATCTACACTTCCCATTTATTTAATTTGGAAGTTACTTGTATACAAATGTATATACAATTACATTTCTTTAATTATTTGGCACTTACTTATATTTGCTAATTCCTTTTCATTCTATCTTTTAAGCTGTACCTGGATAGAGGCAGAGATGAAACGTGGATAAGGTGCAAATTTTAAAAGACAAACACGGCACGTAGTGAAAAACCCTCCCTCGTACCGTTCTCATCCAGGCCTCCCAACTCCCCACTCGAGAGATATCTTATACATTTACAAACATGTACAAATATATTCCCCCCCCTCTTTTTTTTTCCTTTTGGTACGCAATGGTAACTTACTAGATACACTTGTTCGCCGTCTTGGTTATTTTTATTACACTTTTTAAAATCTGGGAGGTCTCCCCTCCTCGCGGCCGCTGGACGGAGCTGTCCCGGGTCTCTCCGACTCTCCAGCCGCGTCTCATGGGTCCCCGACGCGGCGGAGCCGCACCCTCCCACTGCCTCCTGGCTGCACCTCGCCTCCCAGCGCAGGGCTGCTCTGGTGGTCCGGCGGGGGCGGGCGTGGGAAGGGCCGCTGGGGCGCCCCGCCCCCGCCTCTGTGACGTCGGCCCTGGAATCTGGAATCCCGGCTCCGGGAGGGAAGGCCGGGAGGCGGCGGCGGCGGTGGCGGCGGCGGCGGCGGCGGCGGCGGCCGGAGCGGCTCTGCGGCGGTTGGAGCGGGTCTCCGGAGGCACTTCGGGGGCGCGCGGCGCAGCCATGAGCGGGTCCAGTGCCGGTGCGCTCCCGCCCGGCAGGCCCAGCAGGCAGGCCTTCATCCACCAAGGTAGGGCGGCGCGGACCCGGCTCCAGGCGGCCGGCGGGTGCAAGCGGCCGCGAGGTGCTGGGAGCTCGGCGCGGGCCCGGCCCCCTCCCCACCTCCCGGCTTGGGGGAAAGCGGATCTTTCTTATTGCTGGTCTCCCGCCTCCAACCCATCCTCGCCCAATTCAGAGAGCCCATGCCCTACCAAAAGGAGCACTAGAATGGGAGTCTCGACAGTGGTGAGTTTGTCTTCCCAAAGCTGGTCGAGGGATCCCGGGCAAGTCTCAAAATAATCTTAGATGTTAAATGAAAAGATTGTGAGATCCCTGTCAGCCCTAACATTCTGATACCAGGTGCCTGCCTCCCAAACATACGAGGCTTTACAATTAGATGGACTTAGAACTGAATTCTGCCTCGGCTGTTTATTGCTGTGTGATCTTTGGTAAGTGACTTGCCCTCTCTGAACCTTAGGGTCTTCAGCAGTAAAATGGGAATAAGATGTTGGTGGGATTAGTTGAGAGAAAAATGTGTGAAGTGCCTAGCACAATGCTTGATACAGTAAAGGCACTATCAGTGGTAGCCAGCCAAGTATATGCTTTTTCCTTTTTTTACTGGGTAAAACTTAAGAGTGAAGTGTACAGCTCTGTGAATTTTAACATAAATGTGTACAACCGCTACTCAGTCAAGATAGAAAAGTTGCCAGTACCCAGGCAGGCTTCCTTGCAGCATTCATATCTTATATTTGCCCTTAAGAAAACACAAGACCCCACTGTGAGGTTTAGTGTGTGTGTGTGTGTGGACAGTGCTTCCAATACCTAGTACCTTGGCTTCAACTTCCCCACTGTGAGTTTTATCTGCAGCGTTTTTTCTATTTCAATTTGAGAATAGAGATTTTGTTACAAGGATCTACAGTAAAGCATGAGTGTAGATTTGGGCATTGGGCCCCTCTGATCGGATTGATCTCAACATCTAGAAGAAGAAAAAGAGAAAAACATCTAGAGACACTCAAACTCTGGGAACTTGCTCGGGAATCAGAAAAAAGACTGGGTTTGATGCTAATTATTTTCTAATGCAGTATTAATAGTGCTGGCATCAGCTCAATTTCAGCCTTTCAGTAATAGCTATTCAAGTATTTTCCACATGATTTTTTATCTTTCTCTTATTTTATCACAGTTCATCACATTTAAGATGCCAACCCTGGTTTCCCATACAGAAGGCAAGGAGATTCCTCTTCCTTGGATCTTTGCTGGGTGTTCAAGGGAATCTCTAAGCATCTTTTTATGAGTATTGTAACTAGCGCCTCTAATCAAAAGGTTCTCCGTGTCCCTTGGACAGATGATATTTTATGACCTTGTACCCACCAGCATGAGTGGAAGGCTCAGAAAGGACTGTGTTTATAACTTTGCAGCAGTTTGTAAACCATGACACACTGTATGAGCATCTTGGGAGGACAGCTGGAGGGTGTCAGGAGACACAGGGCGTGTAGTTTACAGAAATGGGAAATGTGTATCCTTCTTAATGATAAAACAGATCACAACATTTGCCTTCTTTTTTTTTTTCTTTTCCATGATGGTTTATTACAGGATATTGAATATAGTTCCCTGTGCTATACAGTAGGACCTTGTTGTTTATTCATTCTGTATATAATGGTTTTCATCTGCTAGTCCCTAACTCCCAATCCATCCCTCCTTCAAACCCCTTTCCCCTTGGCAACCACAAGTCTGTTCTCTGTATCTGTGAATCTGTTTCTGTTTCGCAGATAAGTTCACTTGTGTCATATTTTAGATTCCACAGGTAAGTGACAGCGTATGGTATTTGTCTTTCTCTTTCTGACTTACTTCACTTAGTGTGATAATCTCAAGGTCCATACATGTTGCTGCAAATAGCACTATTTCATTCGTTTTTATGGCTGAGTAGACAATAATTGCCTTCTTAATTAAAACTTTTCAGTGGCTTCCCACTGCTCTGAGAACAAGCTCCAGGCCTCCAACAAGGCCAGCAAGGACCCCAGCCCACCTCTGCAGGCTCTCATCACCTACAGCCTTACCTTAGCCCATGCTGCTCCAGCTACACTGACTGCCTTCTCATTCCTTCCTCCAACATATCAAGGTCATTTCTGCCTCAGGGCCTTTGCATCTGCTGTTCTTATTGCCTGGAGTGCATTTCTCTTTGATCTTCATATGGCAGCCTCTTTCTGCTCCTGTCAGGTCTCTGCTCAAATGTCACTTCAGAGAGGCAGACCTCTGGAGTCATCTTGTTTGGAGAAGTGCCCCCATATCTCTTACCCTGACCTTGCTTATTCCTTCAAAGCACTTAGCACCATCTGAAGTCATGTGGTTTGATCATTTCCTGGTTTATTAGCTATCTCTCCTTCTAGAATGTGGGTGCCATGAAAATCAGGGGCTTTTTCTTGTTCCCCTAGGACCTAGAACAGTGTCTGGCACATGGTAGGTACTAAACCTGTGATGAATGAATGGATGATGGAGTATACCCACAGCCATGCTGGCAGCTATAGTGTAGGGGTTTCAAGTCTAGACTCTGGATTCTCAAATGCAAATCCTCTTTTTCCCATTCACTGGTTTTGTCTTTGGGAAAGGCAGTTAAGTGCCTGGTGCCTCAGTTTCCTTATGTATTAAATAACGAAAGTACCTACTTCAGGAGGTCATTATGAGGATTCAGATAATTTATATAAATAACTTACTTATATAAATAAACTCATAACTTACTTATATAAATAAGTAAATGTTTAAGTTAGTTATCTGTGCCTTGGAACAAATTATCCCAAAATTTAGAGGCTTAGAACCCACTTACCTCAAGGTTTCTGTGGGTCAGGAATTGGAGAGTGACCTATCTAGGCTTTTCTGGCTCAGTCTGTCTTACAAAATTACAGTCATGGTGTCGGCCAGCCATGCAGTCATTCAAAGGCTTGCCTGGAGCTGGAGGATCCCTTCCAAGATGACTCGCTCACATGGATGGCGAGTTGACACTGGCTGTTGACAGGAAGCCTCACTTCCTTTCCATGTGGACTTCCCAGAGGGCTGCTTAAGTGTCCTCGAGACATGGTGGCTGGCTTCTCTCAGAGCAGATGATCCAAGAGAGAGCAAGGCGGAAGCTGTAGTGTCTTTTATGAGCTGGTCTTAGAAATCACACTGTGTAGTTTTTATTGTTCACATGGGTCAGCCCTGTTCAGTGTGGATGGGGCCTGTATAGAGGCGTGAATATTAGGAGGGGAGGGTCACAGGGGGCCATCCTGGGGAGTGGCCGCCATGGCCCATGTAAGTGTTAACTGTTGTTATGATGTCTCTGCCCTCCTACTAGATGGTAAGCTCCAGCAGGGCAGGGCCTGGGCCTGTTTGGCCCACCATGGCATCCCCCTGCTTAGCCCAGTGCTTGGTGTATAGAAGGCCTTCAATAAACACTAGTTGAAAGGATGCCCTTAGTGATTTGGTCCCCATCTTAGCTCCCATCTCCACACACACACCCCACCCCCGCCTGACGGTTCCCATGCTACTTTTTGAGCCTGAGAAGCTTCTGCTGTTCCCTCTACCATGAGGCTATTACTTTACTTCCTTTTAAGGCATACTATTTTTCTCATCTTTCAGTCTGGTGTCACTTCCTCCTGGAAGCCTTCCCTGACTACCTCCCCTCCCACAGGCTAGACTGTGTCTCGTCTGTACCCACAGAGCCCGCTAGCCTCACCCTGTCAAAGTATCCCTTGAACTGTATTCTCACTTCTCTTGAGTTGTATCATTTTTAAGAGCAGGGATTTTGGAATTAAGCAGACCCAGGTTCAGACACCGACTTGGCCTCTTATAAGCTGTGTAGCCTTGAGCAAGTTACTGCCTTTTCTGAGCTTCCGTTTCCTCATCTATAAAGTGGAGATTCTGATAGGAGTGAAAGCCGGAGGACCGCCTTGTTCCAGGGCCTCTCCACCTGCTCCCCACCCCTCCCAGGCCCCAGCGCTTCCCTCCAGGTCTTTGCAGCCTCTGTTCCCTCTAGCCGGCACACCCTTCCCCCTGCTCTTCCCAGGGCCAGCTCCTCACACTTCTGCTCTCAGCTGGAATGTCCCCTCCTCCCAAGAGGCAATGCCTCCCCCCCCCCCCCACCCCCGACCATGAGGCATTTTGCCCTCTTCCAGGGCTTTTTGCCCCTCAGCCCCATTGTACCTGGCATGTTCTGGGTTTATTGAATGGAGTGACTCTGCGTGGTTTTTTCCCTTTGTCAAATATTTACCATATTCCAGTCTGTCAGTACTTCATACCAGTCAGTAAATGTATGTGTACAGTATGGGTAGTATAACTACATGCTCATTGCTGGCAGGAGTCCGGCTAGCATGCATGCAGTGACTTTTTTGGGGCGGAGATCGAGGCATAATTCACATAACAAAATCAACCATTTTAAAGTGTACAGCATTTAATGCATTCACAATATGGTACAACCATCACCTCTACCTAGTTCCAAAATATTTTCACATACCCCCATCTGCTAGGGTCGCTGAAAGGATTTAATGAGATAAGCATGTCAAGAATCTAGCACCTTGTGGGCAGGTGCTGTGCACTTGAATGGTAGCTCTTGGTATTACTATGATTTTGATTATTAGGGCCTTTTCTAGCCCCAGTATTATCAGGTTTGATGACTGCATGTGCTCTGTGCCTATACTCTCTGGAGGTATCTGTTAGATACTTATGTAGTTAAACAACTATTCCGTGGGCTATTTTAGTCTGACCGATTTTAGGAAATTTGAAGACAAGTAACCGTTTGACCTGCAGTGTTGTTTTTTTTTTTACTTTATCTGCTAAGTCCATTTATCCAGATTACTCATCAAAGGTGTCCTGGGTGGGAGGGCTGTTGTGCAGGCCTGGACACAGGCCACAGTGAGCCAGCCTTCTGACCTGAGTTATTTTTTTCCCCTCTGTCTGGAAGAGGCCGAGCTCTGTCTGCCCAGCAGTTCAGGACCGGATTAGGCCCAAAGGCCAGAGGCCGTGAGTGGCTTTTTTTGTTTGGTTTTTTCTTCAGGAAGTGAAGAATTTAAGGGATAAAAGGGGGAAATGACTTTTCAGTGTTGTTAACTTTGTTGCAATCTGGCTGCTTTTTAAAGGAGCATTGTTTGGCTGTGGGACCACCCAGCCCTTCTGTGTTTTCCCACTCCCACCAGGAGAAGGTGGGGAACTGATCCTGGGCCAAAAGCATGCACCAGGCGAGGGACCTAGGGACGAAAGAGGCAGGCAAGGGACGTGCTTTCACGAAGCTTCTAGTCCAGCAGGGGAGACCCTAAACAGGTGGAGGGAAATGGGTCAGAGACAGCTAAGCATAGGTGCTGAGAAGGAGATAAGCAGGTGATGAGATAGAGAGGGGGAGCAGCCCGCCTGGACAGCTCTCCCAGGAGGGGACCGCTGAGCCGAGGCCCAAGGATGTAGAGGAGCCAGCGCAGGTGAATGGGAAGCCCCGGTGGGAAGAGTGTTCGGAGGGGCTGCAGGAAGAGCAAAGGGCAGAGGTGGGAATGGCCTCCATGTATCTGAGGAGGCCTTGGGCTGGAGCTTGGAGAGGAGATGGGACGAGGTCAGCTAGCAGGAGCCGGTCCCTGAGGGTCAGTAGGCTCCATCAGCAATTTGATTTGGGACTCAAGTGGGTAACTTTCTTTAATTCCTCAGAGCAACTCAGCATAGTAGGTGTTATTTGCCCATTTTATCCCCCTGGAAACTGAGGCCCTGAGATGTTACTTGACAAGCTGCTGCAACAGAAGGATGTTAGTGTTGTGAATAGAGCTACCGTGTCCGTGTACTAATTTGACATGTTTTTTGAGTCCCTGTTACGTGCCAGCCCCATGCTAATCACTAGGGGTGTAAGAGTGAGTAAGACATGCTGAGGTCATTGCCCTCATGGTTCAGACCTTAACTTGACCTTGGAAAAAGGTCCTGTCTTCTCTGAAGTTTCCATATTGCAAAATAAGGGTCATACATAAGAAGGGCCCATCCGGAGGATCACAGGAGATAGCTAGGTAAAGGATTTGACATCATCATGGCACACGGTAAATGCTCAGTAAAGGCGAATTTTTGGTTATTGTCACTTCCAGGAAAGCTGGAAGTTTTTTTTGGAGAGGTCCTAGCCAAGGAAGATAAACACTTCACAACGGGAGTAGCTTGGTCCTTAGCGAGAGGGCACCCCCTCCTCCCCCTTGCCACTGCAGATTTAAATCTTCATGTACATTAAGTTCATCAATTAAATAATCAGAGTCCTGGCTTCAAGTAGGTAGCACGGTGTGCCAGGCACTGCCCTAAGCCAGGGGTCTGCAAACTACAGCCCATGGGCCAAATCTGGGCCACCACGTATTTTTATAAATTTTCATTAGGAAACAGTCATGCATTATGGCTGCTTTCCTACTGCAATGGCAGGTTGAAGAGTTGTGACAGAGACCGTGTGGTAAATAGTATTTACTATCTGGCTCTTTACAGAAAAGATTTGCTGCCCTCTTTTTTTTTTTTTTTTTTTTAAATTTTTATTTTTATTTATTTATTTATTTTTGGCTGCATTTGGGTCTTCATTGCTGCGCAGGGGCTTTCTCTAGTTTCTGTGAGCAGGGTCTTGTTGCGGAGCATGGGCTCTAGGCGCGTGGGCTTCAGTAGTTGTGGCTCGTGGGCTCTAGAGCGCAGGCTCAGTATTTGTGGCACACAGACTTAGTTGCTCCGCGGCATGTGGGATCCTCCCCGACCAGGGCTCGAACCCGTGTCCCCTGCATTGGCAGATGGACTCTCAACCACTGCGCCACCAGGGAAGCCCTGCTGCCCTCTTTTTTAAGCATTTGCCCTACAGTAGCCATCTAATAGCCTTAGGATGGCTGTGCGAGGTGGGAACTACTACCCCTATTTTACAGGTGGGAAAACTGAGGCACAGAATGGTCAAGAAACTTGCCAGGTCACACGGGTAGCAAGTGGAACCGGGGTTAGGATCCAGGCAGCGGGCTTTGGAGCCAGTGCTCTTAACCACGTGTCATGTCACCTCCTCAGACAGACAGAATCACCGTAACAGCTCCATGGACAGTCCACCGGATGCTCCACTGGCTTAGAAACCAGGAGGCCTGGGTTCTGGGCTCAGCAGGGATCTGATTGCTCAGTTAGTCACTGCTCCTGACGGCTGTTTGCTTGTCTGGTCATAAAGCCTTGGGACCCAGTCATTCCCCAGGCCCCACCCAGGTGCCAGGTGGTGTGACTCATGCAGGTCCCCCCAGCCCTGCAATTCTGCAGTCTGGCAGATGGAGGAGGCTCCCAAGGCCCTGGCTCCTCCCCTCTCAGACTAGGTTCTGGGTTCCTGTGAAAAAGGCCCCTCTCTGTTGTCCAGTACAGTAGCCACTACCCACACGTGGCTGTAAGATGTAAATCGAATAAAGTCTGATAAAATTAAAAATTCATTTCCTTAGTCTTACCAGCCACATTTCAGTAACCCAGTAGTCACAAGTGGCTAGTGGTCACCATGTTAAATAGTACAATTCTAGAACATTTCCATCACTGCAGGATGGTGCCCCCTGACACATGATGCCCTGCCGTGGGCTGTAGCCATGCCGACCTGTGTAGCTCAAGGACAGAAATTGCCACATGGCTGCCCAGAGAGATCCTGAGTCAGATTCTGAGTCAGATTGTTCTCTGCTGAGAACCCCCCTTGGTTCCCACCTTACCCAAGTAAGGTAACAACATGGCCCACAGGCCCCACGTGGCCTGGCCTGTTTCTCCCCGACCTCCTACCCTGCTGACTCTCCTTCAGCCACACGGGCCTTCTTGTTCCTCGAACTGACGGGGCACAGTCCTGCCTCAGGGCCTTTGCACTTGCTCTTCTCTGACTCTACCTTGCTC
Organism: Phocoena phocoena; assembly: GCF_963924675.1. NCBI lineage: Eukaryota > Metazoa > Chordata > Mammalia > Artiodactyla > Phocoenidae > Phocoena > Phocoena phocoena. The sequence goes on from NC_089233.1 coordinate 23,256,582, forward strand.
ATCTCTATCTTCTATTGGATGCTCTTCCTCCAGATAACCACATGGCTCTTTCCCTCCCTCCCTTCAGGCTTTGCTCAAATACACCCCTGCTTTATTTTTCTCCAGACATCTATCACCATTTGAAATATATTGTTCTTACTTGTCTATTGTCTGTCTCCTCCAGAGGAAGGGGGAGTTTGTGTGTCGTATTCAAGGCTGCGTCCCAGTCCTAGAACAGTGCATGGCACATAGCAGTTGCTCAGTAAATCTTTTCAAGTGAATGAGTGAATGAATGGATGGGTGGTTGGGTGGTCCTGCCAGGAGTAGGGCCTTGATGAGTCCCCTGGCCTCAGAGGTTTTTGAGCACCTGGTAGAAATGTCATAGAAGCTTTAACCAGATCCCCTGCACTGGGAGCTCCTTGGTTAAGACCCTTTGGCAGCTGTGAGCACAAATTATTCAGGTGCCCCAGCTCCAGTTAGCATCCAAAATCAAAACAATGTCACACACACAGACATGAGTGGAAAGAAGTCTGAGAAGCTCTGAAATCGATGTCTACATTGTCTTATTGGTAATGTCAAACTGGGTGTACATGCATGTGTCTAATAGGGCTGCCTTGTGTAAAGTACCTGAAGTAGAAAGGCTGTAATATACAGTCAACATCCCAATCAATATTTTTTTGCCAGCTTTTTCAATTGTGAAATAAAAAGTCACCCCTAAAGAAAAGAATAATATTAAATGCTTAAATTCCTTACATCTTCTTCTCATTTTTTTGTGCCCCTCTTTTGCTGGTGTGCTAAACATATACTTTGGTCTACCTGGTGGGTGAGCCAATGTTGCCTGTATCCTCAGCACCAAATTCATTTATTCACAATTCATTCATGCATGCGTTCATTCACTTAACAGGTTTTTATTAAGCATCCGCCATGTGTCAGGCTCTGTCTTACAGCCTGAGGACTCTGTGGTGAAGGAGAGAGATGGGGTCCCTTTCCTCATGGAGGTCACAGTCTAATGGGGATGGGAGAGGGTCAGAGTCAATACGCAGGTAAACACATAGGGAGGAGGATGGGCTAATGACAGGGATGCAGTGGGCTGGGCACTTGGGAGATAAGTGCTGGTTGGACGAGGCGGGGGGAAACTCTTCGAGGCGGGAAGCAAGTCTGTAAACCTTCATCGTCTCCAGAGCCCCTGCCCCCAGCCCAGAGTCCCACACAGAGAGGGACTCCATGCAAGGTATCAAACAGAACTCATTGCCACAGCAGCTGGCCGGTTGCCTGGACCAGATGACCCAGAAGGTCCCTTCTTCCCCAGAGTTTCCATGATTCTGTGACTGGGAAGAAAAACCCTGAAGTGAAGCCAGCACCAAATACGGTCAGGCTAGGTTCTTGGCAAGCCCCTGAGGGAGGCTGGTGGTGGTTTTGGTGCCATTTAGGTCACGGTTGGCCTGTGCCCACATTCTGGGAATGTTTGTGCTTGTTGGTAGGATTTGGTGTCCTGTGGAAAGAGCTGCCAAGAAAGTTGGGACCTAAGGATGCTCTCCAGATGTGCCTGCCTCTGCCCATTCATTCATCCATTCGTTCATTCTCCAGATGGAGAGGTTTCTGTGAGCAAGGCACCGCTCTAAGCCTCAGAGAGACTAACTTTGTCCTTAACCTGGAAGAACAGCAGATACCAGAAGAAGTAGTTACCCCTGCCCCTGTCCCCATATCTCCTGTAATAATTACCCAGTCATCCTGCCACCTAAGTAACCTCCTGCTTGCTGAAATCTGACTCCAGTGGCCAACAGATTCTAGGCCTTCCTAGATGGAGGCAGCCCAGTATCTGAGACGTGCTCCAACCTCCCATGCAAGTGGTCATCAAGCAGCCTACACACCACAGGCTTAAATGATCAACTCAGGAGAACGTCCGACAGTAACTCTAGTGAGCCATTCTTATCCTCTCAGGATGAGAAAACCAAGGCTAGGAGAGGTGATGCCACCTGCCTTTCTAAGAATCGGTAGAACCAGGAGTCTGTCTTGACATCAAAGCCTCGGGCAAGCCGCTATCCCTCCAGACCTCAGGTTCCCTGTTGAAAAGCCAGGGCAGCAAAGCCTTCCCTGCAGGGTGGTGTGAGAAATTCGGTGATGTCATGCTTTGAAAAGTGTGTGGTCCTATATGCAAAGGGTTGGAAGTGTACCAGCTACAAAAATAATGGTGCTTGTGTTCAAGGGTATAGTTGTGATTTTTTTTTTTAACTTGAAAATGGAGAACTTCCCAAGGATGTCTGAAAAGGAAAAAGCATTCCTCTTCAGTGATGGCCATTTTGAAAATAGAGTTTTCCATCAGAGGCTGTTGCTGGGAAATGTGAATAGGAGGTATCCTTCCTGTGGTGCGGCTGCAAGAACAATCAGATGATTAGTTCGCGTGGCATTTTATTGTTTACAAAGCACTTGCAAATCCATGGCCCACCGAGTGGTCTCAGTAAAGACTACAGCGTTGGCCATTTGACAGACCTGTGATAGGTTCCTAGTTCCAGCACTTCCTAGCTGTGTGAGTGGGCAAAGCACCTAACCTCTCCGAGCCTCACTTTCTTCATCTGTAAAATGGGATAATTCTGTTCAATGGGTAGCTCAGAGAATTGAGTGTGGTGATGCGTATCGTGTACTTCAAATAGCCTGGCGCAAGGTATGCTCCCAGATTCCCAGCCAGTATTATTTATGTTGTTGGTACATTTGTCCTCATGATCACGCTGCTGAGGTCATGGTATTATATCCACCGTTCCTGAGATGAGAAACATGTGACTCAGAGGCGGTCTTTGTTTCTCCTGGGGTGGCCTGGCTAGTGGGTGACAAGCCAACCCGTCTCCAGCTCCGGCCCTGGATCCCACAGTTGCTGAATATTCAGTGGGTCAGTGCCGCTCCATATTCAAAGGCCTTTGTTCTGGTTCATAACAGCCCTTTGTTGCTGGCCAGAGGGAGGAGCCGGTGGGCTTCGAGCCTCTAGCCTTCAGCCTCCACCCCAACCCCGGACCCCCATGTTTGCTTAGAGAGCCATGTTACTAATGGAAGTGTGTCATGTCCTTGGGGGGGTGCTGGGGCCAGGAGTGAAGGTTGAGCCGGGTTTGTCGGCTTGCACTTGGTGACTGGCAGGGCTCCAGACGCGTGTCCGTGTCATCAGCAGTGGGACAGCTGTTCTGCTATGTGAACTTGCCCATCGGAGAGGCAAGGATAACAGTCCTGCACCATCAGACTCCAACTCGGATCAAGGCCTTGGCCGGTCCCCTCCCCCCAGCGCTCCCTCGCTGTTAGCTATAAGTACATTTACAGAGCCCACTGCGTGCAGGGCTGTGCTCAGTGTTTCTGCCTGCATGATCGCCTTTGATTCTCACAAGCTGGCACTCCTGTGATGGATCTCGTCCTTAGCCCTGAAGCCTACAGAGTGATCCTTTGAAACGTGCTCAGATCACGACATGCTTTGGCCCAGAGCCCCGGGTGGCTGCCCGTCTGCCACATTGAAGGGTCATAGCACAGCCCACAGAGTCTGACCTGGTTTGTCCTGGCCACCTCTCTGATCCCTGCTTTCCATTCTTCCTGTCCCAGCTCCCTATTGTCGCTTAATAGATTGTTCCAAATGTGATGGCTTAAGCCATTTTATTGTTTCTGCTGATTCTGTGCATCAGGAAATGAGCAGGCTACAGAGGAGACAGTTTGCTCAGCTCTGTGTCCTATCTGCTGGGTCTGAGCATCCAGTGGCCTTTTCATGCCCATGGTGGGGCCTGGTGAGGATGACCAGGGTGGCTGGGGACCGGCTGCAACGGCCTGCTGGGGTCATAAGCCGGGACCTTGATTCTTACTGTCAGCCAGTTCCTTGGTTGTCCTCCTTGGAGCCTTGGGGCCTCTTTCTCTCCACGTGGTTGTGTCAGCAGCATCGCTGGACTTCTAACACAGCAGCCCCAGGCTCCCAGCAGCACAAAGTAGAAGCTTCCTGGCCCTTTTAAGGCTTGGATCTGGAACTGGCAGAGTCTCAGTTCTCTCACGACCTTTGGTTAAAAACAAGTCATGGGTCCAGCCCGGATTCAAGAGGAGGAGACCACAGAGGGCTGGTGTGGCTCTTTGGGGGCCACGAACAAAAGAGCCTTCGAGGCTCCTATTCATTCACTCTTCCCCACTCACCTAGGCCTCCATGTTCTTCTTCAAGCATTCTGTGCATGCCCCTGCCTCAGGGCCTTTGCACTTGCTGTTTCCGTCTCCCAGGATGCCCTTCCCCAAATATCCACAGGGCTCACACACCCCCTCTATTTAGCCTCAGTGCCATGTGAGTAGGGTATTTACTTTGTTCACGGTAGTATCCCTAGCTCCAGATCTGACACATGATAGGTATATTTGGTGAATGAATGAGTTTTTGAGATGAGGAAACTGAAGCTCAGAGAGGTTAAGTAATTTCCCCAAAGACACACAGCTAGTAATCGACAGACCCCAGATTCAAACCCAAGCAAGCTTTGTTCCCTGGAGGGGTAATTGCTTAGGTTATCACAGCTGCCTCCTACCTCCTCCTTCCATGTCCTGTCTCCACTCAGGATGGTCTTCCCAAACTAAAATCGGATCAGGTATAAAATACACCCTGAAAGTGGCATTCGTTCCTCACCTTCAACAGAAAGCTCTCCCTCCTTGGACCTCTGCACAAGGCACAGCAAAACTTGGCCTCCAGCTGTGGTCTGATGTAGCAGAGTGAATATTCTTTTTTTTTATTTTTATTGAAGTATAGTTAATAGAGATTCTTGAGTCGGCAGACCTGGCTCTGTTTCCAATGCCCCCACCCCCAGGCTCTCTAAGCTCGGGCAAGTTACGAATGTCATCCACTCATCCATCTATCCAATAAGCATTTATTGAACTACTCTGAGCCAGGGATGCTGCTGGGTTCTGGGTTGCAATGGTGAGGAAATCTTCACAGTCCCTGCCCTCCGAGAACTTACAGTCCACTGGGTAAGACAGACATACTCACATGGTCACGCAAAGAAATATAAGGTTATAGATTGTGATAAGTGCTGTGAAGGACTTACTGTGTGGGGGAAAATGTGTAACAAGACACCTACAGGGCTCCCCTGGTGGCGCAGTGGTTGAGAGTCCACCTGCCGATGCAGGGGACACGGGTTCGTGACCCGGTCAGGGAAGATCGCACATGCCACGGAGCAGCTGGGCCCGTGAGCCATGGCCGCTGAGCCTGCGCGTCCGGAGCCTGTGCTCCGCAACGGGAGAGGCCACAACAGTGAGAGGCCCGCGTACCGCAAAAAAACAAACAAACAAAAGACACCTACAATAATAGTGCAGTGAGGCAGGATTGGTTTCCTTGAGGAAGTGGCATTCAAATAGGAGCTAAGAAGTTCACTCCAGGCAGAGGGAACAGCATACGCAAAGGCTCTGGGGAGGAGGGAACACAGGCCCATTTTAGTATATGAAGGATCCTAAGAAATGTAGGTTGGAGGTCAGAGAGCCCGAGGAGCTGGAGAGGCGGGCAGGAGTCAGATCATGCGGGACTTCGAGGGCTTGGGCAAGGGGTTGGAGAACCCATGAATGACTTTATTTTCTCATCTGTAAAATGGGGATGATCATAGTACCCACCTCAGTACGTGTGAGCATCTGTGGTCAGTTGGGCAACAGCTGGCTGTAAGCTGGCCTGGGATGGTCTCGGTTGGGGTGATCATCCCTGCTCTACCTGATCTCATCCTCCAGCAGGTTAGCTTGGGCTTGTTCACAAAGCAGCAGCTGGCGTCCAAAGAACAGCAGAAGCTGGCAAGGCCTCCTGAGGCTAGGCTTAGAACCGGCACAGCATCACTTCTGTTGCATTCTGTTGGTCCAAGCAGATCATAAGGCCAGCCCACATCCCATGAGTGGTCATGAAGCTCTTAACAGTGCCTGGTGCAAAGGAAGTGCTCCGTAAACGCCATTATTATTATTGTCGTTGATGATGTTGTTATCGCTATGCATTTGCAAAGCAGTTCATGCTTTTCAGAGCTTTATCCCATACAGTGGATTCCCTACACTGTATGAGGATAGTTGGGGCAAATGTCACTAGCCCTATTTGCCAAATGAAAAACAGAGGTTAGATTACTCAAAGCCACACGCCTAGCAAGTGGCCGCAGCCAAACACTAGAATGCAGGTATCATGTAACTTAAAACACATCTGTCTGTCTGATGATGATGATGATATCAGCCAACACTTTTTAATGGAAAATTTGCTGTGTGTTAACTGTGCTTTTCAATGTGGTAGTCCCTAGCCTCAAGGTGGCTGTTGAACTGAATATTGATTGAAATGTGGCTAGTTCAAATTGAGTGTTGCTCTGTGTGTAAAACACACACTGGATTTTGAAGACTCTGTGTGAGATAAAAGAATGTAAACTATCTCATTAATAATTTTTTATTTTGATTATGTGTTGAGATAATATTTTGGCTGTGTTGGGTTCAATAAAATATTAAAATTAATTTCACCAGTTTTTTTACTTTTTTGATTTGGCTACTAGAAAATTTAATATTATATATGTGGCTTGCGTTTGTGATTTGTATCGTGTTTCTACTGGACAGCACTGTGCTAGACTCTATGCTAAGTGCTTTCATTTATTTTCTCATTTAATCTTCACAGCAATTCTCTGAGGCTAAATACTGTTATTGTCCCCAATTTTAATAGTTTATTTACTTTGTACATCTATTAAAACCTGGAACCTGAGAAAACAAAACATTTTACAGTAATGTGATAATCTAGGTTTTGCAGCAATAAAATTGTCTTTGTCACTTAAATTCAGTAATATACGATTTGTAAATAAGAGACGTATCTGTTTACTAGTTTCATTAAGAATCCTTTATTGCTCTGGTATAACTGTACAAAACTTTTGTCTATAACATATGGCATAGATTAAATATTAGGAACACTGGGTATCATTTATGTATTGTTATTATCCCCAATTTAAGGGTAAGAAAACTGAGACTGAGAGAGGTTAAATAACTTGCCCAAGGTGATATGGCCAGTAATGGGTAGAACTGGGATTTGACCTCAGTCAGTATTAACTTCGTCACTAAGATGCCTGAAGTAAGGATTAGGAGTTCTTGGTCTATAATGGCTGAATTTATTATGTGACTCAAACAAGCAGTGTTATTCTTTGTCAAGTCCATATCTAAACAAAATAACTACCTACCTCTAAACCTCTCAGGAGTTCATGGAACCAAAAAGGGCTCAATTCTTCTAGCTATTGAAGACATTTAAGGAAGTCAAAATTTTAGACCTTTTATGTAAAATCAAGTTTATTATGACTACTGAATTCTAGAGGCATGAAATAATCTGTGTGCCTTCCTAAGCAGGTGACATTGCCAAGGAAAGTCTTAAGGAATAAGGAAGAGTTAATTTTTTTAAGTGCTTGAAAATTCTCTTAGTCCAAACTAGAATAAGAGTGATAACTTATCATGGCCTAATAACGATTATGATGTCTACCTCAGTCCTGGGTTTTGGCATATGGGGAAAGCTAAATGTAAGGTTCTTTGACCAAGTACATCAGCTCATTTTACCCCCTTAATAGAAACTACTTACTCTGGTAAGATAGACATGAACTGGCAAGAACAAAACAAAACAAAACAAAACACATCTGCTGAAAGTGAACCCTTTTGCAGATGATTTCATTGTCCTGAGCACCATCCTGGTAAATGAAATAATTAAGATACAAATACTTTGGTCAGTGGCCCAGGCTCCTGACTGTGAGGTTTAGTTAGGGTCTCTGAGATCTAAGTCTTCTACATAAGTTTTGGGTTTTGGTCCCCAAGTTCACTGGGGTGAATGGTGGTTTTCTTCTTTCTTACCCAGAGAGCCTCTCTTTGGACTCCAGTTGCTTTTCTTCTTCACCTGTGACTTTCCTTCAAGAATTGCCAAGCTACCGGTCTATTGCTCGCAAGAGGACGACCATCCTTTCCCGGGACAAGCAAAGTGGCACTTTGCTGAAGCCAACAGACTCTTACAGCTCCCAGTTGGAGGGAGAAATCACTGAAAACCTTGACAACCAATCCATTCGGAAATACGCACTGAACATCTCTGAGAAGCGGAGACTAAGGTTTGTCCAGCAGCCATCTGGAAGGCATATGGTGTATGTTTTGGGAAGAGGTGCTTTTTATGCATGGAATGCATTTCCTGAAGAGTTCACATAATTAAAAGTTTATTACTTAGGATAAGCTAAGCTGCTGTGACAAAGATACCCACACAGGTAAAATCTCAGTGTATTAGAAGTTTATTTCTTGCTCCCATAAATGTCCTGGGTTGAGGTCAAGGGGGAACTTTGCAGTCACTCAGGGACCCAGGCTGCTTCCATCTTGTGGCTCTGCAACCCCCAAAGCCTCATCGTTGTCTGTAGTCACTCTGTTCCCCTTCCCCCCAGCACCTGCCAACCATTAATCTACTCTCTGTCTCTATAGATTTGCCATTCTGGACATTTCATATACATGGAATCATCCATGTGTCTGACTTCTTTCACTTAACGTCATGTTTTCAAGGTTCATGTAAGTTGTAGAATGTATCAGTACTTCCTTCCTTTTTGTGGCTGAATAATATTCTACTGTGTGGATATAGCACAGTTTATTTATCCTTTGATGGAGATTTGGGTTGTTGACACATTTTGCCTATTGTGATTAACGCTGCGTTGCACATCTGTGTACAAGTTTTTGTTTGAGACCCTGTTTTCAATTCTTTTGGAGTATCTACCTACGAGTGGAATTGCCGGGTCATATGGTAATTCTGCGTTTAACTTTCTGAGGAACTGCTGAACTTCTTCCTAGTGGCCACACCATTTTCCATTCCCACCAGGAGTGCATGAAGGCTCCAGGTTTTCCGCATCCTCTCGGCTGGGGTTTTATTTGGTGCTGAGGTTGATGACCCTGCCTTGTCATTGTCATGCTTGTTTCTCAATGCAGGGACATTCAGGAGACCCAAATGAAGTACTTATCTGAGTGGGACCAGTGGAAACGGTGTAGCAGCAAGTCTTGGGAGAGGTTCGTAGAGAAGGCTCGCGAGATGACAGCCCACCTGGAGCTGTGGCGGAAGGACATTCGCAGCATAGAAGGTACCACACCCCACACTGCACGTGTTCCTCGTAGAAGTCTCTTGCGCCCGAGGAAAGGACAGCTTTGTTTTCACTCACCCCCCAGCTGAAACGTAGCATTTCCTTCCGTGATGAATGTGAGCAACTAGCCACAGTTAGGATTAATAGAGCCTGTGTCTTCGTCACCAGGAACATCACAGATGTCTTCCTGTCCCTTCCAGTTGTTGCAGTTGTCTGGGAATAGCATCTACGCTCATCCCGACTTTGAAATTACAGCAGTGATTAGATCTGCCACTAGATCTTGTTATTTAATATGTTAATGAAAATGCTCGTGTATTAATCTATCACAAATTTAGTTTATACAATAATGTTTTGATCATCATATGACCATGTGTATTTTGTGCGTTTAACAATGTTATTCCAAGATGGGGCTCGATAAGCCTCATCAGACTGCCAAAGACACCCATAGCCCTGAAAATATTAATAATCCTACTTTCCCGTAATGGTGAGAATTGGGATGAAGTACAGGCACACCTAGGAGATATTGAGGGTTTGGTTCCAGACTACTGCAATAAAGCGAGTCACACGAATTTTTTGGTTTCCCAGTGCGTATAAAAGTTGTGTTTGCACGATACTGTAGTCTATTAAGTGTGCAATAGCATTATGTCTAAAAAATAGTGTACACACCTTAATTAAAAAGTACTTTATTGCTAAAAAATGCTAACCATCCTCTGAGCCTTCGTGAGTTGTAATATTTTTGCTGGTGGAGGGTTTGAAGTATTGCGAGAATTACCAAAATGCGGCACAGAGACAGGAAGTGAGCAAATGCTCTGGAAAAATGGTGCTGATGGACTTGCTTGATGCAGGGTTGCCACAAACCTTCAATGTATGAAAAACAAAATATCTGTAAAGCGCAATAAAGCAAAGCACAATAAAAGGTATGCCTGTCATAACAAAATCCATAGACTGCTTGACTTAAAGAATAGAAATTTATTTTCTTACAGTCCTGGAGACTGGAAGTTTGATATCCGGCCACCTTGTCACTCTGTCCTCAAATGACCTCCTCTTTGTGTGTGCTTAGGGAGAGAGAGCATGCTTTGTTGCTTTTTCTTCTAAGGGCACTAACCCATCATGAGGGCCCCACTCTCCTGACCTTACCTTAACCATGTTACCTCCCCAAGGCCTGTCTCCAGATACCATCACACTGAGGGTTTGAGTTCCAACATATGAATTTGCAGGGGGTGGGGGGAACAATATACAATTCAGTCCACAGCAGGTATACAAAAATTGGAAGTTATGACAAAATGTAAAATCAGAAAAAAAAAATTAAACATTTGGGTGGCATAACTGAGCCAGGGGGAAAATACCTTTTAGAATTACCTGGTTTCTACTGGAAAGCAAAACAATTTATAAGCTTCTCCTCAAAACTGCTGAAATGGAAATTTTGTGATGTTTGTAAAGAACATGGCAGGATATGTGAAAAAATTTATTGCCCCCATTATTACTATTTTAAAACCTATAAAATACCAGTGGTAATCTATTCAATGAACTTTTTTAGTTGTTCTATTGGGAGAATGTAAACTTATTTCCGGGGGGGATTCATTAGAAACTTAGAACTTCAGCCATCCACTTTAGAAGTTTAAGTGAACATCGTCTTTGGAGCAAAAACTAATAAAAGCTAACCTTTATTGAGCCTTCACTGTGAACTGGGCATTGTGTTCAACATTTTACTCGTATGATCTCAGTTGATCCTCACAAGAACCCATTTTCCACATAGGCATTTATCATTTGCATGGTTCAGAGAGATTAAAATACTTGCCCAAGTTCATTGGCTAGAACAAGGCAGACCCAGAATTTGAACCCAGGCAGTCAAGCTTCAGAACCCAAGGTTTTAGCCACCATGCCCAGATTCCTCTCTTGTTAAGTGGTGGCTTTTATGGAGACTTTCATTCATAAAGTGGCTTATGTGTTGGAAGGTAGTTTCTCCCCATGGAACTGGGCCCTTGATTTTCTCTTCGTGACTCCAGTCCTGTGATTTCTTGGCTGACTAGGTACTCATCTGGCAGGAAGTGAAGGATTGATAGTTAAGCTCCTTACCTCTGTCAAGGAGAGAAGAAAAGATTGTGGGTCACACATCTTCAGTCTCAGAATATAAGTTCTATGCCCGCACCAAGAACAAGCAGACATCCTTATTCTTTGAGTGCTTTCTGTCTGTCTTTAGTAATTTAATCATTGTTTGGTGGAAGGTTTGTTTTCTATTTGAAAAATCAATGAATGTAATTCACTGCCTTAACAGAATAAAGGACAAAAATTATATGATTAACCCAACTGATGCAGAAAAAGCATTGGTAAAATTCAGTTCTCATTCTCAGCAAATAAGAAATAGATGGGAACCTTCTTTTTGTTTTTTTTTTTTTTTTGACCACACTGTGTGGCTTGTGGGATCTTAGTTCCCCAACCAGGGATTGAACCCAGGTCACCACAATGTGAAAGAGCTAAGTCCTAACCACTGGACCGCCAGGGAATTCCCAGGAGCTTTCTTAATCTGGGAAAAAATATCTATAAACATTGTATAGCACACATCATACTTAATGGTGAAAGCTTTTCTTCTAAGATTGAGAATGAGGAAAAGACTTCTAATTATCACAGATTCTCTTCAGCATTGTCCTGGAAGTCCTAGCCAATGTACAATGATGGGAAAAAAAGGGTCAATGACCAGAAAGGAAGAAATAAGTTGTCTCTTTTTTTTTGCAGATGACATGATTTATTTGTAGAAAACAAAAAAGACAAACTATTAGAACTGAGGTAAATTTGGCAAGGTTGCTAGATATAAGATCTATATATAAAACCAACTGTATTTCTATATACCAGCAACAAACATTTAAAAAATAAGTTATACAGTAGTATCATTACACCTAGGAATACATCTAAAGAACTATGTGAAATAATTCTGCACAGAAAACTATAAAATATTGTTGAGAGAAATTAAAGAACCTAAATATACCATGTTCATGGATCAGAGACTCAATATCGTAAAGATGTCACTTGTTCTCAAACTCACCTATATATTCCATGTAATCCCAGTCAGAATCTCAGCACATTTTGCACATGCATGCATGTGTGTATGTGTGAAAATGAATATGCTGATTCTAAAATTTATATAGAAATGCAGAGGACCAAGGATGCCTGAGGAAGAAGAAAGCCTAAAGACTTAGAGCACCATATATCAAGTATTATTGTATCTGCAATAATGAGACAGTTCTGGTATTGGTGCAAAGATAGACAAATAGACCCATAGAACAGAAGAGAGAATTCAGAAACAGGTCCATAAATATATAGTCAATTACAAAAGCACTATTGCAATTAACTAGGGAAAGGATAGTCTTTTCAATAAATGGTGCTGAGTCCATTAGATATTCCTATGAGAAAATATTGAGCCCTCTCTCGAACCATCTCACATTATTGATTTAAGAGTGATTGTAGATTTACATGTGAAAGTTTAAACTTAAGAGCATTGAAATTATTCTTCCTCCCTCCCCCACTAAGAGCCTCCAATTTCAGTTCAGCCCTCTGTGGCTGATTGAACCTACAGTGGGTACTGTATCAATACTCCTGGTCAGTGATGTCTGGATTTCTTTTTTCCAGGGAAATTCGGCACTGGAATTCAGTCCTACTTCTCCTTCTTACGGTTTCTGGTATTGCTGAATTTGGTGATATTTCTGATCATCTTTATGCTGGTTTTGCTCCCAGTCTTGCTCACCAGATACAAGATCACCAACAGCAGCTTTGTGCTCATTCCATCCAAAGGCGCGGGTGAGTGTAAGGCCTCCTGGTTTGCCATGAGGAGTGTTCTTTTCATTGTGTACCTAGCTACAATGCTTCTTTCTCTAGCAATCTTTATAATCTAAGTCTTGGGTGACTGTATGAGTCAGGATAGGCTAGGTTATGCTGCAGAAACAAATGACCCCATAACTCAACGCCCAGTAACCACAAACGTTTCTTTCTTGCTCACACTGTATGTCCATCAGTGTTTGGTGGTGGCTTTGTTCCATGTTGTCTTCACTCTGGAGCCCAAGCTGAGGGAGCAGCCTCTGTCTGCACCATTGACAGTCACGATGGCCAAAGGAAAAAGAGCCATGGCAAACACGTGCTGGCTTCTAATGCTTCTGCCTGGAGATGACACACATCCTTTTCGCCACACCTTACTAGCCAGTGCAAGTCACTCACCACTCCTGGGTTCAGCAAGGCGTTTGGGAGAAGCAGTGGGGGGTGGGGAAGTGGACCATTTAGTAAACATAATACAGTCGACTCCAGTGACTTTATTTCAAGCTTTTATTTCAAGGCTTTTATCTCCGATAATGGTGGTGCTCAGGCTGCTGTTTATTAAACATCAGTCATCTGCCAGACACTATGGCAGGTCATGGACCTGTGTTTTCTTACTGAATTCTCAGTGTAAGTCAGGTCTGGGCATCCTGTTTTTTCAAATGGGGATAATTTCTGTCATTCCAGAGATGTTTATTTACCCCCCTCTAGTACCAGGCTCTGTGCTAGGAGCTGGAAGTGGAGACCTCCTGCTTCTATCACATGACTCCTTTCCCCAGAAGAACGCCCCGTCTGCAGTCACTTCTGTGGCTCTAAACATTCCTCCTCATCATATTTGTTTTTGTTTTAATTCTATTACACTTAAAAATCAAATAAGAATAACGTGGAAACGCTGACTTTGAGTGCCTACTGCATGCCCGATGCTGCATTCTCATTTTCTAATATGTCCATGTCACAGATAAATATCTCCTGCTGCTGTGTGAAAACCCTGGGTTCGGTTTCAAGGCCCAGCTCTGTTAGTTGATTAGATTTTGTGAGCCTCATTTTCCTTATCCGTAGAATGAAGGTGATGATTTAACTAGTGAGACAATTGTTTCATTATTCAAATAATGTTGTACTACACTATTTAATACTTAGCTCATTAAAAGATAATAAATACTTATTATTTAAAGTATAAATATGAAAACAATAGTATAAATTCTATATTACTTAATACAGAAAACTTAAGTATAAGTAATGATTAAGCAATACTCATAATTTTTAAATGAATATTAAATAAGATAATAGAGTGCTTTGCCCATGGAACGTGCTCAATAAATGCAGCTTTTTTTTTTTTTTAGTATTATTTCTTTCTAGAAGAACTGAATGCTATTCTGTCTCACTAGACACCACTGCCTGTTCACTTCTCCCTTTGGCCATGAGCAGGGCCTTGGGTGGAGGGAGGCCACGCTCTTGGAGGAAATGAAGCTGGACTCTGAGCGTGGACACCACGCATCTCTTCTTTTTCCTTATTATTTCCTCTGACTGCATCGTCCTCCTGCACATGCTTTTTTTTTTTTGACTTACCTAGTAAACTTTGTCCCTTAAGGTAAGGGTCAGATGTCCCTTTCTTCCTCTTCTCACTTCCCTTCTCCATTCCTTCAACAAGTGTTTATTGAGCACCTGCTGTGTGCTGGGCCCTGAGCCAGGCCCTGGGGCTACAGCAGGGACCGCCACAGGGTACTGCACTATAGCAGAGGATGGACGTTAGGAAGGGACCACACGAAGAGGTATATAAGCTATGAATTTGCCTCTGGGGGAGGGGAAAGGATAAGGTGCTGAGAGGTCAGACACCAGGACACTGGAGGCTGAGGGGTGCCCCAAGCCCTCTGTGAAGGCAGGGATATGTCAGGCGAGCCCAGGAGGACAAGGAGAAGGCAGCTGTTGGAGAGCTCGGGGAAGCTTCTTCATGCAGAGGAACAGCATCTGCAAAGGTTCAAAGCTGGGAATAACTCAGCATATTAGGGAAATGAAAAGCCGGGTGTGGCTGGTGGACACGTTCCTGGAAAGGGCCAGATAGTCAATATTTTAGGCTTGGCAGGCCATATGGTCTCTGTTGCAACTATTCAGTACTGCCGTTGTGGCACAAAAGTGACCACGGAGAAACGTCCCAAATGGGCATAGCTGTGTTCCGATAACACGGTATTAACAAGAAAAGGCAGCTGGCCAGATTTGGCACAAGGGCCATAGTTTGCCGACATCTAGGCTTGAGGACAGTGAGTGAGGAGCAGAGTGGCAGCTGTCTCTTTCCATCTTCCTGACTCTGCTCCAAATAGTGACTGTCTCCCTCCTCTTTGCCTCTAATACTGTGTTCATACAACCATTTGAGCACCTTATATACACCTAACTCCTAACTATCGTTTCTACCACTTGATGGTGAGCTTTTCAAAGGCAGGAACTATTTCTTACTCATCATTTTATCTCCAGCATGTACCTGGTGCATAGTAATTAAGAAGTGTTTGTTGAATGAATGAGTGTACACACACGTTAGAATTATAAAATGGCAGAGCTGGAACTGGCCTTGGAGGAACTGGTTCAACTCTCTTATTTTAACAAAGGGGAAACTAAAGTCCAGAGAAGGGGTGGTACATTGGATTATTTTCCCCAGTTTGTCACTCCCTGTAATTGTAACTTTGCAAAGCTTCCCACTGTGAGCAGAGAATACTTTCTGCCCCCATTGATATTGCTCTTGGCCATGTGACTTCTATTGTGTAGTGGAGTATTAGTTTGAAATGGCTTTATGTGGTTGGCCTGCCTTATGAGAAGAGCCATGAGGAGAGCATCCCTCCCAGGTAACCACTGTCTCTCCAGTCTGGTCCCAGAGTGAAATCATGTAGAGCAGACCTCAGCCCAACTGGGAGCCTGGTGTCCATCCTGGCTTAGCCTGAATCAGCTGAGTGAACACAAACTGTAGATCCATGAAGGAGAAAATAAACGTTTGGAGGTTAAATCATTTGAGACTTTAAGGTTGTTACACAGCAATAGCTGACTGATACAGAGGAAGTGAATTAGTTGTTCAAGCATAATGTAGTGTCACTAAAATTGCTGTTCAAAAATTTTCTTGGTCAATTATATGTAGGTAAACATATGTTTTTTTTTAAGTGAAACTGCTTGTTAATTTACACACATGTAGAGATCTTTTAAAACTGGATGTGCTTAAAATGGAATAATAATTATATCGACCACATCTTCCAAAACATGTGCAAACATGAACCCCAAAACGTAAAATACCAATACAATCAGAAAGCCTGTGCTGTTAGTAGACCCATATATGAAACGTATAGAAAAAACACATATCCCCAGGTATTTAGAGAATAGTGAAAGGGGAAAATGGTACTGTACTTGGTGTACTGGCGTTTAGATTGCAAATAGAGAATCACAGATTCACAAACATATCCATATATAATTGTATATGACATCTAAATGTATATACATATACAAGCATATATACACAAATTATGATAGACAAGTTATAGAGACTGAAGCTATTTCCACTGATGTTCTTGTTTCTGTTTTTTACAGATATTCAATGCACAGTGTATCCAATAAGTAGTTCTGGACTCATTTACTTTTACAGTTATATCATAGACTTGCTTTCTGGCACTGTAAGTATTTAACATAATTCTGGATTTGGACCCTCAATACTGAAATAGGTTAATTTAAAGACCAGGTTCCTGAATGTCTGCAGTGAGAATCAAAAACGAGTGTTGACACAAGTACCAGTGAAAGAAAACAGGATTTGCAGTGACCTTATCGGCAAGGATAATGTTCATCCACCCCTGCTAAGATATACAGGAAATGTATTTTGTCACTTTCAGCCCTTGGCCTTTTCCTGATTCCTGCCACCTTCATATTGACCTGCAACAAGATCTGAGTTCCCCTGTAGAAAGAAGTTTCCGCGAAAATAAACCCAGATAGAATTTATTTAACTTCTCTGACATTGAAAGACCTTAACATATTGTAATCCTAGACCACCTGGATGAAAGCTGTGACTCCTCTTCCCAGCAGTTACACACGCAGGTGTGCGTGGTACACATGTGCATACATGCCCTTACATGTGCACATACACACACCGCACTTGTGCACACACATACGCTGTCCCTGAAATCCCTTAAAAGTCTATTAATCCCAGGTTAACCTGCTGCTCTAAAGTAGAATTAATCTCATCCTTCCTATGGTAGTTCCAAAAGTTTTTAATTCTTCTTTATTCTAAAAAATGTTTTTGTGTGTGTGCTTTCATTTTTTTTATCCCACTTTTTTTTAGCAAATAAGATTGCAGCTATGAAAAGTGGTGTCTCTGCCTTCTAGACTAGGGTTTCTCAACCTTGGACCCAACACTCCTTTGCTGTGGGCCTGTTCTGTGCACTGGAGGGTGTTTACAGCATCCCTGGCCTCCATCCACTAGACGCCAGTAGCAGCCCCACTGCTGTGACAAGCAAACATGTCTCCAGACATGCCAGATGTTTCCTGGGGGACAAAATTATCCCAGGTTGAGAACCCCTCCTTTAGATGTTTTAAAAAATACAAGTATATAAAAATATCTTTCTGAAAGTTACTGGTATTAAAATGCCATGCTGTTGAACATTTCTGAATCGATAAATAGAAAGCATTGAATTTGTCCACTGCATTTGGTTTTGAAAAAGTGGATTTTACATCTCTGATCTCATGTTTTCCTCAGAACAACTGAGAGGAATCGTCAGGTGGGTGTTAAAATGTCCACTATACAAATGAGAAAACTGAAGCTTGCAAACTATGCAAGGAGGAAAGAAAGCCAGTGACTCACCCAAGGTCACATGCTAGTGAGATCAAATCCCAGAACTGCTGTTAGCCCCATTTCTTTAGGTCACATCCCATGAGAGAAGTTCCTTGTTGTAGGTCACCACACACCATGATCTTCTTCGTTATAGGAAAGATTTCACAGGAGACTTAGATGCACTTGATCATAAATGTTCAATAAACTGTGCATGATAAAAAACAGCCCTGCCCCAAAGAATGAATTTTCTACAGTGATAAAAATGTTCTGGATCTGTACTGTGAAATTCGACAGCCGCTAACTCTTAAGCACTTGAAATGTGGCTAATGTGACCAAGAAACTGAATTTTAATTAAATTTTATTGTTGTTAATTTCAATTTATTTGTTTTCAATATGTGTTTTTAAAACCATTCTACATGCATTACAGAATGGCCATCATGTACATTCCCTGTAATATCACTGTTCTCACCCACGCAAGCAAGTAGCAGCCTTACACATATTTTTCATGTGTTTTTAAACACTTCTGTTCATGTTTATAGAATGAACAAAACAGCCACTCGCTGAACAGGGTTTTCTATGTAGCAAGCAAATACCACTTCAGCATATTTCTTACAAGTGTTTTTAAACATTTCTATATGTATTACAAAATGACTGTCACATCCATTCGTGGAAATAGCAGGGTTCTGTTCTCCGTGTGCGTTGCAAGTCTGTAGCAGTCTTACAACTTCTCTCTCACACTGAATTTTAAAAACTTTTCTACACACATTACAGAATCGACATCCCATGCATTGACTAAAATAAAAGTATTCTGAACATATTGAGCAAGTAGCACTTTTACAACCATCTTTTTTCCTGTTTTTAAAAGCTTCACTAATGCATTACAGTATGCGTATCACATTTATTCACTGAAAAACAGTCCTCAACATAGCAAGTAAGTAGCATTCTTACATCTTTTACATGTGTGTTTTTTTTTTAATTGAGATGTGATTGACATATAACACTGTATACATTTGAGGATGTACATGTTGGTTTGATACCTTTATATATTGTAATATGATTACTATAGTAGTTTTAGTTAATAACCTTTATCATGTCACATATAAATTTTAATTATAGGCCCAAGAGGGAGCTGGCCAGAGAGATTAAGCAGTGGCTTGTCTTTGCTGAAAACAATTGAGGCAAGCTCATGATCGTATCAGAGAAATTATTTTCCAGGCCCAGTGGACCTTTGTCCTGTAATGTAACTTTATTATGTAGGAGAGATTGATGACAGTCCTGACACCAACCTGGGGCAATAAAAACGTGTTTTGTACAGTTTTATGGCCTGTGTGCCCCAGCTTCAGGAGGGTTAAAGAAAAGATGGAGTCTTCTGTTTCTACATGTTTGTTTTTCTATTAAAAATTTACTTAAGTACTCAGTATAAGAATACATGGTTATCATAAAAATATAAGACTTATAGAGTAAAAAATAAAATTACCTCTTCCCAGAGACCACCAATCCTTTAACACCATGGTTCATATCTTTCTCAACCTTTCTTGTGCACTTATATGGACTTCTTTTTTTTTTTTCTTTGCGGTACGCGGGCCTCTCACTGCTGTGGCCTCTCCCGTTGCAGAGCACAGGCTCCAGACGCGCAGGCTCAGCGGCCATGGCTCACGGGCCCAGCCGCTCCGCAGCATGTGGGACAGAGGGCACTGCTGCGCCACCAGGGAAGCCCCCCCTGTGTATTTTTAATGCTCAGGCTTTATCTGTGCTTTATTCCCCAAACTCTAGTTGGGCACCCCATATATCTCTGGATTTTTTTTTAATTGGTCTAAATTATTTTTTAAGTTAATTTTTTTAAATTGAAGTATAGTTGATTTACAGTGCTGTGTTAATTACTGCTGTAGGGCAAAGTGATTCAGCTATATATACACACACACACGTATATGCCCTTTTTTAATATTCTTTTCCATTATGGTTTTTCATAGGATATTGAATATAGTTCTCTGTGCTATACAGTAGGACCTTGTTGTTTATCTATTCTATATGTAATAGTTTGCATCTGCTAACCCAGCCTTCCACTCCGTCCCTCTCCCAACCTCCTCCTCCTTGGCAACCACCAGTCTGTTCTCTATGTCCACGACTCTATTTCTGTTTCATAAAAAGGTTCATTTGTGTCATATTTTAGATGTCACATATGTGATATCATGTGGTATTTATCTTTCTCTGTCTGACTTCACTTAGCATGGTAATCTCTAGTTGCATCCATGTTGCTGCAAATCTGGAATTTTTCCAGTCTCTGGGGAATTCAGGGATGAACAGTGACACTGGAATGTGAGTTCCTTGAGGCAGAGACTGGCTTCCTGGTTCCCTGCAGTCAACTCACTAATCTGACCTCCTGCCCTTGGCTTTGTTCCAGGGTTTCTTGGAGGACACCTGCCTCTTTTATGGACATTACACCATTGACGGGGTGAAATTTCAGAACTTCACCTATGATCTGCCTCTGGCTTATGTGTCAAGCACAGTTGCCTACCTGGCCCTGAGCCTTCTTTGGATAGTGAAGAGGTAAAGTTTATCTTATCATTGTGTTCTCTTTGAATTATTCTTGATGGCTGGAGTCTCGTGGAGGTCCGTGGACTCCAAGAGCCATTGCCCAAAGGATGAGCGGAGTGCAGGGCTGAGCTTTGTGGAAAAAGGTTTGTGAGTGTGTTGGAGGCTGTGGACACCTGGAGGATGGAGGCAGCATCTGGGAGCTGGAGTAGCAGCCCAGAGTCTTCAGTCAATCATCAGTGAACACATTTGCCAGTACCATTCTGCCGACCTTATCTTTTTTTTTTTTAAATCTATCAAGCCTAAGCCCTTTGTTTTTTAAAATTTATTATTTATTTATTTATTTATATTTGGCTGTGCTGGGTCTTAGTTGCTGTGCACAGGCTTTCTCTAGTTGCGACGAGTGGGGACTACTCTGTTGCGGTGCGTGGGCTCTAGGTGCGTGGGCTTCAGTAGTTGTGGCACGTGGGCTCAGTAGTTGTGGCTCGTGGACTCTAGAGCACAGGCTCAGTAGTTGTGGCACACGGGCCCAGCTGCTCCGCGTCATGTGGGATCTTCCCGGACCAGGGCTCGAACCCGTGTCCCCTGCATAGGCAAGCGGACTCTCAACCACTGTGCCACCAGGGAAGTCCCACCAACCTTATCTTTGATCCAGTATGTATGCTAACCAGGTCTCTACTGGGTTGCGAGTGGCAGAAACCCAGCTCTGACTAACTGGGCTAAAGGGGAATTGAGTGGCTGAGAGAACCAAGGAAGGGAGGAAACTCCAAATTACAGGAAGGACAAGGATATAGGAATGGATTCAAAACAACCCAAAGCAAGGGCTCCTGCATCTCTGATTCTTCTGGTGGCAGCTTCCTTATGTGTACTCCCAGGGTCACAGGCTCAGAAATCCTTTGAAGAGACTTGCTGGCTCTGCTTCATTCAGGTACCCAATTCTGACCCTTCAGTTGTGGCCAGTGTGTTAGGGTCATATGAGAACGTGGCATTTCACGTGGTAGGCAGGCATTCTAGTGGGAGGTGCCAATTCCCAAGAAAAGTGAGAATTATTAATTACTTTAAATTACTTTAACAAACAACTATCCCCAAAAGTACAGTGGCCCAACACGATAGAAGTTGTATATCTTTCTCCCATGAAGTTCTTAGTGGGCCGCAGGTTAGTGTGGAAGACTCCTTCTCAGTCCTGCTGGGACTCAAGGTGACTGAAGCTCAGCCATCATCAGCAGGCTTTCTAAGCTGTTCCTCTTGAGGGCTGGAAGGGAAAACCACCTTGGAGGAGTATCACGTGGTAAGTGTTTCTGGGCTCAGCCTGAGAGCGATGAACGTCACTCACATTCCATCAGCTATAGCTTAGTTACATGACCACGGCTCACCGAAAGGGAGGCTGGGAAATGTTGTCCTTGGCTGGCAGCCGCTTCCCAGCACTAGCGCTATACTATGAAAGGAGAGCCACCCATTCCTGATGGACGGCTTACTGTCTCCGCCCCAAGGGGAATGCTTGGATGGGCACCTCTCTTACCCACTTCATTGTGCCTGTGAGAGCCGGGCAGTGCTTATAAGCCATGGGGCTGTGAAGCTCCTTATCACAGGTGTAGAAGAGACCAGGGTTTTGGTGTCTGAGTCTGTCCTCTATGGAGACCAGGGTTCACCACCACAGAGAAAACCCCAGAGCCCAGCTGGGCACTCGTATCCTGAGTCAGGATCTGTGAGATGAAAATGAACTGGTGTGTGTCCATCCCCCACAGAAACGGGCAGCATACTGGCAAAGAGGAGCAGTGGCTCATTTTGAGGGCTGAGAGATGCTTGGTAAAGAAATGTTGGTTGATTGGGGTTCTGGCTTTGCTGTTGTGTGCTCACGGCAAGGGCAGATCCAAGTTTTATGGACCGGCAGTGTAGACCGTATGGAGGGGCTGTCTGTAAGACAAAGAACATGAAAGTATCTTTTGTAAATGATAAAAAATCAAAACAAGACCATAGGAACACATTGCTAGAGGCGCTCCGGGGGCCTTGGAAGGGGCCCTGAAGAAGAAGCTTTACCAGCTGAACAGTGAAGCCGCCTCCGGGTCCTGCTCAAGCTTCTGCACCTCCGGGCCTTGACTGCTTCGTGGGGAAGCCTGCAGGGAGGGTGGCTGTGAAGTAATGGGGAGCGGCCTACCCGGGGAGGAGGAAGCGCTACAGGGTGGCAATGGGGGTGGACTTAGGGGTCGAGAGACCAAGGTTCAAATGTGGCTTCACCTCGGTGAACCTCATTTTCTTTGTCTGTGAAATGCACACACCTAGAAGGGTTGTTGGGAGGATTAACTGAAACATTGTACTAGCCCCAGTTCTGCCACTAGCTCTTTGGATCTAGGGAAATACTTTTTCCCTTCTCTAGATCTTAGCTTTCTCACCTGTAAAATGGAGGTTTGGTCTAAATCAGACCATTCAATTGGGGTGGGACCTCAGAATCACCATGGAGCTTTATAAATAGCATATTTCTGGACGCCCCCCCCCATGAGACCTACTGAATTAAAAATCTCAGGATATGAAATCACCCAGGAGTCTGCATTTTGGAAAATCACCCCAGCTGGTTCTGACATAAATTCTTTGCTGTGAACCTTTGGCAGAACAACTGATTGCTATAATTCCTTTCATTTCTATTGTCTTCACAACTGAGTAGCAAATCCTAAAAATACCCTGGTTTGTCTACAGAGTGTGTGGCATTTGACGTTTTTATGCCAAGTGCCAGAGTGTATTTTTTTCCAGGAAAGCATTTGGATGAGTAATGATTATGAACTTGTGCAACAGGGTGACATCTGACCAAAACAGGTGCTCGCTAAATATTTGGTTATTTTACTATTTAAGTCATTTATTCATGCATGTATCCATGTATCCAGTATCCATGGATAGTGGCCATATTTATATCCAGGCATTCTGGATATAAAGGTGGGAAGACAGCCAGGGTACCTGCTCTCAAGGAGTTTAAAATTTAGTCAGGGTAAGGGGCTACAAGCAGTAAACACATAAATGAGGTGATTGGAGATTAGGTTATTGCTGTGAAGGAAATTAAAGAGACTGACTTGAAGCAGGAGTCACAACTTTAGATGGGATGGTGGGGAATCTGTGGAGGGGATACTTGAGTGAAACCTGAGGGATAAGAAGGAGGCAGCCATGGGAAGAGGAGAGGGCAGAGGGAACTGCAAGTGCAAAGACCCTGAGGCTGGAGGAGAGGTTTGTGTGTTTATGGATAGGAAAAAAGCCTTTGTCATTGCAGCAGAGTGGCCCTATGGGAGGAAAGATGGCGCCATGCAGGGTCACGCAGGACCTCTAGGGTGTATTAAAAGAGTTTGGATTTTATTCCAGCTGTGAAAGAAGCCATTGAATGGATGAAAGGAAGTGATTTTCAACAATGAGATGCCTGGTTAGCTGCCACATATTTAGAACGATCCAAAACTTGATCAAGCATGTCAAAATGGGTGGAAGATGCAGCTATGTGTAACTTGTAAATTTTAGACAAAGCATATCCATGGGCCTGTATTTTGTTGGTCTTATAAGAACGATAAACGTGTTTTGGGGTCAGGTCGGTGGAAGGGTTCAAAAGTAATCTGATCCGGAGCGAGGAGCACTTCCAGAGTTACTGCAACAAGATCTTTGCGGGCTGGGACTTCTGCATCACCAGCCGCAGCGTGGCGGACCTGAAGCACAGCAGCCTGCGCTACGAGCTCCGAGTGAGTGCCACTCAGGTTTCTCTCGGCGGGAGGTGGGGGTTACAGCTTGCAAAGGAGCTGGTGGGGGCCAGGCTGTCCCCAGTGCTTAGCTGTGTAACCCCTATGTAGTTTTCAAGAGCTTTCTGCAGAGAACCACTTCCTGGGGTTGATCACCTTAGCCCCAAGCATGAAGCTGGTGAACTGGGGCTGGGAAAAGAGGTGGTATCTTCCCTTCTCCCCCATCACCTTGTACTATTTTTTGTTTTTGTTTTAATTTAGAAAACTTATTTTAATCCTAGTTGAAGGGAACTGTTATTCTTTTTTTTTTTTTTTTAATTTTACTGGAGTATAGTTGATTTACCATATTGTGTTACTTTCAGGTGTGTGGCGAAGTGATTCAGTTATACATATACATATATTCATTCTTTTTTAGATTCTTTTCTCATACAGGTTATCACAGAATATTGAGTAGAGTTCCCTGTCCTATACAGTAGGTCCTTGTTGGTTTGTACGGTTATTTTTCTGCTTGATGAGAACCTGTCATAAACATCTCTTAAACCAGAAGAAATAGGACTAAGAATGCTATGATAATAAGGTGGAGTGGAGAGAATATGAAAAAGCGGAATTTCCAAATTAATCAGGAGAAAAGGAGTAACAAATAGCATCTTGATCAAACCTACTGAAAAGAGGAGGAGACAATGATATCAAAAGTTTAATGAAGTGAGATGGAAGGAATCAAATGAAGTGTATTATTTGTTTAAAGAAATAACATATAGGTAATAGTAACATATAGGTAATGTCCTGAATAGGTTATAGTTCTGTTTTCACATTTATTGTGGAGTCTAATTTCAATCTTAAATAGAAGGTCTGCCTTCATTTAGGAGACATGGAAACTGGTTGGGCTTGGTACAGGAGGGTATCCCTGGGGGAGATGAATATTTAGGAAACTTTAAAGATCGAGAGGGAGAGTATGACGGTGAGTCACAGTTTCCACCCCTAAATATCCCTTCATCGCAGTGCTCACAAATGAGCTTTCTTTTGTTCTCAGGCAGATCTGGAGGAAGAAAGAATACGGCAGAAAATAGCAGAAAGGACCTCAGAAGAAACGATACGGATTTACTCTTTGAGACTGTTTTTGAACTGTATCGTGCTGGCCGTTTTAGCGGCATGCTTTTATGCAATCTATAGAGCGACTATATTCTCTCAAGAACACATGAAAAAAGTAAGTGCTCCGTGAAAGTCAAGTTAACTTTTAGTCCCGTTGGACGTTATGTATGCTAAGTGTATTGCAAACCTCTCAGGTGGATACTATCGTCATTCTGTTTTACATATGGGGATATAAGTTTGGCTGATATGACAGAGAACCTAAAATCAGAGTGACTAGCTTCCACTTTCAATAGAAAAACAAAAAGCATCCAAAATAGAGTGTTGGGGGTACCTCCTCCTCCTGGAGTTTACAATGTTCAAATCCAGGCTGGACTGCCTGGATCTAACCCCCAACTGCACAGCTTACTATCTGGGGCCTCAGTTTACCTAAAATAACAGTGGTTTTAAAAATCCAAGTTGGGGACTTCCCTGGCAGTCCAGTGGTTGAGATTCCATGCTTCTACTGCAGAGGGCACGGATTCAATCCCTGGCTGGGGTATTAAGATCCTGTGTCCTGCAGCACAGCCGAAACAAATTAAAAAAAAATAAATAAAAATCCAGGTTGGTCTAGTGGCTCTGCTTCATGAAATCAATCATCAGGGGCCCAAGTTCCTTCCATCTTGTAGCTCTGCCATCCTTAGAATGTGGTCTTCTTCTGTATGGCACCGGGTAGCTCACCACATTCACATTCTAGCCAATGGGAAGGAAGTGAAGGAGATGAGAGCACACCCCTTCCCTTCAAGGGCAGGACCTGGAGGTTGCACTTAACACTTCCTCTTATATCCCTTTGGCCGGAATTTAGTCAGAGAGCCATTTACCTAGGAAGACAGTCAAATTACCTAGGAAATTTAGTTTTATCTCAGATAGCCATATATGTGACTAAATAATCTGTTATTATGAAAGGAGGAGAGAATGGCTGTTCCAAGTCAATTAGTTCAGCCTTGAAAATGCTTTCAGTTGCCCATTGATACAGAATACATGGATTTTTTATATTTCACCTTAATAAATCCAGTAGAGCTCAGTTTTCTTCTAGTATGGTACTAGATCATGGTTCCTCCGTTTGAACACCCAAGGAAGGAGATGGCTTAGTTTTAGGTGCCATGTTGAATGAAACAAATGTTTTGTTTTGTTTGCTAAACATGTTTGGGTTTTTCTTCTCCCTTATAGTTCTAATGAAATATAATTGACATACAATACTGTATAAGTTTAAGGTGTTCAGCATATGACTTGACATACATACAGTTGAGTTCTTTTAAGGTCAGTTCATTTGTGATGCAAATTATTATACTCCTGACCAGTTCTGTTATCTTCATAGGAAATTGACAAGATGGTTTTTGGAGAGAACCTCCTGATATTGTACCTGCCTTCTATTGTGATCACGCTGGCCAATTTTATCACCCCAATAATCTTTGCCAAGATCATCCACTATGAGGATTATTCCCCAGGCTTTGAGATCCGGCTGACAATCCTTAGGTAATGCCTAGACATGCCAAGCACGTCACCACTTGTCCCCTCCCCTGCCCACGGCAGACATTGCTAATCCATTGTGGTACCGTTCCCTGCTGAGCCAAGAATCCTCTTCAGCCTTCAGACAGCCCCCATGAATGAATCAGAGTTTGCATATGCAGGGAAATCTCTTTGACTTGAGCGTCTATATTTTTTTCATGTATTAGCACATCGACAGCTGAGGGCATAGGGTGGGGCCCTTGGAAGAAATGTTGCTCTTAAGATGTTAGAAAGACAAGTGTATACCAGCAGGAGAGTGAGGAAGTGAGAGAGAGAAGGGAAGGCACCTTATAAAGGGTATGTTATTTGGCAAGTTGCAACTGGGGCTCAGTCCTATGGGACAACTCTGGGAGTTTTGCGTGGAAAACATCTTAGACTTTTCCTATGCAGGAGTGTTTGTCCTCCAGCAAGTATTTGGCCTCCCCTGCCTAAGGGTGGCTGGCTCCCAGGGGCATTAACTCCCACACACTTCTACCCCACTAGGCCCATGCATGGCCTTGGGATGAGAGTTACAGTAGGAACTTGCAGTAGGAACCTGAGACTTTTGCTGGAGTGAGTGCTGAGAAAAATGTGGCCCAGTCACTGACTGTGTGTGCTACCATTGACTCTTTTATTTTTGGTTGACAGTTTATTAAATACACTACATTTGTACCTTATTCTGTAGTTTTTTAAGTCATTCACACATGGACTTAGTAAAAATGTGCTTTATAGAAAACCATCTGCAAAACTAAAATAAAAATGCACATTTTGCTCACATCTTAGATAAACTGCTGAAAATGTTAGGAATTATTTTATTGAAGGTGATCATGAAACATGAGGTGGCTTGAGTTTATTAAATCTGACACCAGACCATGACTTCAATAGTGTTAATGTTGAAATGTGGATGCAAAAATGTCTATTAACTAAACTGTTTAATCTAACAGTGTTTGAGAAACAGGACAAAATAAAGTATTATTTTTCCTTTACAGACACGTCTCTAAATCCAATTCCTATACACTTCTTTCTCTCCCATTCATAGAATTAGCTCTGCAGATTGATGAGGCAAAAAAAAATTCCTTAAATAAAACCGAAACAAACTAGATCCTATTTACAAAACACGAAAAGGGAGAATTTTAAGTGGGTGTTATGGCAAAACTGGTTAAAACTATATACAGTCAAGTGACAGAATATACCTTTACTTCTGCAAATATAAGTCTTTCCCCACCTCCTTTCTGGGAGAAATACATTTTCAGGGCATGGACTGTAAAACGGCATACAATGCAAAGACAGAAACAAAGAAGTTTGCAAATTCTTTTTATTTCCAGCTGTTGAAACAGTATTTTTGAGAGCTGGGGTTACCTCTAGCGGTGAAACCAGAGCCAGCTATTAAGGAGGCAGAATGCTACAGTAATTGAATACATGACCATTTCTCTTTTAGCACGTTCTTTGTTCTCCTCTTCCAGAAGTTGTAGACGTCTGTTTAGTTTGATTATCTTTCATCTTAATGAAGCTGCATCTACAACAGTCATGTCATCTGAGGTTCCTTCAATCGTTGTATCTGTATTTGAAATGCCATACATGGAGTCAGTCCTGACCAGCTGTCCGTTTAGGCGAACAGTATTTTCACTCATAGAGCGCTCTCTTTTTAGCCTGCCAACTGCATGGATTTCTTCATTTTGAAGGGTTGGAGGAGGTCTTTCTAAATCCAGAAAATCTAGTGGTCTTTCACTTAGCGGAAGCACACGAGGTGGTGTTTTTAGTGCCAGAGGTTTGAAGGGAGTTGACTGTATAAGGTCAGCATCTGCTGGTCTCGAAAATGGAATGTCTTCATTATTTCCTGCTACAACGATTCTCTCTGGAACCTGCATAGTCACACTAACATTTGAAACTCCTTCTTGGAATCCTTGTTCCAGGTCAGCATTTGGTGGTGCTACCTTTAATTTTTCCGAGCCCCTCATTCTCTGACTAATAATACCTTTGGTGTATTCCATTTCATACTGAGCTCGACTGATTTCCGCCATCTCAGCAGCAGTGGGAGAAGGAAATGCTGCCCCACTCACTAAATGTGTCCCAACTACTGCTTGCTTTTCGGCATTATCTGCTTCTGTGCTTCATATTAAATCCTTTCACTTGCTTCAATATGCACGTGCTGGATTTAGAGCCACGCTTGTCCCCCTGGGCCCGCTGGAGGGTCCCCGGCGAGGACTGCTGCCCGCCGGCTCCCGGGGCCCTCGCGTGGGCGCTGTCAGAGGCCGTGGGCCAAGCTCATGGAGGCGCGCGGGCAAATCACCGGCCTGAGAGGCCCGCAGCGAGCTACCACTGACTCTTTATAATTTGTTGTAATGTCTCTTCTCATACTAAACAAATATTCAGTTTCCTAAAAAAATAATATAAAAAATAAAGAAATGGCAGGTGTAAAGCTGGGCCCAGGGAGTTAACACACATGAGTTAAGGAGGACCAGGTAGGGAGTGTGTGACACTGGAATGTTTTCTGTCTGCTTCTCAAATGCCTCAGATGGCATTTGCATCTTTGTTTAAACAAATCTTTTTATTTTGGAAATTTTCAAACAGGACGGTATAATGAACCCCCATGTGTACCCATCACTTAGTTTCAACTATTTACCAACGTTTTGCTAGTCTTGTTTCATGCGGTCCCCCCCCCCACTCTGCTGGATTATTTTCAGCAAATCTCAGGCAACATGTCATTTCACCTGTAAACAGCTCAGTATATCTCTAAGTGACAAGAACTTTTCTTTTTAAACATAATCGTCCTCACACCTCACAGAATTAAGTCAGTCCCCTGATAGAGTTGCAGAGGGCTTTCTATGGTTGGTTTATTCAAACCAAGACCCAAAGAAAGACATCATGCTGTGTTGGGTTGTTATGTCTCTTAAGTCCCCTTTATTCTTTCAAGAATTCCCCCATTGTATTATGTTGTTGATTTGTGGGAGAAGCTGAGGTGTTTGTCCTATAGAATGTTCTCTACTTTGGATTTAGTTCATTGCCTCATCATGGTGTCTTTTGTTTTCCTGTATCCCTCCTCAAATGTGGATTGAGACTTTTTATTAGATTCCGTTTCAGTTTTTAGTTATGGAAACCTCTTCGGTGGTGATAGGTACTCACGTCCGCCCCGAGGGAGGCACAGCATGTCAGGTGGATGGTGTGGGTTTGCTCCCCTACCCACACACTTTTTAACGTTTCTGTATCATTTCTTTTTTTTATTACAAACCAAACAATAGATGAAGCATCTTTAAAAAAAAAAAAAAAATGCGCCCTCTGCCTTCCTCTTTTGAATCTATTTTCCCCCAGCAGCCCTCATCTTCACAGTTCCTGTTGTTCATGCCAACATTCACACATTTTGTTTTCTTTTAAAAATAGGATTGTATCTACGTGAAACTCTGCAGTGTATTTTTTTCACTTCTCAGTATATCAGCCATCTCTCAAAGCTGATACTTAGAAGATTCAATTAGTTCTTTCCAGGAATTGTTCTCAGCGTGGCTACATCATCTTGGATTCAGGAGTTCCCAACTTTCTGATCTGTTTTTTTCTCTGCCATTTAAAAATTATTGTGGTAAAATACATATAACATGAAATTTACCATCTTAGTCACTTTTAAGTGTACAATTCAGTGGCGTTAAGTACATGCTCAGTGTTGTGCCACCATTGCCACTGTTTGGTTCCAGAATTTGCTCATCATCCCAAACAGAAACTCTGTGCCCATTTGTAGGTTTGCTGTTAAGAAAGGCAGCTTCTCTGCACCCCAGCCCTGTTCCAAGGGGCCCGCCTGCCCTGAGCCCTTCTCTTCCCATCCTCTCTCCTACCCTCTTCCCTGCAGGTGTGTTTTTATGCGGCTGGCCACCATCTGTGTGTTGGTGTTCACTCTGGACTCCAAGATTACATCCTGCGATAACTACCCATGTGAGCTCTGTGGCTACAACCAGAAACTCTACCCGGTGAGGCTTCGGGGATGGGCATCCTTCTCGGTGGGTCATTTGGGGGTGGTAGCATTAGGGTTGAGAGAACAGCCCATGAAGCCAAGGGTTTGAATCCCAGTTGATCCTCATTCTTGCTGTGTAGCAGGGTCTGGCACACCAGGCACTTCTAATTCTAAGGGCGTGAAAACCAAAGTCTGTGCTGGAGCTCAGAGGAGCATCCGCTGATGGCTTCCAGAGGCAGCAGGATCGGGGGCTGGAAATGGCATTGGGAGAACCTGGCTTTTTCTGCTCCAAGTCAGGCTGATTTCTCTCTGGGTTTCAGTGCTGGGAGACCCAAGTTGGGCAGGAAATGTACAAGCTGATGATCTTTGACCTCATCATCATCTTGGCTGTGACACTTTTTGTGGATTTTCCTAGAAAGTAAGTGTGAGGGGTACCCCTCTTATCTCCCCCTACCCCCTCACCCTTTCCCTCATCCCCACCACAGGTTCCCATCACAGCTGCTCTTCACAAAGTGCTGGATGATTCCGCATCCTGGGAACCACTGACAGCCATTGGTGACTTTGAAAAAGCTCCAGGCCATCACCTCCCCCTGGTCCATGATGTGCCCCATTGAAAGGCAGCACGAAGCAGAAACGGTGCTGCTTTCCGCAGGGCTGCCGTGGGGTGACGTCTTGCCAGCCCCTCCGGGCTGCAGTGGATGCCACATTTCCTAGTCTGGGTTCAAGACCCAGCACTGCCGCTTCCTAGTCATGTGACTGAGGGCAAGTTATTTAAGCTCTGTGCCTGTTTTCCTACCTGTGAGATGGGAATAGTAGCAGTGCCCACCTCATAGCACCGTTGTGAGGATCAAATGACAAAATGCAGATAAAAGTACTAAGAACACTCCACGCCACAGAACTCAACAAAACATTAACTGTCACCATCAGGATTGTCATTACTATGCTGTCATTAAAAAAAAAAAAAAATTATTCTCAGCATCTCGTTGAACCTTAAGTGAAACCCTGTTCACTTAGTCACTTTTTTACCCACATGTACAAATTCTCCTGGTATATGCCAGAAGTCCAGAAAGCCCTTAAAAGTCAACATTAAAAAAGAAACTGTCCTTTTAAAAAATTACACAAATATGATGTGAATATGTGCCTATTAAAGTTTTTTAATATTTAAACTTAAATAAATACAGAAATCCGGGGAATAGTGAGAATTGTCTTTTGTTACCTTACTCCTACTTCCCAGTCCCACCCCAGTCCACGGAGGTGACCATTGTTAACACTTTGGGGTAGATCCAGCAGTCCTTAAAACTAAAAACACACATTTGTATAAATACATGTGTAAGTAAACACAGAGTCTTGCTGGAAGTGTTCTTTTTTACCCCACAGATGGGATCATGGTACATCCACATGGGTCCGCATCTTGCTTTTTCTCCCTCATACAAACAAACTACCATGAACAACTTTCCCTGTCAAGGCACGTGGATTTTCCTCTCTCGCTTTAAGGACTGTACGTTATTCCACTGTACCCATGGCTTCTGATTTGTCGATGCAGCCCCTACTGATGGGCATTTAGGTTGTGTCCAGTAGTTTTGCTAATATGTGGTAATGCTACAGTGAACAACTATGTGTGTTTATCTCAGGCCCCTGGTCCTAGGGTTTTTGTAGAAAGCTTCTAGGATTCCAGGGAGTAGCATGCAGGGTGGTAGGGTCCTCATAAGCCATTTTCTGTGTGGAAGCACAGTAGCTCAATACTTTTTGGGTTGAGTGGCAAACTAGAGCACAGAGACTGCCTGTGTCATTTACTGTCAACTACAGTGCAGTGAAGTAGGCTGTGTTATAATCCCCTCACATTCCAGATGAGAAGAATGAGCCTTATCTAACGTTATTTGGCTGATAAGCTGTAGATCTGAGACTTGGGCCCTGGTGTTAATGATTCCAGAGTTCACTGTATTCTGCATCTTCTAGACATATGACTAACCAGTTTCCATGAGAAGTATGTGTGGAAACAGCCCTAATTTTGTGGATGTGGTTCTGTGGCCTTGGCTGACACTGTAGTCCAGGTGATAAATGGTCCTGTTTGTTTCCAGGATCCTGGTGACCTACTGTTCCTCTTGGAAGCTCTTTCAGTGCTGGGGACAGCAGGAGTTTGCTATCCCTGATAATGTTCTAGGGATCGTTTATGGGCAAACCATTTGCTGGATTGGAGCCTTCTTCTCACCCCTTCTTCCTGCAGTTGCAACCTTGAAGTTCATTATCATCTTTTACGTGAAAGAGGTAAGGAGAGGTAGGGTTGAGGGGTCAGTAACTGAGACCATCCTTGACCTTGCGAGACATTCGGCACACATGCTTGGAGCCCACCCACATCCCATTAGATGTATCAAAATTGCATCCCTTATTTGATACATATTTTTATTCTGGAAAAAAGACTTTGAATGGATTTTCACGTTTTTGTCATTTTGAGAGTTTGTTAGGAATGATTTTGCTCCTGTGATTTTAAAAAATGTTTTTTGTATGTAACTAAGAGTTGCGTTGCAGTTGATCAGTCAGTTGACAGTGGTTCATTTTGGTGACGTTTAACAAAAGGTTTATTAACTAAAGTTTTGTAGTTTTCTGTTTGGATTTTGGAGCTGGTGCATTTATTTTCAGTTCTCAATTATTTGTGTAGCTCCTCAAACAGCTCACAGGCCCTAGGCATTGTACCTGAACTAAGTGCTTAATGGGTGAAGTAGCTCTATAGAGGACTAACTTATCTGGGCTTATTAACCAAACTTTTTCTTTATTGTAGAGGCAATATATGCTCACTATTAAACATTTAAACAATACAGATAGGTATTCCATCCCTTCTTCCAGAGGTAGCCTCTGTTAATAACCCCTGACATTATTACCACCTACTATGCCAAGCCCTGAGGATTCATAAATGGGAGTAGTAATAATAGTAGTAATAACAATGACAACGATACACCCTTTCAAGTAGGCACTGCTAGGAACCATATTTTATAACTTAGGAAGCTGAAGTTTAGAGAGGTTAAGTAACTGGTCCAAGCTCACACAGCTTATAAATGACTCCTGGGATTTGAACCCAGGTTTACCTCACTCCAGAGCCTAAGCTCTTAATCCAGTAGGCAGGGCCTTGAATTGGGTCATACTTTCTACCTGGGTGTTTTGGCCTTTGAAGAATGTTCTGATGCTTTCATTTGGAAACTGAAATTGGCTGAAGTCACCAAGGGAGAGATGGATGCGAGAAAGCTCAGAAGAACTTGTTCTTCTTCCAGAAAATATGTTAGGCAGTGGTTTCCTAGCGTGTAGCCCAGTAAAGACAGTGTAGGGGTAATGGAATGGGTCACAGGCACTGGACTGAGTTCTGACACCCCAGTCTAACTGGTCACCTGCCCCCAGACACCCTAACAGGACACCAAGTGTCCCTGGTGCTCGGTGCCTTCGGCTCACAAGATGTTCCAGCTGCTGCAGTCACAGGAACTTGATGCCCCTTCCCGAGGTTGTAGCTTTCTAGAATGTTAAGGAGGAATTGGATGCCTGTTACTGTAGCCCTCTCCCCGTCCCCACCTGGTTTCTCCTTCAAGTCTTTTTTCCCTCAATGGAAATATTTATTTTTAATATATAGGAAAAATACATATGCTTGTAAAATTCAAGCAAATATCTCCTGTTTTGGTGTGTATATATTTAGTACCTATTTAAACCCCTGTAGAGAATAAATACTTTTCGAATTCTTTCAAATCATCACATTGTACGCTCTTAAGTATCTTACCATTTTATTTGTCAATTATACCTCAGTACAGCTAAAAAAAGAAAGAAATTTACAGTAAAATGTTTAAAAAAATACTAAAAAAAAAACTTAAACAAGATCATACAGTACAGAGTTTTGGAATCTGCGCTTTTCATTTCACAGTGCCGTGTAGGATATAAAGCTTTTCTAAGGGCTATGTGATTTCCCATTGTGTAGATGCACTTTAACCTTTAAGGAACCCCTTGGGTAGCTACTTAGGTTGCTTTCAGTTATTCCCTGTTATTAACAACTGTAGCAGTAAATATCCATATACTTATTTTTTGACCCATTTTTAAAATCTTGGTCTGTACTGCTGACTACTCTAGAAAGATTATACCGATTTACATTCTATAATACATGACTGTGCTCATTTATCCTCAGGGAAGCTGTGCTCTTAATTTTTCCTCTTTCTTCCTCTCCCCTTAGATAAGTCTTCTTTATACCTGCAAACCCTCTCCGAGGCAGTTCAGAGCATCTAATTCTAATTTCTTCTTCCTGTTGGTGTTACTGATTGGGCTGTGCTTGGCAATAATACCTCTGACAATCAGCATTGCACGGTAAATATGACTTTGTCTTCTAGAACATTCCCTCCTTGACATGTCCGTCTTTTATGTTAAAGGCTTCATTGCATCCTTTATTGGCTTTCCTCATAGTACTCCACCCGCAGAGGTCAGTAAGTCACTCCTGGCTCAGCCAGGCCCACCTTTGTTTCGGAATATCTTGGGTCACTTCTGAACTTGGGCTTGCAGGGTTCTCACTGTGTTTGAGAGTGTCGGTTGGCTCTATTCTACCCAGATCCCTTTTCCTAGTATCTCTCTTCTAGTCCCCTTTGGGATTGTTTCTTTGTTTCTGATTATGAAGTTAATACATGGTCACTGAGAAGACTTGGAGTGTCTTCTATTGCCAAGCACTGTGCTAGCTGCTAGGGGTATAAAGACAATTCAGACATGGTACAAGGAATGTAGTGTCTAGTGTGGAATTTGGAAAAAGCAGAAATGCTCAGTCCTGAGGATGGGAAGTTGAGGGTTCAAATCCCAGTGATGCCACCCCCTAGTGTTCTAACCATTTATACCAGAGGCTGGAAAGAGAGTAAATGATTTAGGTTTTCTGGGCCATATGGTTTCTATAGCAACTGTTCAGCTCAACTGTTTACATATCATCTATGTTGCAGCCATAGATGATATATAAACTAACAGGCATGACTGTGTTCCAGTAAAACTTCATTTATAAAAATTAGGCTTGGGACTTCCCTGGTGGTGTGGTGGGTAAGACTCTGCGTGCCCAATGCAGGGGGCCCAGGTGCAATCCCTGGTCAGGGAACTAGATCCCACATGCATGCCTCAGCTAAGGAGCCCACATGTGGCAACAAAGACCAGGTGCAACTAAATAAATATGAAAAAAAAAAACAAAAATAGGCTGTGGGCCAGATTTGACCTGTGGGCTATAGTTTGCCAACCCTTGACTTAGAGTCTCATGGAATTCCATTTCTTCATCTTTATTTTATTTTATCTTATTTTTTTCCATTTCTTAATCTTTAAATGAAAAGTCTAGAACTTTGAGAGGCCCGCGTACCGAAAAAAAAAAAAAGTATAAAGGAGTATATGGCGGAAGTTCATTCTCCAATTCTATTTCCTAACTACTTAGTTTCTGTCTAAGACAGTCATATCTGTATGTGTTTGTCTCTCTCTCAGTGGTTCTTTATTCTGTTGTATGAATGGATCATAAATTGTTCATCCATTTCCTTAAACAACATTTAGGTTGTTTCCAGGAATCTATTTTTATTCCTAAAATAGAGCTGCAGTGGAAAATTTCCTACTCAGAACTTTATGATAAGAATGTAGGCAATTCCTGTAAGCCTTAATTTAATTTTTTCCATTGTAATTTTATTTTTCCCTGCTTTTTATTTTGAAAATTTTTAATCTATAGAAAAGTTGAAGAAAGCAACAATGAAAATTTATATACCCTTTACCTGGCTGTCCCAGCTGTTAACATTCTGCTACATTTGTTTTCTCTCTGTATATACATACGTTTTTTGTGTGTGTGATGATGAACCGTTTGAAATTAAGCTGTAGGCATCATGACATTTCATTCCTAAATACTTGAACATGCAGTTCCTAAAAATAAGGACATTCTCCCTTCTATATATCCACAATAACATTATCACACCTAAGAAAATTAATGCCAATATCATATTCTTGCCATTTTCAAATTTCTCCAGTCCCAAGATAGTCTTTTATAGCTTTATTTTTTAAATGAAGATCTTTCAAGTTTTGCTCATTACTTTCGGTTGCGATGTCTCCTTAGTCTTTGATTCTTCAAACAGTTTCCTCACCACTAAATTAAGAGACTGAAGGGCAGACTCCCCACATTCTGGAGTTGTCTGATTGCTTTCTCACAGTGTCATTTAACTTGACCTTCTTCTTCTTATTTTAATTTCTGGTGCTCAATTTATTGTTGTTCTAAAATATCACCAGAGTCGCTATCTTCAAGTAACAGGTTCTTTTTTCTTTTTGAAGTATAGTTGATTTACAATGTTATGTTAGTTTCAGGTGTACAGCAAAGTGATCCAGCCGTATATATATGGCTTTTTCTTTTTCACATTCTTTTCCCTTTTAGGTTATTACAAAATATTGAGTATAGTTCCCTGTGCTATATAGTAGGTCTTTGTTGGTTATCTGTTTTACATATAGTAGTGTGTATCCCAAACTCCTAATTTATCCCTACCCCCCGGCCTTCGCCTTTGGTAACCATAAGTTAATTTTCTATGTCTGTGGGTCTATTTCTGTATTGTAAATAAGTTCATTTGTATCTTTTTTTTAGATTCCACATATAAGCGATATCATATGATATTTGTCTTTCTCTGTCCGGCTTACTTCACTTAGTATGATCATCTCTAGGTCCATCCATGTTGCTGCATATCACATTATTTCATTCTTTTTTATGGCTGAGTAATATTCCATTGTGTGTGTGTGTGTGTGTGTGTGTGTGTGTGTGCGCGCGCTTCCTATCCATTCATCTGTTGATGTATACTTAGATTGCTTCCACATCCTGGCTACTGTAAATAGTACTGCTATGAACATGGGTGTGCATGTATCTTTTTGAATTAGAGTTTACTCCAGGTATATGCCCAGGAGTGGGATTGCAGGATCATATGGTAACTCTTATTTTTAAACTTGACC
The DNA here is from genome assembly GCF_963924675.1 of Phocoena phocoena. Taxonomy (NCBI): domain Eukaryota; kingdom Metazoa; phylum Chordata; class Mammalia; order Artiodactyla; family Phocoenidae; genus Phocoena; species Phocoena phocoena. The sequence continues at coordinate 23,293,962 of NC_089233.1, forward strand.
TTCTGTCCTGAATTTCCTATAAACTGGAAGTCAGGTCTAGAGACTTGATGAGATTTCAGGGTAAGCATTTTTGACCAGAATATTCCAGAAGGCCCATGAGGTCAGGCGGATCCTCGTGGGTCACTGTTAACAAAGCTTTGTGGGTACGCAGAGGAGGGATGCTCAGCCTGTGCTGCAGGCCTGGCCCTGAGCCCCGTGCTCTGTGTCCTGGTAGCATCCCTTCCTCCAAAGCCTGTGGGCCCTTCACCAACTTCAACACCACCTGGGAGGTGGTCCCCAAGATGGTGAGCACCTTCCCCAGCTCGCTGCAGTCTCTGGTCCATGGCATCACGTCGGAAGCCTTTGCAGTGCCTTTCTTCATGATCCTCTGGTGAGTGAGAACCACCTGGGTTCTGCGGGTATTTTCCACTGTGGCTGGTGGGCTCCTCTCCGCTGGAAAATGGAGCTCACCCGCACCTCTTGATATGGTACCAAACCTCTCTGAGCCGCACTTTTCCATCTCTAAGATGTCAAAATAATACCAGTAGTAATTCTTTCAGAGGGTCACTGAGCAGGTTCAGGGAGATCCCGCTTGTAATGGGGATCTGTACTTAGCCAGAAGCCTGAGTTATAAAGTATAACCCAATAAATGTTGCCTATTGTTATATTACTGATTATTCACAAAATTAGTTGCTCTTTGGAAAAGGAACTGATAACTGGGCTGAGAGAAGAGCACCAGACTAGAAGCATGCACTTGAACCCTGGCTCTACCACTTACAAGCTGTGTGGCCTCAGGTCATCACATACCCTCTCTGAGCCTCGATTTCCTCACCTGGAAAATGGGAATAAGAATGGCACATGCCTCATAGGGCTGTGAGAAGAAGGACACGTGGTGAAGTGCTTAGCAGAGGACCTGGCCTTTAGCGAAGGCTCGATAAATGACAAGTGTTGGGTGCAGGGGCGACGAGGGTTTTTGTGCAGTGATTCACTTCGAGCGTAATTCTAATCACAAATACCTGTTGAGGACTTACTTTGTACTAGGCATTGTTCTAATCATAGCCCATTCTCATTATTCACAAATTCCATATTATTTTTCTGTATTGCATATGTGCTTACTAGCTAAAATATTTTTGTAACCCCAAAATCAGTACTAATGGTGTTTTTTTTGATTATTTGTAGATATTCATAGAGTAGCAAAAAATTTGAGTTGCCTGATGCACAATGTCCCAGTGCATTTGGGCCGCTGTAGTGAAATATCATAGACTGGGTGGCTAAACAACAGAAATTTATTTCTTACGGCTCTGGAGGCTGGAAGTCCAAGATCAAAGTGCCAACATGGTCGGATGAAGATCCTCTTCCTGCTTACAGACTTCTTGTATTCTCATATGGCAGGAGGGACTAGGACGCTCTCTGGAGTCCCTTTTATAAGGGCACTAATCCCATTTGTGAGGACTCCTCATGACCTAATCACCTCCCAAAGGCCCCACGTTCTAATATCATCACCTTGGGATAAGGACTTCACAACGTATGAATTTGAGGGGGACACAAATATTCAAACCATAGCTCAGACTGTAACTTAAGTGTCCTTTTTGTGATCCATTTAGTGCGATGTTTCTTGCATTTTGTGCTTTTGGTTGGTGATTTCACTGTTCACGCGTAGAGCTGAAGTGCCGTCAAGGGTTCCTAAGTGCAAGAAGGCTGGGATGGGTTTTATGAAGAAAACATGTGTGTTAGATAAGCTTCATTCAGGCACATGTCATGGTGCTGTTGACTGTGAGTTCAGTGATACTAAATAAGGTGTCTTGAAACAGAAACAGGGTTAGGTATTAATAACCTTCTCTCTCAAGAAACATAAAACACAGTATTGATCAGTTGACAAAAATGTTGTGACCAGGGGCATAAAGGAACCTATTCTGTATTTCCCCCCGGGGCACTGTTTCAGTGTTCCTGGAGACTATAGAACAGAAGAGAAGTACCACAAATCACTGGAATTGATTGTAGCTTACATGTATTAACTCATGCAATCATCACAGTTATCCTACGATATAGATATTATTAGAGGAAAACCCCACCATAATGCAAGAAAGGGGTTAAAAAATTCATTTGTTAAAGGCAGGATACCTTTGATATTCATAAAATGATGTGGGGTTGCAGCCAGTTAATCTGGAATTGCAAGGATCCCAGAGTCCAGCGGTTCCATCCTAATCGATTCACCCCAGCTGTGGTTTGGCTGGCACCATCTGGTGGTGGTTACCTGATCTGGCTTCCACATCTTTAGGGGTCATTCTTGTCCTTGGCCATGAGGACTTCCAGAAGAGAAGACTGACATCACTGATTCCCGTGGCCCTCAGCCCTCTCTGGGGAGACTGGACAGGCAGCCACCTCCCCTGCACAGAAAACAGGAACCAGTTGCCAGTCGCTTTTATTCAAAATTGTATTATCTTAGGCTTGTTATCACTGGATTTTCCTCTATTATCCCCATTTTATAGATGAGGAAACTGAGGCCAGGGAGGTTCCACAGTGATCATCCACAGCCAGTTCTTTCTGTGCTGAGCTGACCTTCTGGCCCGTCTCCTCCTCTCTCCCCTCTCATGTGTGTGCCAGGGGAGCCTCAGCAGCTTTTAATATTAACTCTAGAATGCAAGGCAGGAATCAATCTCTGCTACCACTGCCCAAACCCCTCTGGCTGTTTCATTTTTTCTTTTCTTTTCTTTTTGTTGGAGTATAGTTGGCTTACAATGTTGTGCTAGTTTCAGATGTATACCTCTGGTTGTTTCTGATGCCCTCTGCTTGGGATACGTGAGGGTTTTCTTTCTTTTTTTCTAACAAAAGTAAAACTGTTCCAGGCGAAGTGTGTCGGGTTGTTTTCCAGTGGCCTTCAGATGGTACAAACTCCCTAGTGACCTCTCGCTTTTTGTTGCAGTCTCGTTATGTTCTACTTCATCGCCCTAGCAGGAGCGCACAAGCGGGTGGTCGTCCAGCTCCGAGAGCAGCTGTCCCTGGTAAGGAAGCACCGGTCCCAGGGGCAAGGCTGGGACATTTACCCAGGACACTGAAAGGAATGGGGAGCTCTTCCCAGGGAGAGGGTGGGATTTCCCATCACCACTCCCCCAGAACCCTGCCTTCGGGCTCGGCCTCCTCCAGCCCCATTCATTCCCTGACTCATCCATTCCCTCAACATTTGTATCCTCATACTGTGCTGGGATACACAGGTGAAGAAGAGAGACAAGACTGCTTAGTAGTAAAGGAAAGAGATAAATTCTAATTGCGATAACTGGTATGAAGATGATACAGAGAGGTAGTTAGAGTGGCGGGTAGACCGTCTGCTGCTGAGATGGTGGCCACGGAAGGCCTCTTTGGAGGCGGCGATGGTGGAGCTGAGACTCAAATGATGAGAGGAGCCAATTATGGGAGGTCTTGGGCATGAGAGTAACAGGCAGAGGGTACATTGAGGAGTGAGCCGGGCACTCCTGGGCCCAGGGGGAAGGGCGGTGTGGCTGGAGGGTGCAGGATGATGGGGAGAGGCAAGGCGATGCTAGAGTCACAGCATAGCTGGGGTCACAACATCACCTGAGGGCTCTGCTGGGAAGTTTGGGTTTAATTCTGAGTGTGATGGGAAGCCATTGGAGGGTGGTAAGTCAAAGTCTGATGTTCATTTTTAAAGGAACATTTTTACAAGGCCACTTTGTGGACCAGGGGCTGGGGAGGGAGGAAGAGTGAAAGAGGCAATTTGGAGGTCATTGCCATGGTCCAGTGGTTATTACCTACCAAGTCTGATAGGTAATTTCTTAGGTCGAAATAATGATATTTGTTTCCAAATATATTGAATGTGCTCTTGAACCCGTTTGTGTTTTTAGGAAAGTCGTGACAAGCGTTATCTAATCCAGAAACTAACAGAAGCCCAGAGGGATATGAGGAACCGGCTAGACTGACGGGGAGGTGCTGCAGCGTGGGGTTTACAGGCTGGCCTGGTGACCTGCCAGCCTACACCATCTACCTGAGATTTTAGCAGAAATTTTTAAATATATTTTTCTGGAATTTGGGCCTTTCCTGCAAGTGGCTCCATACGTGCAGCTCCAGTGCCTGTGTTTACATAACCCAGCCCCTGTTTAATGCTTTAGGGACTTAGAAAAGTAGGTTTGTCTGAGGCCCAGCAGCTCAGGCTCAACCAAAACACTGAAGCCATTGAAGGTTTTCAACCAAAATTGCTGAGAGACCATTTATAGTTTTACAAGCTTATTTGTATTGTCTCTTAAAGTTAACTGTAGAGGTCATCTATCCATGAGCCTGGGTTAGTTCTGTGGAGCCAGGTTCTGGGGGTTTAGGCTGAGAAGTGTTCTTTAAGAAGTAGTGACTCTCTAGGATGGTTCTGTAGACTTAGAATGGAGACTCGATTTTTTTGAAATGGAGAAACCCTTGAATTGTGATGTTTGGACCAGATGGTAGGAGCATGAAGAGGATGGTTATGTAATTTCAGCTACATGAGAAGATGTAATATGAGAATAATATTATAGGAGAGAAAAGCCCTTCCTGCTGTGTGAATGAGCAAGGCCCCGAGTGCCCTTGATTGAGCCCTATGAGGAGGGGAACAGCGGCAGGATGGCAGCCTGGATTTCGTAGCTTCCTGGGCATTTTGCCACAGCTTTGTTACTCAGGGCAAACTGCCTTTAAGGGCCTGGATATCCACAAAACTTCCGTCCCTCTAGTCCTGGGTTTGGGGACTTGGCAGAGTGCCATCCAGATGGAGAGGCAAAGTTTGTCTCTCAGTCTTCCAAAAGCCGTTTCCCTTCCTGCACTGAGGTCTCTCGATGACACTTCATGGTTCGGAACCAGGCTGGAAAGGACCGTTGAGTCTTTGAGTGTTTTGGCATGTGAGTTGCAGCATCAGGTCAGCCTGTGCCGGTGTACCAAACTAGACTGAATGCTGGTGTCTTAAATGTACGTATTCATATTTGTAAGGGCTGTTGTTTCTCTTGTGCTTAAAATTTTTAATTTTATTTTACAAAACATGCAGAGTATCTCTTCGGATTTCCGTTACCGTAAAAACCGTCTGCGATAAATACCTCATCACTGAAACTGATAGCTTTAAACGTTTTAATATAAGCCTAGATTATGGTTTAATGTAAACAGTTTTCATTCTAATACCTTCAGAATCTTTTTCAAAGTACTGTAGTTTTGTAACGACCGTGTGTACCTTCCTGCTATGGTTTTCCTTCCTTTCACTGGCTCTAAACCTTTCCTGGGGGTAGCCTGGAATTTGAAGGTGGGTGCAGGCTTCAGAAAGCTGCTGCTGTGAAGTATATTTCCCCCCCTCCCCCCATTACTCAAAAATGATTGACTCCTTGCTCTGAGAAGCAAAACAAGCTCACCATAGTTAACATATTTCTGTGTACTTGTCCCTTTGCCAAAGTTTTTTTTTTTCTGCTCTTCTACAGGTAGTATTAACACGGGATATTTTTATACCTATAAAACTGATGAGGTTTTCTTTTCTTATCTTGTTAAGGTTCATGAATTTTTAAGTCTAATAACCAGTGTCATGGAATTTTGAGCAAATGGAAGTTCATTCCATCCTCACTTTTAAAAAATTCTAAATTGTTGGCATTTTTGCCTAGAGAATTTATATGTATAACATTCTTGCCTTCACCGTGCTTCTGAAAACAGTCAAGTTTTCTGTGTGTGTGTGTGTGTGTGTGTGTGTGTGTGTGTGTGTGTGTGATGGAATCTCTGTTTTCTTTCCCTATGATTATACTGAAATATGCTAATATATTCGTTTTAGTTAAATGCTGCTGATTTGCATACTTCTTACTTGAATGTTTTTATATATTTTGATAACTTTAATAACTGCAGGTGATGTCTGTATAATTGTTAAAGCGCAGCTCTCGCTAACAAATGTGCATTACAACTACTGATTAAACTATGTCTTGAAGGTTTTAAAATGTGATTCTGTGTATTTGAATTCTTGGAGGCGTCTTGTTAGCAGTCAAGTGATCATGAAAGCTGTAACAGTTTGTAAAGTTGCTCTTTACCTTTTCCTAGAATCAGAAGAAAGAAGGGTTTAATTACAGAAAATCATCAAATGAGTGCTTTTAAGACTTGCTTTTAAGCCAAGGAGGGATATGTGTGTGTGTGTGTGTGTGTGTGTGTGTGTGTGTGTGTGTGTGTGTTTTAAACTTAAAAGACATAAAGTTATTTCAAGACTCCCCATCCCACCTCCCAGAGGGAAACACTGCTAATAATGCTTATTTTATTCTCCCAGAAAATTATATATTCAAGCAGATATGTATCTGGAGTTGGATGTGTGATATTTATTTATTTATGAGCTTTTCCATTTTTTCTCCTTAATAACATCTTGAAGATCTTTATATGGAGAGTAGCTACTCATTCTTTTTAATGACTACATGGTATTCTTCCATTGTGTCAGTGTATGCTTTCATAATCATTCACCAATACTGGATACTTAGTTTTCAGTCACTCCCTCCTCCCATCCCCCTGCCCCAGACTCCACACACACCTCATTACAAGTACTCGGAGCTGGAATTTTGAAAGTACATGCAAACATTTCTCTTTTCTCTGTTCTATCCCATTGGCTTCAGTTTCTTGTTCTTTATCAGGGTGGCCTTGCACTTTCTTGCAATCACAGAATATTCTAATTCCAGCAAAGAGAAGAATCCAGTTTGGCAAGTCTTTAGTTTGCATTAACTCTTAAGTTAGCAAAGTAAGTTCTTGCAGCTACATATCTGATTGTAGATACCCACCTGAGTAAGTATTGGAGAAGAAAGGAATTAATTTCCTGGGATGGCACTCCAAGGTCTGATCCCTAGGAAGATAGAACTTCTGAATGTGTCTTCTTTATATAGGGTGTTGCTTTATTAGTAAATTCCATTTGGTGTATTGTCTTTCCAATGCATGGGATGTGCTCAGGACATAGAATGGCTTTGTACTTTGTGTAATTTTGTACAGGTGTCTTTACCACTGTGAGATAAAGATCCCTTATCTTTAAAATGGAAAAATAGGGCTTCCCTGGTGGCGCAGTGGTTGAGAGTCCGCCTGCTGATGCAGGGGACATGGGTTCGTGCCCCGGTGTGGGAAGATCCCACATGCCGCGGAGCGGCTGGGCCCGTGAGCCATGGCCGCTGAGCCTGCGCGTCTGGAGCCTGTGCTCCGCAACGGGAGAGGCCACAACAGTGAGAGGCCCGCGTACCGCAAAAAAAAAAAGAAAGGAAAAATAATATAGACATTCACTTCTATTTTTGAGGATTGAATTAGGGAATAATAAGCCTTTTCTTTATGAAATTTTGTATTCTCATTACAAAAATACTTGTTTATTATAGAAAATAAAGGGAACGTTGAAAGCTACAGAGAAAGCAAAAGTAAAAATCAGGTATGAGCAATATGTGTGGACATCCACTGTTAGTCTTGGCAAATTCCCTTTAAGGTAGAAAGAACAGAGTGAGGGAGGGAGGATGAAAAGAAGAGAAAGAAAAAAATTGGTATTCTCATTTCTTTTTCATAAGTGTTTTCTCATTTTATCCAAAGTTCTTTATAAGCATTTCAGTAGGTTACATAACATCATACAGATGGATCACAATTTTTTTTTTAAGTTTTTGGCCGCACCCCACGGCATGTGGGATCTTAGTTCCCCGACCAGGGATCGAACCCACACCTCCTGCATTGGAAGGCAGAGTCTTACCACTGGGCCACTGGGGAAGTCCCCACATTTTTTTTTAACATTCCCTTGCTGCTTAACATTTTGTTTTCAAATGTCCCTGATAATAAATGAGACACACAAATCTTTGTCAATATATGTATATATTTTTCTTTTGAGACAGAGACCTGGAAATGGGATTACAGCCAAGATTTTAAGGCTTTTGAGAGCTAGATTTATACTCAGGAGCTTTACATGAGAATGTTACAACACCCTCACTTTCACCAACTATTTGGATTTAAAAAGGTATATAATAGTCAATCATAATTTTAAATTATTGCAGTGTGTTAATTTGAAAACAATTAGCAACATTATTTTTACAATGGCAGTGTATCTTAAATATTTTATAGTAACGGGTAATTGAAACACAAAAGACCCCGAATAGCCAAAGCAATCTTTTTATTTATTTATTTATTTATTTATGGCTGCGTTGGGCCTTCGTTGCTGTGCGTGGGCTTTCTCTAGTTGTGGTGAGTGGCGGCTACTCTTTGCTGCAGTGCGCAGGCTTCTCATTGCGTTGGCTTCTTGTTGTGGAGCACAGGCTCTAGGCGTGTGGGCTTCAGTAGTTGCAGCGCACGGGCTCAGTAGTTGTGGCTCGCAGGCTCTAGAGCGCAGGCTCAGTAGTTGTGGCGCACGGGCTTAGTTGCTTCGTGGCATGTGAGATCTTCCGCGATCAGGGCTTGAACCCATGTCCCCTGCATTGGTAGGAGGATTCTTAACCACTGCGCCACCAGGGAAGCCCATAGCCAAAGAAATCTTGAGAAAGAAAAACAGAGTTGGAGGAATCAGGGTCCCCGACTTCAAACTATACTACAAAGCTACAGTAATCAAGACTGTATGGTGCTGGCACAAATACAGAAATATAGATCAATGGTACAGGATAGAAAGCCCAGAGATAAACCCACACACATATGGTCACCTAATTTATGACAAAGGAGGCAAGAACATACAATGGAGCAAAGATAGCCTCTTCAGTAAGTGGTGCTGGGAAAATAGGACAGCTACATGTAAAAGAATGAAATTAGAACACTCCCTAACAGCATACACAAAGATAAACTCAAAATGGATTAAAGACCTAAATGTAAGACAGGACACTGTAAAATTCTTAGAGGAAAACATAGGAAAAACACTCTTTGACATAAACCACAGCAAGATCTTTTTTGAACCACCTCCTCGAGTAATGAAAATAAAAATAAACAAATGGGACCTAACAAAACTTAAAAGCTTTTGCACAGCAAAGGAAACCATAAACAAGATGAAAAGACAACCCTCAGAATGGGAGAAAATATTTGCAAATGAAACAACGGACAAAGGATTAATCTCCAAAATATACAAACAGCTCATGGAGCTCAATATCAAAACAAACAATCCAATTAAAAAATGGGCGGAAGACCTAAAGAGACATTTCACCAAAAAAGACATACAGATGGCCAAAAGGCACATGAAAAGATGCTCAACATCACTAATCATTAGAGAAATGCAAATCAAAACTATAATGAAGTATCACCTCACACCAGTCAGAATGGCCATTATCAAAAAATCTAGAAATAGGGCTTCCCTGGTGGCGCAGTGGTTAAGAATCCGCCTGCCAATGCAGGGGACACGGGTTCGAGCCCTGGTCCGGGAAGATCCCACATGCCGCAGGGCAACTGGGCCCATGAGCCACAACTACTGAGCCTGCGTGTCTGGAGCCTGGGCTCCGCAACGAGAGGCCGCGACAGTGAGAGGCCCGCGCACCGCGATGAAGAGTGGGCCCTGCTCGCCACAACTAGAGAAAGCCCTCGCACAGAAACAAAGACCCAACACAGCCAAAAATAAATAAATAAAAATTTATATTTTAAAAAAATCTAGAAATAATAAATACTAGAGAGGGTGTGGTGAAAAGGGAACTTTCCTTCACTGTTGGTGGGGATGTACGTTGATACAACCACTATGGAGAACAGTATGGAGGTTCCTTAAAAAACTAAAAATAGAACTACCATATGACCCAGCAATCCCACTATTGAGCATGTACCCTGAGAAAACCATAAATCCAAAAGAGACAGGTACCACAATGTTCACTGCAGCACTATTTACAATAGCCAGGACATGGAAGTAATCTAAGTGTCCATCAACAGATGAATGGATAAAGATGTGGCACATATATTACTCAGCCATAAAAAGAAACAAAATTGAATTATTTGTAGTGAGGTAGATGGACCTAGAGTCTGTCATACAGAGTGAAGTAAGTTAGAAAGAAAAACAAATACCGTATACTAACGCATATGTATGGAATTAAAAAAAAAGGTAGTGATGAACCTAGTGGCAGGGCAGGAATAAAGACGCAGGAATAAAGACGCATAGAGAATGGACTGGAGGACGGGGGGGGGGGGCTGGGGGAGGGGGAAGCTGGGGTGAAGTGAGAGTAGCGTCGACACATATACACTTCCAAACGTAAGATAGCTAGTGGGAAGCAGCTGCATAGCACAGGGAGATCAGCTCAGTGATTTGCGACGATCTAGAGGGGTGGAATAGGGAGGGTGGGAGGGAGGGGATATGGGGATATATGTATGCATATGGCTGATTCACTTTGTCGTACAACAGAAACTAACACAGCATTGTGAAGCAATTATACTCTAATAAAGAGGTATATATATATATATATATATATATATATATATATATATATGTATAATCCAAGGGTGTAAAGTAAAAAAATGAAAGCCCCCTTCGCACTATCCCAACCCCTTGAAGTTGCCATTATTAAACGTTTTGCTGTACATCCTTTCAGGTATGCACCTTTGATTTTTTGCCCTCATATACATTACACATTCGAAAAATTATTTCTGTTCCATAGATTCCTAGAAGTAGGATTGTTGTATCAGTGGATATGCATTTTTTTAAAGTGTCCAAAATTTTTTTTCTTAAGACTATTTTTTTACAGCAATTTTAGGTTCACAGCAAAATTGAGGAAGGTACAGAGATTTCCCATATACCCCCTGCCTCCACACATGCACCGACTCCCCCACCAGAGTGATACATTTGTTAAAATTGATGAGTCTACATTGTCAGATTGGATATAGACTTAAAAGTAAGAAATAATTTGTTGCTAAACCTTCCCTTCCCAACCCTTCCCTTAAGAAACCAATTTGCGCCAATGTACGTTCTCACTAACAGAAAAGTGGAAATAATAATAGCAATAATAAATGTTCTCCGTAGAAAAACTAAAAATAGAGAAAAGGAGTAGGAAGAAATTTAGTATGTCAACCCCAATACCTAGAGATAACACTAATGACCATGTGGTGAATTTCAGAATGTAATTTCTACTATTTTAAAGTGGTTACAAATAGAGAAAAATCTCCTATATTGGTAAAGCATAAAACACAATGGCTATGCCAGTAAACAATTCCTTCATGGTCCTCCTTCCCAGGAACTGAGTAGAGTAATCTTTACCCCGTCGGGATCTTTGAAAGAACAATTTAGCATTCTCATCTCCATGGCAACCCTTTACCCGGTCGGTCTGAGTGATTGATAGTGATCGCATCCAATAGAATCTTTTCATTTGACGTTTCCAACCAATCGAGTGGAAGCAGGTGGCCCAGGGCGTTTCCACCGAGGCAAGAGCGGGTCTTATCTGCCTTACGTCGGCCGTGCGTCATCAGTCTGCGCCAAGGGCACGGTTGCTCTGTTCAAGAAGTGGTTCCCCTGTTGCCGCGGCAATGAGCTACACCCGGGCGGCTGCGGCTTGCTGTCTGTGGCAGCTGCGCACGGGCGCCCCGAGGTCCCTCTCAGGTAAAGGGGGAGCATTACCGTGGCCCCGCCCCGTGCCGGCGAGCCAGGGAATTTTCTCCTGAGGCTTGGGTCGGAGAGGTCACGGGGAAGACGTTCACTACGTCACAGGGCTGCGACGGAGCGCGACTGAGCGGCTGGAAAAGCGGGGCTAAGCCAGTAGTGCGCCGCGGGTCCGCCGGGCGGGAAGTGGGGTGGTTTTCCGCAGTGACCGTCTGGAGCGCCGGTTCCGGGTCGGCGCATTGAGGATGACGTAATTGCGCACCTGTTACGTGACGTCACTGCAGGTGTGGTCGGCGTTCCGGACTGAGGACAGTTGGCGACCTTAAAAATTTAGTGTCCTGGGGACGGGGGGGGTGGGGGGTGTCCTCCTCGTAGCCTTTGCTCAGGGCCTCGTAGGTAGTCCTACGACCAGCAGCGTCCGCTTGCCCCCGACACCTCCACCCCTCACCCCGGAGCTTGTTAGAAACGCGGATTCTCAGGTCCCTCCCCTGACCTACTGGATCGCTATGTCAGTATTCTAACAAGACCTTCGAATGATTCGTGTGCATTTGCAAGTTTGAGAGGCACCAGGGTATTGGAAGGAGTATCGAATTGGGAGTAGGGAGACTTAGGCCTGGATCCTGGCTCCTCCTTTCCTCATTTCATCCGAGGTGCCTCAGAAAATTGTGAGGTCATTTTCTCAAAGTTAAATCATTCGTGTACCACCTTGACGACTTTTGCCTTATAGCAATACCACTTGTATTTTGATTACTAAAGGTTTTTTTTTTTTTCCCTAAACCGTGTCCCATTTTAAATTAAGTAATTTCACGGAAACTAGATCCTTATGGTAAACAGAAAACCAGTATCGCCTGTCCCAAGAAAAGTAATCATAAAAAATAAATACGCTGAAAACAAGAAGTTATTGTGTTAGATACTGTTGCCTACCAAGGCTTGAACCCAAGATCATCTTTCTTTCTGGTAAGAAAGGGAGGTTAGCAAGTGTTAGGAAGATGTTTAAGATGTGTCAGCTGTAAACTGAGACCATCTCCTTGATGAAGACAAAAAAATTGGAAGAGAATAACTCTTGCTGAAAAACATGGGTGTTATTTAATGCATGTTCATAGCCACTTAAGGTCTTCCTATAAACCACATGAAACCTCCTAGGTACCATCATAGGTATGTGTTTCACATTTTGGGAAAACATGAATATAAAATGATGCATTTGAGAGCTTCTAGCTCTGGGCCTCAATTTTATATATTATTTCTCAGTTTTATTTTAAAGTGTGTGACAGTGCAGGCAAAACTCAGAGGACTGTTGAACATGATTTTTAATGCTCCTTAGTTGAGCCAATACCAGAATAAGAATCATTCTTTTTCATTTAAAGAGTTACTTTGCTTCCTGTATCTCATTTTACCTTCATGATAACTCATTAAGAAAGGTTTTATTATTGCATGTTTTCCCTTAAAAAGGAAATAACCTGATCATTCCCAATTTTATATGTAAGAAATGGCAATTCTGAATTGTCTAAGGTCTGTGTTAGAGACAGGATATGTATTTTCTGGCTCTAGCTCTGTGCCCCATCTGTGATCCATACTGTAGAAATATGTTGCTAAATCTTCCCTTCCCAACCCTTCCCTTAAGAAACCAATTTGCACCAATGTACGTTCTCACTAACAGTAAAGTGGAAATAATAATAGCAATAATGTTCTCTGTAGAAAAACTAAAAATAGAGAAAAGGAGTAGGAAGAAATTTAGTATGTCAACCCCAATATCTAGAGATAACACTAATGACCATGTGGTGAATTTCAGAATGTAATTTCTACTATTTTAAAGTGGTTACAAATAGAGAAAAATCTCCTATATTGGTAAAGGAGATTTTTATAAATAATGTTTTGCCCATCTGTGATCCATACTGTACTTTTTTTTTCCTTTTCCATTATGGTTTATTACAGGATATTGAATATAGTTCCTTGTGCTATATAGTAGGACCTTGTTGTTTAATATAGTAGTTTGTATCTGCTAATCCCAAACTCCTAATTTATCCCGCCCCCACCGCCTTTCCCCTTTGGTCACCATAAGTTTGTTTTCTATGTCTGTGAGTCTGTTTCTTAAGTTCATTTGTTAATTTCTTAATAATTTCACATTTTAGATTCCACATATAAGTGATATCATATGGTATTTGTCTTTCTCTGTCTTACATCACTTAGTATGATAATCTCTAGGTCCATCCATGTTGCTACAGATGGCATTATTTCACTCTTTTATGGCTGAAGAGTATTCCATTGTGTGTGTGTGTGTGTGTGTGTGTGTGTGTGTGTGTGTGTATAGGTCTTTATCCATTCATCTGTCGATGGGCATTTAGGTTGCTTCCATGTCTTGGCTGTTGTAAATAGTGCTGCTGTGAACATTGGGGTGCATGTATCTTTTCGAATTAGAGTTTTGTCCAGATATATGCCCAGGAGTGGGATTGCTGGATCATATGGCAACTCTGTTTTTAGTTTTTTGAGGAACCTCCATATTGTTCTCCATAGTGGCCGCACCAGTTAGGGTTCCCTTTTCTCCACACCCTCTCCAGCATTTGTTATTTGTAGACTTTTTTTTTTTTTTTTTTTTTTTTTTTTGTGGTACGCGGGCCTCTCACTGTTGTGGCCGCTCCCATTGCGGAGCACAGGCTCCGGACGCACAGGCTCAGCAGCCATGGTTCACAGGCCTAGCCGCTCCGCGGCATGTGGGATCTTCCCGGACCGGGGCACGAACCCGTGTCCCCTGCATCGGCAGGCGGACTCTCAACCACTGCGCCACCAGGGAAGCCCATTTGTAGACTTTTTAATGGCCATTCTGACGGGTGTAAGGTGGTATCTCATTGTAGTTTTGATTTGAATTTTTCTAATTAGCAATGTTGAGCACCTTTTCATGTGTCTGTTGGCCATCTGTTTGTCTTCTTTGGAGAAGTGTCTAAGTCTTCCGCCCATTTTTTGATTGGGTTGTTTGTTTTTTTGTTATTGAGCTGTATGAACTGTTTGTTATTTTGGAAATTAAGCCCTTGTGGGTTGCATTGTTTGCAAATATTTTCTCCCAGTCCGTAGGTTGTCTTTTCATTTTGTTTATGGTTTCCTTTGCTGTGCAAAAGCTTATAAGTTTGATTAGGTCCCATTGTTTATTTTTGCTTTTATTTCTATTGCCTTGGGAGGCTGACCTAAGAAAACATTGGTGTGATTTATGTCTGAGAATGTTTTGCCTATGTTCTCTTCTAGGAGTTTTATGGTGTCATGTCTTAATATGTAAGTTTTTAAGCCAGTTTGAGTTGGTTTTTGTGTATGGTGTGAGGGTGTGTTCTAACTGCATTGATTTACATTTGGCTGTCCAGCTTTCCCAACACCACTTGCTGAAGAGACTGTCTTTTCTCCATTGTATATTAATTGGCAAAGATTAATTGGCCATAGGTGTGTGGGTTTATTTCTGGGCTCTCTATTCTATTCCATTGATCCATATGTCTATTTTTGTGCCAGTACCACACTGTTTTGATTACTGTAGCCTTGTAATATTGTCTGAAGTCTGGGAGGGTTATGCCACCAGCTTTGTCCTTTTTCCTCAGGATTGCTTTGGCAATTCTGGGTCGTTTATGGTTCCATATAAATTTTAGGATTATTCGTTCTAGTTCTGTGAAAATGGCCGTGGGTAATTTGATAGGGATCACATTAAGTCTGTAGATTGTTCTGGGTAATTTGGCCATTTAAATAATATTAATTTTTCCAATCCAGGAGTGTCCATCCCATACTTTTTAAAGAGACCTTGCAAAGATTATGAAAAGATAGAAATAGTAAATATTACAATACCCCACCCTCCACACATACTCCCAAAAAGCATTTATTAGGTGCCTGAATCTGGAAGAGTGTTGCAGTGCTAGGGAAAATTCAAGTATGTTTTTAATAGAAATATAATTCTCCCCATCAGAAGTCAGATGTGCGTTTGAACTCACCCTCATCCTGTGCACTCAGCCCCTTGCTATTTCTCAGTAAGTGGTTTCTTAAAAATGAGTATTGAGGGATTTCCCAATGGTCCAATGGTTAGGACTTGGCGCTTTCACTACCGAGGGCCTGGGTTCAATCCCTGGTCGGGGAACTAAGATCCCGCAAGCCATGGGGAACGGCCAAAAAAAAGAGTATTGAGTTGTCTTTAAAGTTCTTTCCCATTAACACGTTTCTGGATGGGAGTAACAAAATAAAAGAACAAGCAAACAAGATTACTTTAAAAAATAGAGTCATCTCATCGTTTTCAATTTTAATTGGGCCCCATCTTTCTATAAGGAGGCCAGACCAATGGAAGCACCAGTCCTTGGACTTGGAGGCAAAAACTTGAGACAGGTTACCTTGACTTTGTCAAATGTCTCAAATTAGTCTCCACATAAAAACATGGCCACGGACCACAGTAACCCACTGTCTGATGGCACAGATCTGAGTGGTACCTTACACCTGGCAGAACTTGGACTCCATCCAGTTTCTTGAGTCAAATATGCTCGGTGAGATGGAGCAGGTTATATGTGGAAGACTGGATCACAGCTGGGTCACCATGCTTCGGACCCCTAATATCCACTGCTCTTTTGTTTAGTCATTTAAAATCCCCTGCCTGAAAAGTTCAAATGCAGAACTCCCTCATATTT
This sequence comes from Phocoena phocoena, assembly GCF_963924675.1. Classification (NCBI taxonomy): domain Eukaryota; kingdom Metazoa; phylum Chordata; class Mammalia; order Artiodactyla; family Phocoenidae; genus Phocoena; species Phocoena phocoena. The sequence goes on from NC_089233.1 coordinate 23,310,057, forward strand.
CATCAGGCCTACCCCATCACTGTGTCCAAAGCACTCAAGCCTTTTTTAATGGAAAAACAAACAAACTATAGATGTATCCAAAACGAAACTTTCTGCACATTGTGTGGGTGTTCAAGTTAGCCTAAATGAAAAGAAGTATCTATTAAACACACAGTAGTCATACATAAGAGCCTTGAAACACATCTCAAGATGATATCAATACAGGTCAAAGTTCACATTCCAAACTAAATGGTCTCTCTGAGTCTCTATCTCCATATCTTCAAAATGAGTTGATAACACCTTATACATCTAAACATGTTACAAAACTCTTCTCTTAGGGGATAGAACTTGGGGAATGCCCTAATGTAAGCCTCAGAGATTACAGTCAAGGTGTTACTGTTTGGAGATTTTTTTAAAAGACAAAATCTAATCTATCCTGAAGAATTTATATTTTGAAAGCAAGAAGAGTTCAGTTGAATTAAGTACCATAATGAGATGAAACCTAAGCTCCAAGGCTAAATTCTCAAAGTCAGATGCCCACGGGTGCGGATATTTTTAGGAGAAATTAAATCTACAGTTTGTAACCTTGGCTGCAGAGAGGATTTGTGCACAGAACTTTTCAAAAACATCTGTGTCCCCCTCCCAGAGATCAACTGGGGAGGAGCATCCGTGCTTTTGAGAGCTCCCTAGGGGTTCTGTACAGCCAGGGTTGGGAGCAGAGCAAGCCGGCACGAGTGAGAGGACTGGAGAACCATGCCCATCTAGAGGCAGCTACCACGTTAACTGCCTGGTGAGAAGACAGGATCAGTATTTCTAGATCATCATACACTTAGATTGAAGCCAGAGTCCAGATCTTTAGTTAAAATCTTCTATGTTTTAAATATTGGTAACTAATTTACTTCAAAAAACAAAACAAAAACCATTGCAGATTAAACAGAATACACCCGTGGGCGTACCCCACCTATGGGGAGCTTATTTGTGACCTTTGCTCTAAGGTGCCTCTTTTTCTGTCTATGAAGGAAACAACTCAGTTTTACCCGAGAGTAATGGAGAATAAACACTTGCGTTGCAGCTTATGGAAGAAGAATCAGTGTCAGATTTTGCAGTTCGGGAGTGACCTTAGACAATATCAGTCGGGCAGCTGTGGATCGAATAATCCGGGTGGATCATGCAGGTGAATATGGAGCGAACCGCATCTACGCAGGGCAGATGGCCATCCTGGGTCGGACGAGCATCGGGCCGGTCATTCAGGTGGGCGCCTCTTTATCTGAGTAATGAATCGCATTGGGTCATGCCTTCTCAAGGGAGATACTGTTGTCCCCAGGCAAGCAAGAATTGGTTGTGCAGGTGGGGATGGAGGAGTAAGAAGCATATTATTATTTATTTATCAAGCACATACATTTAGTACATAAACACATACAGTACATCTGTAGTATTAAAATATCTTGGTGGGGGGCGGTGCGGGGGATAGAAAAGGGCTGAGAGTCAGCGTTAAGTAAAAGCGCCAGTTGTGAGACGTGGTCCCGCCCATAGTGGAGGCCAGTGGAGATATTTTATATTGAGAGGCAGACGGTCGGGCCTGGGCTTTATAGTCACACAGACTATAAAGGTTCACATTCCAGCTGTCTCCCGGTGTGACCTGGGGGAAGTCACATGACCTCTCCATTTCCATATCTGCAAAATGAGCTGTTAACACCTCATGAGGTTTTGGTGAAGAATAAATGAGCTGGTGTAGAGCTGGCTAATACCATGCCTGGCATGTAATAGACACTTAGCACATGTTAAATTGCCTGCTCTGAGCCCTTGGGCAAGTTACTTAACCTCTCTGTGCCTCACTTTCTTCGTCTGTAAAATGAGGATAATAAGTTTGTCCTTCACAAAGCAGTTGTGCAGATTAAGTTAATTACGTATGTAAAGCTATTTGACAGTACTTGGCTATAGGACATACTCTTAAGTGTTAGCTCTTATAATCATTCTCCCTTTTTTCTTTGATGTAAATGATACATTTCTGGCTCTCTGAAAGGAGCTTATATAAAATGTAATATTCTGCCCTTCTGATTTTGAAATGGGCTAAACATCTCATTTCTTTTGGGTGCGCACTCTTGTCCTTGAATAGGCGCGTTGTGGGTCGGAGGAGCTTCTTCTGGCACCATGGTTCGGGGTCGGCTTCTCTGGAATTAAGATTACAGATGCATCTTTTGGTTTGCTGTCACTCTCTTCTCCGTAGCCTGATGTTTAGGGTTTTTCTTCGACAATTCAAGGGGAATGGGAGAAATAGCAGTTCTCATCATTTTGCCCGTTTTGCTTCCTTTACCACACATGGACAGGGCATTAGTTTCCTTGGTATATAGCAGGTGGTCTCTGTGGAATTGCTTGCATGTCTTTGTTTTTATGTTTCTTACAGAAAATGTGGGATCAAGAAAAGGACCACTTGAAAAAGTTCAATGAGTTGATGGTTGCATTCAGGGTGCGGCCAACCATTCTGATGCCCTTTTGGAATGTGCTGGGCTTTGCACTGGGTATGTGTCTGTCCAGAAGAGCCTGTGTGAGCTTAGGGATCTGGGGTGATTGAATCATTAAATAACCACTTCTGCAATTCTTGCTGTGTCCTCTTACAACCTTTTAATTTACTTAATATTTTTCTGAAGTTAAATTGACTTTTTTTGGCTTACATTTATTTAAGATAGAATCTTAAAATCAGAACTTTTATAAATAGAAGGTACAGTGAAAATAAATACAACAGAGAGGAAAAAAGCTAGAGCAATTCAATTGTAGCCAGATGGTGTTCCTTGATGAAGGTTCTAAACCTGAGATCTGCTCACTCTTAAAAAGGGAGAGTCAGGGAATTCCCTGACGGTCCAGTGGTTAGGACTCGGCGCTTTCACTGCCTGGGTTCAATCCCTGGTCGGGGAACTAAGATCCCGCAAGCCACGAGGCACGGCCAAAAAAAGAAGGGTGGCGGGGGGAATCAGTGGTATAGCGGAACCCAAAACACACTCACCCTCAGTGAAGACTCACTCCTGCCATAATCGGAAGGTTTGAAAAAGCATTGAAAAAAGAACATTCTTACTATGTGATTCAGGGTTTAACACTGTGATCTGGTACCACCTAAAACTGTGGTTTTCTAGGGGGGCAAGTTGCTCCTGAGGATGCTTGGCAACATCTAAAGACATTTTTGGTTGTCACAACCGGGGATGCCACTGGCACCTAGTGGGTAAAGGCCAAGGGTGCTGTTAAACAGCCCACAGTGTTCAGGACATTCCCCCACAACAAGGAATTATCCAGCCCCAGAGTCCAGGGTGCCAAGGTGACAAACCCTGACCTCAGCTGATCTCCATCCCCAGTGGTATCAGCCCCATCCTTTGCCTTCTGGGTCTGACAATTCCAGGTGCGGGAACTGCCCTGCTTGGGAAGGAGGGCGCAATGGCCTGCACAGTTGCTGTGGAAGAGTCCATAGCACACCACTACAACAACCAGATCAGGATGCTGATGGAGAAGGAGCCTGAAAAGTATGAAGAGCTTCTTCAGGTATTTGACTCGCTCTGGAAGGGGCTGCTGGGGGGGAAGGGCAGATATGCAGTTTGGTAAGAGGAACAAAATAGAGTGTTAGGGAATTGTGATGCCTCGGAAACCTAGGGCAGCACCTCATTTTAAAAGCAAGCAAACTGAGGCAGCTGAAGCCGAATGCCCTGTCACGTGCTTGGGCAGAGCTAGGACTGAAACCCGTGTTTCCTGAGCCCAGACCTGTATTCTCTCTGCTTCCGGATCATTGATAGATTCTGAGCAAATGCCATGAGTACAAACCCTTCAGATTAAATAAATAAATATCCTCAGAAATTTTCTACAGCAAATAAGGGAACTGTTTAATTTTTTCTGAAGCTAAGTCAGTGGCCAACCACCTGTTTCTGTAAATAAAGTTTTGTTGGAACACAGCTGCACCCATCTGTCTACATGTCCATGGCTGCTGTCCCCTCTACGATGGAAGAGTTGAGTTGTTGTGACAGGGACCTTACAGCCCCAAAAGCTTGAAGTACTGACTCTGGCCCTTTGTAGGAAAAGTTTGCCTACCTGTGTCTTAGATGATAATATGAGGCTTTAGTCTCCAAAATAAGTCAGAACAGCAGGGAGCTGGTAGGCTGACTTGCTTCCATTTCTTTTTCCTTAATCAGGTGATAAGGAAATTTCGGGATGAAGAGCTTGAGCACCATGACATAGGCCTCGAACACGACGCAGAACTGGTGGGGACCCCCCTTTACTGTTTGCTTGTGGTGACCTTATTTGGAAGGATGAGGGATGGGAAGGTTTCTGTTCCCAGAAAGATACAAAGTGGCTGTCAGACAAAGAGAACCAATACATTGCTTGACAGAAAGCCAGCAAATGCCTTCCTCCCAACTGGGAATCTTATTTCTTGCTTCTCTTCCTTATCCTTTGACCCAGCACTTTCTCCCTCTCAGGTGAGAAACCAGTTGGGTCAAACGTTTTGGATGCAGCAGAGGCATTCCAATCTTTTGAATAGGTTTTTTTTTTCCCAATTAAAATAAATTGTTTATTAGATCTCATTACTTATCCAGAGAAGTCCCAACCCTGCCATGCCGGGCCTGTACCTTACAACTGAAGGTGAACATAGAGCAGGTTTCTTTGCTTTGCTTATTGTTGTTGTTTTTAACAGGCTCCAGCGTACGCTGTTCTGAAGAGTGTTATCCAGGCTGGATGCAGCGTGGCAATATATTTATCAGAAAGACTGTAAAGTATGTCCACTGTTCCTTGTGTATAAACGATGATAGTAATTTAACAAGTGACAATAGCAGAAAAGGAAACGTACAGTTACTGTTCTGTGAATTTGTTAATAAACTGCGAGAGGTTTTTTTGTTAATAAAATTCTCCAGTGTTGATTTTTTTTTTTTTTTTTTTGCGGTATGTGGGCCTCTCATCGTTGTGGCCTTTCCCGTTGTGGAGCACGGGCTCCGAACACGCAGGCCCAGCGGCCATGGCTCACGGCCCCAGCCGCTCCGCAGCATGTGGGATCTTCCTGGACTGGGGCACGAACCCATGTCCCCTGCATTGGCAGGTGGACTCTCAACCACTGCGCCACCAGGGAAGCCCCTCCAGTGTTGATTTTTCTCTGTGCTGCTTTATGGCCATAAGGCTGACAGTTCACCAGGTGCATTCAGATTATAGCAAAACAAGCTGGTCCTTGTTTGGTCTGTAGTTAATTTTTTCATAAAGCATTAAGAATGAATCATTAAGAAAGTAACAGAAATCTTCAAGAGAAAAAAAAAGAGTTTACTGGTAACACAAAGTAATTTAAAACACAATGATGTTTAAGATTGACCAAGCAAGACTGCTGAGCCCATCAGGTAAGCGGAAGACTGACTGACATTGGTTTTTTTTTTTAACATCTTTATTGGGGTATAATTGCTTTACAATGGTGTGTTAGTTTCTGCTTTATAACAAAGTGAATCAGTTATACATATACACATGTTCCCATATCTCTTCCCCCCTGCCCCGCGTCTCCCTCCCTCCCACCCTCCCCATCCCACCCCTCCAGGCAGTCACAAAGCACCAAGCTGATATCCCTGTGCCATGCGGCTGCTTCCCACTAGCTATCTACCTTACGTTTGGTAGTGTATATATGTCCATGACTCTCTCTGGCCCTGTCACAGCTCACCCTTCCCCCTCCCCATATCCTCAAGTCCGTTCTCCAGTAGGTCTGTGTCTTTATTCCTGTCTTACCCCTAGGTTCTTCATGACATTTTTTTTTCTTAAATTCCATATATATGTGTTAGCATACGGTATTTGTCTTTTTCTTTCTGACTTACTTCACTCTGTATGACAGACTCTAGGTCTATCCACCTCATTACAAATAGCTCAATTTCGTTTCTTTTTATGGCTGAGTAATATTCCATTGTATATATGTGCCACATCATCTTTATCCATTCATCCGATGATGGACACTCAGGTTGTTTCCATCTCCGGGCTATTGTAAATAGAGCTGCAGTGAACATTTTGGTACATGACTCTTTTTGAATTTTGGTTTTCTCAGGGTATATGCCCAGTAGTGGGATTGCTGGGTCATATGGTAGTTCTATTTGTAGTTTTTTAAGGAACCTCCATACTGTTCTCCATAGTGGCTGAACCAATTCACATTCCCACCAACAGTGCAAGAGTGTTCCCTTTTCTCCACACCCTCTCCAGCATTTATTGTTTCTAGATTTTTTGATGATGGCCATTCTGACTGGTGTGAGATGATATCTCATTGTAGTTTTGATTTGCATTTCTCTAATGATTAATGATGTTGAGCATCCTTTCATGTGTTTGTTGGCAGTCTGTGTATCTTCTTTGGAGAATTGTCTATTTAGGTCTTCTGCCCATTTTTGGATTGGGTTGTTTGTTTTTATGTTATTGAGCTGCATGAGCTGCTTGTAAATTTTGGAGATTAATCCTTTGTCGACTGACATTGTTTTTATTGTGAATTGTGGGTTTAGAGCAGGTTACTTCCATCAGAGAATATACTAAATTGTGGATTATTTGTGAAGTTGAATCATAATCATTTCCTTTAGGTCTGTTCCCAAAAGAATGGGCCAAAACAGACTATAACTTTCATACTTTGTTGAAATCTTCTATGATTTTCAGATTGTTAAATTTATGAAAAAACCTAGATCAGTGGTATTCTTTTCTCTGACTGCACATTAGAATGTCCTGAAGAGCATTTTAGAATTTTTCAGGTTGTGAAGAAAAAATTCTGACTGAATTAGGGTGGGGCCCAGGATCAGAATGGTTTCGAAAGCTCCCAGGCGATTCTGTGGTGGGTCATGGCTGGGGACCCCTGGACTAGATTGTCAGCTTCTCGTGGAGAAGAATCACGTCACTGGGTCTTTGTCTCCCACCCAGCGCCCTGTGTTTAATCAGTACCTCGTGATGGGCCGACTCGCCGCAGTGGGTCCTGTTTTGAAGGACTGTGACACCGGGATAGTGTGGACTAGTCCTCTACAACCTCTTTTTTCCTAGACAGAACATGAATTTAATCTTATGGGATCAAGTGAATCAATCTTCCGATAATAATTAAACATGGGAGGGAAGCGCTGAAGACAACTGAATTCCCAACTCTTGTGCTAGGTTACAAACAGATGTCTGTAGTATAGTTAGTGTAGTTGGTTAACAACTGAAAAGCCAAGTTTCCTACTCAGTTATTGCCTGTATCTCCATTATGTTATAAATGTGCATTTTATGTCTTTCCCGTAAAGACTATGAGTTTATTGAGGGCTAAACATCTTTTCCGGTTCCTGGTACATAGTAGGTACCCATTTAAAGGGAGGGAGGGACAAAACGTACATAAGTAGCTACCAAACTGGTAGGAAAATGGCCTCCATGGCTGTTCCTCTTCTCCTCTGGATCTCAGCGCCAGAGTTTCCCAGAGTGTGGTCCCTGGCTCTGTTCTGTCCATCATCTTTTTCTTGGTATCTCATCCTGCCTGTGGCTGACTCCTTCACAGTTGTATCTCCAGTCCAGGTTTCTCATTTTCAAATATCCATCTGCCTACAAGATCCCTCCACTTGGAAGTCAAGAGAATCCCAAGCTCCACACACCCCAAGCTGAGCTCCCTGCCTCCCCTCCCCCAGTCCTGCTTCCCCAGTGGCCTTCCCATCACAGGGAACGGCAACTCCATCCTTCGGGTCCTCAGGCCAAAAGCTCTACAGTCACCTTTGACACCTGCCTCTATTACAGTCCCATCAACCAGGACGTTCTTCAGGTTCTACCACATCCTCTTCACTGTCTCAACTGCTGCCACTCAGGTCCCTCCCACCCCATCTCTTACCTAGATTATTTTAGAAGCACTCTAACTGTTCTTCTTACCCTTGTCCTCCCGCAGTCCATTCTCAGCCCAGCAGCCGGAATGACCCTTTGAACCGTAAGTCAGGTCACAACGCTGCTCAGCTTAGACCCTCCCAGTGGCTTTCCCCAGTTACCACAGAATAAAAGTCACAGTCCCTAAAATGGTTTACGAGACCTACGTGATCTGGCCTTCTCTGACCAGTTCCCCCTCCTCAATCTGCTCTGGTCACGCCGGCCCCCTTCCTATTCCTTGAAATGCCAAGGCATGCTTCGGCCTTGTGGCCTTTGCAGTGGCTGTTCCCTCTGCCTGGAATCCTTTCCCCCAGATATCTGCATGGTCAAATCCCTCACTAACTCCTAATATTTTGTTCAAATGTCACTTTTGAAAGGACCCCTTTTTCAAAATTGCAGACCCCACCCCGCCACATGCCTCATCCCCCTTACTCTGCTCTGCTCTGCACTTTTCCCCCACAGCACTTACTGCCTTCTAGCATATTATATAATGTACTTGCTATGTTTTTTTGTCTGTTTCTCCCCACAAGAATGTAAGCTCTGTAGGGCAGAAGTCTCTGTTTTAATCACTGACACATAATGGGCACTCAATAACTAGTTGTTGATGGGATTGAATGAAGAAATTGCTCTCCCTTACTAGAAGTCATCTTTAGATAACTAGTAATTCAGAACTACTCCTCTGTGCATGTCAGCAAAATTCAGTGGAGATTGATTGAGAAGATGCTGAGCTGGGCCCCTGGCCCCCTGGTCTGTACAAATTGTTTTGCTATAAAACAGAATCTTTCAGCTGGGTGGTGGGGCCGGGGGTTGGGGGGAAATGCTACCAGGAAACCAAAGGAAGGCCATTCTCTACATTTCCTGCTGATGATTTCAAAATTAGAGGCTGGAGTTTTGCATGTGAATCCACATGCAAAAGAATGAATTTAGAGCTGTACTTCACAGCATATAGAAAAATTAACTCAGAATGGACCACTAAAGCTCTTACACGAAAACATAAGGGTAAATCTTTGTGACCTTGGATTAGGCACCAGTTCTATAGATACGACACCAAAAGCACAGGCAATGAAAGAAAAAAATAAAGTGGACTTCATCAAAATAAAAACTTTTGTTTTTGGAAGAACACTATCATGAAAGTGAGAAGACCACCAACAGAACAAGAGAGGATATTTGCAAATCATATATCTGATAAGGGATTTGTATCTAGAATATATAAAGAACTCTTACAACTCAACAATAAGACAGATAGTCTAATTAAAAACAGGCAAATGGACATGTCTCCAAAGAAGATACACAAATGGCCAATAAGCATTTGAAAAACATGCTCAACATCATTACAGAAAACCACAATGAGATACCACTTTACACCCACTAGGATGGCTACAGTCAAAAAGATGGAAAGAAACAAGTGTCGGTGAGGACGTGGGGAAACTGGAGCTCTCATACACTGCTGATGGGAATGTAAAATGGTGCAGCCCCTTTGGAAAATAGTCCGGCGCTTCCTCAGTTAGTTACACATAGAATTACCATGGTACAGTTAACTCCTCTCCTAGGTATAAACTCAAAAGAAATGAAAATGTGTTCAAATAGGTAGTGGTACATGAATATTCACAGTAACATTGTTCATAATAGCCAGAAAGTAGAAACAACCCAAATGTCCATTAGCTGATGAATCAATAAACTAAATGTGGTATATTCATACGATGGAATATTCATCCATAAGAAGGAAGGAAGTACTGATACATGCTGTAACGTTGAGGAACTTTAAAAACGTGATGTTTGGTTACAGGGTTTCAGTATGGAAGGTGAAAATAGTTCTGGAGATGGATGGTGGCCATAGTTACGCAACAATGTGAATGTGCTTAATGCCACTGAACTCTACACATGAAAATGGTAAGACAGTAAATGTTATGTATATTTTACAGTAATAATTTTTTAAAAACATGCTAAGTGAAGGGAGCTGGACACAAAAGGCCATATATTGTATGAGTCCATTTATATGAAATGTCCAGAACAGGCAAATCCAGAGACAGAAAATAAACTAGTGGTGGCCTAGGACTTCAAGAGATGGGGGGAATGGGGAGGAGCTGCTAATGGATTTTGGGTTTCTTTTTGGGGTGTTGAATGTTCTAGAATTAGATGGTGGTGATGGACCTGTGAATATACTAAAAACCACTGGAACGTAGGCTTTTAAATGGTGAATTTTATGGTATGAATGGTATGGATGATAGCAATAAAAAAAATACAGGATTTGTAGTTTCATGCTATATTTGAAAGGAAATTCAGTCCAAGCTGTTGAATGGGGAAACAATTTCTTTAACGTACAGCCTTCAAGCCAGCAGAGCATGTGGAAGCCTTGATCTTCTGAGGTGCTGGTGCTGTTTCTTACCTTCCTGTATCAAAGCTCATTTTGTAAGTATTGCAGTCAGGAGTCTTAGTCCTGTGAAGGGACTTTGTTCAACCCTTATTAAAAGCCCAGATTTGCTGCTGTTTGCTTGGCATCCCCTTCAGAATTGATGTCTGATGTTTTATGCTTCTGAAATCTTCTAGAACAAGGCCAGAGAGATTTTCTGAATCCCTCTTTGATTGTTTTTAATTCCATTACAGCTTGTCCTCGTGTATTAACAAGGTAATCTTGTCTTTCTCTTACTTTACTGCTCTGATCTTTCAGAGGAAATGTGATTTTAAAATGGGACACCATCCAAAGATCATGCCAGGATGACAAAGGATATTATTCATGCAAGCAGTGCAATTCCAAAGAAGTGATCTGAGCTATAGTTCTTTGCATGTTTTTGATTCCCTCTCTACTCAGAAGTGGTCCACAGGGCTTCCCTGGTGGTGCAGTGGTTAAGAATCCACCTGCCGGGCTTCCCTGGTGGCGCAGTGGTTGGGAGTCCGCCTGCCGATGCAGGGGATGCGGGTTTGTGCCCCAGTCTGGGAGGATCCCGCATGCCGCGGAGCGGCTGGGCCTGTGGGCCATGGCCGCTGGGCCTGCGCGTCTGGAGCCTGTGCTCCACAACGGGAGAGGCCGCAGCGGTGAGAGGCCCGTGTACCGCAAAAAAAAAAAAAAAAAATCCACCTGCCAATGCAGGGGACACGGGTTCGAGCCCTGGTCCGGGAAGATGCCGCAGAGCAACGAAGCCCGTGCACCACAGCTGCTGAGCCTGTGCTCTAGAGCCCAGGAGCCACAACTACTGAGCCCACGTGCCACAACTACTGAAGCCCACATGCCTAGAGCCCGTGCTCTGCAACAAGAGAAGCCACTACAATGAGAAGCCCATGCACTGCAACGAAGAGCAGCCCCGACCCGCCGCAACTAGAGAAAGCCCACGCATAGCAACGAAGGCCCAATGCAGCCAAAATTAAATTAAAAAATAGAAGTGGCCCACAGACCAATAGCAGTGGTATCACCTGGGAGCATGTTAGAAATGCAGAATTTGGGGCTTCACCCCAAACCTACCTAATCAGAATCTGCATTTTAACAAGATGTGGTGGTTTTAAAGTATGTCCACACGTTCCTTGATATTCCTCTGTTTGGTGGAGCCTAACTCCCCTTATCTTGAGTGTGGGCTGTCCTTAGTGACTTGTTTATAACAAACCATGAGGCAGAGATGGTGGAGTGCAACCTCCAAGGCAGCTAAGTCATGAAAGACCTCTCTCTAGGATCTCCTCCTTGGGGAAGCCAGAGTTGCCGTGAGGTGAGAACACTCAAGCAGTTAATCTGTGGAGAGGGTCACATGGCCAAGAACTGAGGCCCCCTGCCAACGATCATGTTGCACAACATCTCAGAAGTGAATCCTCAGCCTTGGTCAAGACTTCAGATGATGTAACTGCAGCCAACATCCAGCCTGCAACCTGTGAAGACCCAGAGCCAGACCCACCCAGCTGAGTCTCTCCTGAACTCCTGACTCCCAGCAACTATGTTAGATGATAAATGTTCATTGTTTTCAACTGCTGGGTTTTGAGGTGAATTGTTATACAGAAATAACCAATACACAACACTTCCAGGTGATTTGGAAGCACATTACAGTTTGAGAAGCACCGAACTAGACCATGAACTCCAGGAAGGTAGAGACCACTTAGGCATTTCCTTATCTTTAGGGCTTGGTACAGTGCCTGACACTCAGTGAATTTTTTTGGGGCTAAATACAAGGTTAAATTGCCCTGTATTTTTAAAAATTAAAACTATTTTTGTAATAAATAGTGGATGTATGCACATGGTGAAATATTCCAAGAGTTAAAGGGTATTTACAGTGACAAGCATATCTCCCTGTTTGTTGATTACCAGGAAACTGTGACCACTTGCCTTACCTTGTGATTAACTATTAGCAATCTGCCACATTCCCTTTTCCCCCTCACTTCCAAAAGTAACACTTGCTTCAAAAACAATATAAACTAAAACAAAACAAAACCCAAAAACCAACAATATAAACTGCCTGTACATTAAAAAGAAAAGAAAAAAGCACCCCTTTCAAACTTATTCCCTAAAAGTAACCACTATTAATAGTCACTGTGTTCATTTCCAGACTCAAAAAGTCTATCCATACGTATACAGTTTTGGGTTTGTATTGTTCCCCAAACGGAGTAATACTGGGCATCTTGCCTTGACACGTGCGTTTTCCACTTCGTGACCGATATTGGCCACCTTTTCAAGTCAGCCCCTGCGGATTCACCTCGCCCCGCCGGCTGGCTGCTGCCTTGCCTCAGGGCCACCTGCGTCACGCGGCCCTGCGCCAGCGCTACCCACAGGCCCACCTGCACTGCCCTACAGCTGCACCCGGCGGCTCCCACACTGCCCCACCCAGCACTGCTCTCCCGACCCCCGCGCCGCATAGGAGGAAACGCTAGGTGCTGGAGAGGCTAGAACTTAACCACGAAGTCCCTCCGCCTCTTACGTACTCTCGACCCCCAGCGGTGGGCATTTGGGGTTATTAACACAGAACTGGGGGACCTCTAATGCTTCAGGGACCACCTCTGAACACAGTCTCAATGGAGTTTCCAGAGGAGGGACCCCTTGGGGTCTTTAACCTTTCTGGAGATCCCAGACTTCTTTGACCATATAATAAAAGCTCTGGACCGTCACCCCTGGGCCTCCTTAAGGTCTCTTGATCCAGGTGATTTGGGGAGAAGAAAACGTGACCTTTCCCAACCGCGAGGAACAAAAGAAACCTTTCCTCAAAATCGCTCTCTCTGGCTCTGCAGGAGCACAAAGCACTTTTCTACTGAATATGTTTTCAAAGGTTTAAAAGGCTCCTTTTGCCTTCGGGGACGTGCTTCCTCCCACTCCCGTTACCGAAATGGCAGCCCGGCAGGGCTGTGACTGAACCCCACGGGCCTTCGATCCGGATCCTGTAGGTAGATCTGCTCCCGGGCGCGCCAAGGTTGAGGAAGGTCTCGTGCTTTCCGGCGCCCGCCCGCCGCCATCACCAGAGGGCGCCCTCGCGCCGGCATTCCGAGTCCGCGGCCGGCCGCCGACCCGCCAGGCCCTGCCAGACGTCACGGGGACACGCCCGGCGGGCGAGACCAGGTCATTGCTAGGAGTGCTGATAATCCGGCCTCCGGATCTCCGCTGTAGGACGGGAGTGGAACGTCTCGTTCACACACTGCGAGATGCGGCGGGCTCACCTGGCTGCTCCTGTCTGCGCGGGCCCACTGACTTTAGCGTCCTTAACAGGGAGGACGCAATTTCTTTTTCAGAAAAGGGAGAGGAAAACACAGGGGAGGTCGATTAGTCTCCCTCTAGGGGTACCACACGATGAAACCGGCTTCAAGCGTCAAGCAGTGTCCGAGGAGTCTCACTGAATGTTTATTCATTAGGTCGTGCTGCTCCCTGGACATACGCCTTCCTCCCACCCACGTGCTCAACGCTTTGCCTGATGAAGGCTATTTGCCCTTCTAAACCCCCAGCTCATAGGGGAAGTCATCCCACACCGCATCTCCCATCCCCCACCCCTCAGCTTCTTGCATTTGTATTGCATCCCGTCATTACCTGCTTTCCTACCATCTCTCCAAGCCGGCAGCGAGCTTCTCAAAGTCAAGGGCTGTCCCCACACCTGGAGCTTAGCAGGCCCTCAGCTGACGTTTGATAAACCAATCTACGCTAAAAAATCACGTGGACTCATAGAATGGAGCAAAAGTAATTACAAGTAGTAACACGATCCTCCTGATCTCAGTATGAGCACACCTAGAAACTTCCGGACGTAAGTATGAAGTGGGGAGGGAGGGTCAACCTTGTGAGTGCCCTTCAGTCCTCTTGTCCATCTGCACCCCAAAGCCTGGCAAACACTTAACACATGACCATGTCTCTACTCTTGTCCTTTGAAACGCTTTTTATTCATTGCTGCTGTGGTTTTTGTTTATTTGTTTGTTTTATTTATTTATTTTTGGCTGCGTTGGGTCTTCATTGCTGCACGCGGGCTTTCTCTAGTTGCGGCGAGCAGGGGCTACTCTTTGTTTTGGTGCGCGGGCCTCTCATTGCGGTGGCTTCTCTCGTTGTGGAGCACGGGCTCTAGAAGCGTGGGATTCAGTAGTTGTGGCGCGCGTGCTCAGTAGCTGTGGCTCATGGGCTCTAGAGCGCAGGCTCAGTAGTTGTGGCACACGGGCTCTAGGCACGTGGGATTCAGTAGTTGTGGTGCGTGGGCTCAGTAGTTGTGGCTCGTGGACTCAGTAGTTGTGGCTCGTGGGCTCTAGAGCACAGGCTCAGTAGTTGTGGCACACGGGCTTAGTTGCTCCGTGGCATGTGGGATCTTCCTGGACCGGGGATCGAACCCTTGTCCCCTGCATCAGCAGGCAGATTCTTAACAACTGCGCCACCAGGGAAGCCCTGTGTTTTGTTTTTTGAGAGTTTCTTTTCATGATGCTTTCTTCCTTTTTTTGTTAACCTCAGCATTTCCAAGGTTATACAGAATTTCATACTGCTTCCTCCTGGAGTTCCTACTGGGCATGCACATCGGAATAAACTCTTGAGATTTAAAAAAATCTACAGATGCTCCCGCTCCACTCAGTCCTAGTGAAGCAGAAGCTTCTGGGCGGGGCCTAAGGTAGGAATATAATTTTAAAACGCATACAGCGGCTCTGATGTGCAGCCATGGTTAAGAATCAACGGTATAATTCCACAAGGACTTTATTTTAAGCCTGCCTCCAAATGGATGCCTTTCCCCTGCTTTACATCCTATTTTTCTGGGCTGATTTAAGATTTCCACGCTGCACCACTTCTCCGGCACTGCCTTCTGCTAAGATGTGACTTGTAGTTCCAGTTTTCTCCAGCCCATTCAGTGCCATGACAGCTGGAAACATATTCCAGACCAAGTTGTCTTCATCAGGTGGGAGCAGTGGTGAACAGCAGTGCTCCCTGTACTGCTGGGTGAGCAGCCTTTGTGCGGTATTTTCCATGCCTAACTTCCAACTGGCTTTACTGAAACAATAAAAAAAAACTGCGTGGAGATGCCACCTGTTGCACTTACTTCCTGTATGTGTGCTTAAATAAGACAACATGGGCATTAAAAAGAATAATTATCTCAGTCATCTGGATGCTTTAAGGTAGCATATTATTCTAAGTACTGTGGAATAAAGGAATTTTAGGGCATGAAATTCACACTCCTTTTTTTATATTATTTAGAAGAGACACAACACAACATCTCACCTTTGCTTTAATAGGAAGTTGTTAGTTCCGCTAAATGAAAAATCCATAGGGTGTTCTTCAGGTATGGTTTGATCCAGGAGCTCAAACCAAACACTTGGCTTCTCTCTCTTCTCTCTTTTCTTTCCACAGGGTTGATATTAGGCTCATGGTGGCCGCCAAGGCCCTCTTCAAGTATGGCCACATAATTATTGTTATGCAGCGTTTCCATACATCACCTCCTAACACTCCTCCATCCAAAAGAAGGATGAGGGTCTTTTCCTCTAGCTTCTGCAGAAGAAAGAGAAAATTTTGTCTTCCCAGAATCCAAAATACAGCCCTCCTCCACCTCTAGCTTCATTTTCCTCCAATTGGATCACATTCCTGGCCCTCAACCTGGCCTGGAGGATTGAGACTAATCTCATTGGCCATGCCTGGTTACATGGTTGCTCCTGAAGTGGGTGGAGTGGGGACAACTCCACCCAAGCCACATGGGTCAAGAGTGGGGTAAGGTGGTTCCCCCAAAGGAAGCCAGAGTCCTCTTACCAGAAGGGAGAACAGATGTCGGGCAGATCAAAAGGCCTGATATCCCCTGAGCCCAGGAAGTCATGATGGGACAAGACTTGAGTGGATGCAAGTGGGGCAGTGGGTTCCAGATGGGCTGGAAGGCTGAGACCAGGGGGGACATTACTGTAGCCTCCCCTGATGTTGGATGACGACCTGGGTGGGGACTCTGGGTTGACAGGCAGCATAACAAGATGGTCTACACCACCTGGGTCTGAATTCTTGCTCTGCCACTTACCAGGTGTTACCTAACCTCTCTGTGCCTTAATTTCCCCACTTGTAAAAAGATGGCACCAGGGGTGTCATGGATGAACCCGAAAACAATAAGCCAAGTGGAAGGAGCCGATCGCAAAGGCCACATAACGTATGACCCACTTACGTGAAATGTCCAGAACAGGCACATCTATAGAGACAGAGGGTAGATTAGTGATTGCCTGGGGCTGGGAGGAGTGGGGGGGGGGGTAATGAAAATGTTCTAAAACTGACCCTGGTGATAGTTGCACAACTGTGAATATACCAACAGCCATTGAACTGTACACTTTATATCTGTGAATTCTGTGGTATGTGAATTAAACCATGGAGGTTTTTAAAGGTAGTATGTGTCAAGTGCTTTGAGCAGTGCCCGGCACTTCAGACTTCCCCAGGTCCTTGGAGCTTCACCATCTTGAGTTCTGAATAACCCCATCATTCACCTCCCTTCCGTTACCCCTTACTGCGTGTCCCTCTCTCTCCTGCCAGGATACTGACTGCATAGAAAGCTCCTCTCCAGAAGAAGAGCTGGACTTGTTGGCTAATCGGAAAGGACTCCTGCTGGTCAATTTTATGTGTCCACTTGATTGGGTCTCGGGGTACCCAGACCTTTGGTCAAACATGATTCTGGGTGTTTCTGTGAGGGTGTTTTTTTGTTGAGATTAACATTTGACTCCGTGGACTGAGTGAAGCAGGTGCCCTCCCCAAGGTGGGTGAGCCTCATCCAATCAGCTGAAGGCCTGAATAGAACAAAAGGCTGACTCTCCTGAGTGAAGACTCCCCCTGCCTGGCTGCTGAGCTGGGACAATAAGCTTTTCCTGCCTTTGGACTCGAATGGAAAACACTGGACCTTCTTGGGTCTGAAGCCACCAACTTCTACACGGGAACCACACCATCGGCTCTCCCAGGTCTCTGACTTGCTGACTGCAGATCCTGGCCCTTGTCAGCCTCCCTCATCACATGAGTCTCTTCCTTTCTCTCAACACTTCCTCTTGGTTCTCCTTCTCTGGAGAACCCTGACTAATACAGAACCTAAAAGAAAGATGAGTCAATGATGAGTTTCAGGCTGAATGACTAGGAAAACAATCAGAATGTGGGACAGAAATACGGGAATCAAATCAAGGAAGTGACTGGTTTGGGGGGGTCTTTTTCCTTCACAAATATGTACTTAACATCTGCCCTGTGCCAGATAAAGTGCCAGTTGTGGGAGATTAAAAGATCTACCAGTTGCCTAAACTAGAGGCCAAATCCATCCTTGCCTCTGTCTTTAGCCTCACCCTCAACATGGAATAATTCTTAAGATCTATAATTTCATCCCCTTGAATTTCTCTCAACTGCATTTCCTTGGCAGGTAGAAAGGGCTCTCAGTGAAATCACCATCCCCCACCCTTTAAGAGCCACAACATTTAGTAATGATTTCACTTAAATTTCAGGAGGACCATGGAAATACTTGAGGTATTTGAAGAGTTACTATATGTGAAATTAAGAAATAGAAAGTTATTGGTATTCATCAAAGTAAAGGGACATAAAGCATATTTTGCAATTCCAAGCTGCTTAAGGTGATAAGGATGTTACTAACTGTGTTAAGTGTTTGCTGGGGGGATGAGATATTGTCCAAAGGAAAATTATCTGCAAATTTTCAATTTAATGCCATCAATTAAAGCCCAGCCTAAAGTATAGGAAAGATGGGAGGGGGAGAGAGGAGAAAAAGACACCCGTCCTGGGTGGCAGCTAAGGCTGAGAGCCCGTCGTCCTGAGAGTCACTTCATGCCTCTTACTTTATTCCCATCTGAGGGAAGGGGACCTTAAGAAAGCCACACGAAGGGGCTTCCCTGGTGGTGCAGTAGTTAAGAATCCACCTGCTAACACAGGGGACACATGTTCAAGCCCTAGTCCAGGAAGATCCCACATGCTGCAGAGCAACTAAGCCCGTGCGCCACAACTACTGAGCCCACGTGCCACAACTACTAAAGCCCGCGCGCCTAGAGCCCGAGCTCCGCAACAGAAGAAGCCACCGCAATGAGAAGCCCGCACACCACGATGAAGAGTAGCCCCTGCTCGCTGCAACTAGAGAAAGGCCACGCGCAGCAACGAAGACCCAATGCAGCCAAAAATAAATAAATAAAGTAAATTTATTTTTTTAAAAAGAAAGAAAGCCACATGAAGAAGGGACAGTGTGGACCACTGTCAGGCTGAGCTGGGGAGGAGGTTTGGGCAGGCTGCTCCGGAGATCATTGGCGATACCGGCGCTCAGAGACTTAGAAGTCACATCTACATCTGTGATGGGTTCACACGGGTCAGATGAAGAGAGTCAGACCCTGGAGCGAGAGCATTCCAAGTTGCAATTGACCAAAATGCCCCAAAGGCTGAGAGTTACTACAGTTGCAGAGAAAGTGAGCAACATGCTCCCGGTTCTTTACAGTGTGGGGATGCAATGGGGGAGGGTCCAACGTCAGCAGAGGCGGTGAAACACACGAATTGGCAAAGATACCCTTGAAATAGTTTCTTAAATTCCTGGAATATACAGCATGGTTCTGCCTCCATACACCTAGCTTATTTTTTCCAAGGCTGGAACCCATCACTGTATTTCTCTGGTTGAGCACTGTAAGGGGTTGTTTCTTGGGACCGTGTTGAAGGGAAATGGCAAGCTTTAAATATGTTACCCCCAGCAGGTGGGAATGGGATAGGGTGAGGGGACAGCAGATTTCCACCTTCTGTCTTACACTCACCGAGAAGGAGGCATGTGCTCCAGACCCAAGGGTAGATGGGCGGGTCCCCTGCAAAAGTCACATAAATGAAAAGTGCTCCGACTGTATTCCAGACCTTAACAGTTTCCATTCACTTGCATATATTCTAACTTCGTTTCTAAGTATGGGGTTGGCCAAAAAAGTTCATTTGGGGTTTTCCATAAGACGTCAACAGAAAAACCCGAACAAATTCTTGGGCCAACCCAATACTTTCTTTTGAACCACCTTAGAGGTACAAATGGCCAAATTTTAAACATTGTGGGGTTCGGTTTAGGGATGGGGCTTCTCTGTTCGACTCATAGGAAAACTGTAAATGGTAGAGATTTGGATCCCCATGAAGAGATTAAGATACCACCAAAAAAGTGACCAATATTGAAAACCAGGCACCTTTTCCAGGTCAGATGTTTCCACCAGATCCGCTCATCATTACATTAGTATGTTACAACACTCTTAGCATCTTTTCTGAAAATCCCTGCAGTCTTGGCAGTCCCGGGCTCCTCTCTGCTGTGTTTCTTTTCGGAGTCTCTTTTACTCCTCATCTAACAGAGATGCAAATCGCCAGTGACCCTCCTTTGGGTGTCAAAACACACAGGGTCCTCTTGGCTTTTGAGGCGCAACACACAGCAATGCTTTCTCTCCTTGTGGGAAAGACATCCCAAGTGAAATGTAAGGAGTGTGTGTTACACTGGGGCATCCTGGCCAGGCTGCCATTCTGCTCTTGCCGGTTGGAATGCCTTGATGACTATGTCCTCAAACAGATGATCACAGGACGTCTCTACGGGGCCGACCACAGAGCAGCCCATGGGTTCAGTAATGACTACTTGCATCTTGGTGCAGGCTTTTCTTCTCCCCAACCCTTCAGATTTCACAGGCCTGTAAAATGAATTCAACAAATATTTATTCAGTGAGTGACTCTAGTGCCAGGCATTGGGAAAATAATGGGGCATGAAACAGATAAAAGCCCTGCCCACATTCGAGTGGCCTAGGATTGCCAACTTTTCATTTTTCTGTTAGCATTTCAAGAAAGAAACCATGGGCTTCCCTGGTGGTGCAGTGGTTAGGGATCTGTCCTGCCAATGCAGGGGACATGGGTTCAAGCCCTGGTCTGGGAAGATCCCACATGCCGTGGAGCAGCAAAGCCCGTGTGCCACAACTACTGAGCCCGTGTCCCACAACTACTGAATCCCGTGCTCCACAACAAAAGAAGCCACCGCAGTGAGAAGTCCGTGCACCACAACAAAGAGTAGCCCCCGCTAACTGCAACCAGAAAAAGCCCGTGTGCAGCAACGAAGACCCAACGCAGCCAAAAAAAAATAAATAAAATAAATAAATTTATAAAAAGAAACAAACCACCTTCCCATGAATATCATTACTATCAATTTCTCCTTAGAAGAAAATGGTTACTTTAACATGCAACAGAGTGGAAGGATGTGCTCTTAACAGACAAACTTTTAAAATGAGTATATTAGAACCATATCATATGTAAGTTTAAGTTGTTGATGAAAAAATTTAATCAGTCGTTCTAAGAAAGAAATGGAAAATTTTATTAGAACCAAATTGAGGACTGTAAGCCGGGAACAGGCTCTCAAAAAGCTGAGAACTGTTCCCTTGGTTAGAGGTCAAAGCACAATTATATAAGTTTTTGAGACAGAGAGCTGTACCTTAAATGGCATATTATTGACAGTTTCATAATTTAGCAGTAGCAGAATAGTGGGTCTTGGGTCATCATGACCCCTTACAAGATTAAGAAGGAATGTTATCTCCTAAGGAATTGCCTTGTTGATGCTGGGAGAATGCTGCTCTGTATGGCTGAACAGGTATTTCTACCAATGGGGAGGTTTGGTTGATGCCTAGTGCAGATAAATAGCGCATGGTAGAGGGGAGAGAGGAGGCCAAAAGGGCAGAGAAAAAGTTTTCATGTTTAAATTTTTCTTGTCTTGCCATAAAATATGAATTTTAGTTCACAGCTACATAAACATGCTTTGGGGTGTGGAGAGAGTTCTTTAAATAGCATGGACAACCTCGTTCATCACTTTACTTCAAGCTGGGTGGCTAAAGATATATACTATTCCTACAATTTGGCCCGTGAACTCAAACCAGCTCCTTCATCAGGGGCTCAACTGCTGAAACTTTGGTTTCAATGCTGGAGAAAACTCTGACTGTGATGGCCAATGGGAGGCAGAATATCACTTTCCACAATAGCAACTTCCTAAAAGATTTTCAAATGTATTTTTTTCTCTCAACATTATATAAAAAACGTTTTTCAAATATACAGAGAAACCGAAAGAATTGTACAGAGAACATCGATACACCCACCTCTTAAATTCTACCATGAATGTTTAACTCGATTGTTTTCTCTCGTCTGTCCATCCATCCCTCTCTCCACCCATCAATCAGTCCATCTTATTTTCTGATACATTTCAAAGGCAATTGCTGAGGCCGTACACTTCAGCATGCATATCCCTCATTAGAATCCAATATGTGTTTGTAATTTTTTTGAGGTAAAATTTAGATACGGTGAAATGCCTGAGTTTGGAGTGCACCACTCAATGAGTTTTGACAAATGTGTGATCCGAACCCCTATGCCGATCTATCATGGGTAATTTGAACTAAATTAGATTTTGTTTTGCTATGTGCTGCCTTTGAAATGTCCCTACCCTGCGAGACGAGACTCCCGCTGGGAACCGAACTTTATGAAAAATGCCTTTCACGTGTCTTATTTTGCTCTGTTGCCCCAGACCCTGGAAAACATCACCAGATGCCCATTTGGAAAGAACTGACTACAGGCAGTTTGTACCGCGGTTAAAAATATCAGTACAGGAAGCGTGGGTTTGAATCCCAGCTCGGCCACTTTCTGGCGCTCTGACCTCACGCAAAGTATGTATCCTGCGTCTAGGCCTCAGTTTCCCCAGCTACACAATGGGTAAAGATAGGCCTCCCTCATAAGGTTGTTCTGTGTGGTGAGGGCTGAATGGGTTACATCATGTAAAGTGCCTGATTAGAACATTGCCTGCTGAGTGGGGAACACTCAGGAGAGGCTGACCCTTATCACCAGCTCTAACAGCAGGAGGCAGAGATGAGGGGCACATTAACTTTGTGCCTGCTGAAGCCGGTGATTTTATGTTCCACTCAGTTCTGAGTCTCTTTGGGCCCGCTGGCCCTCCAGCCAGAAATGTAATGACTGTCAAAATTCTCACCATGACATCACCAGGCAATGTCTGTGGGAAGTCTGTGTCCATAAAATGACTCAAACCAGAGGAACTGAGCACGTGGGAGATAGGGTTCTTACTCTCTAATTGTGTTGGATTTATAACGTAAATCCCACGGCCTTGAATTTAATATCGCACCATTTTATTGGCACCAAATTGCATTACAGACCCATTAGCTCTCTCCTAGCCCTTCGTCTCTGCCAGACGGAAGCTTCCCTTTGACGGATGTCGGTTTCATTATTCATGACTCTTTTATAAACAGTGGCTTTGAAAATGGAGATCAGGAAAGAACATTTTCTAGTGAAACGCTCTTTATCAGTATGGGACTACTATGCTGGACTCCTAAAATAGATTCAGTTTCTTTACTCAGTCAGTCATTTAACAATTAGCACTGAGCATGTGCTGGACAGATGTAGCACCTGCTCACAAAAAAACCCTCAGGATATATTTAGAAATACAAACACGTAATTAATAATCACATGAATAATGCATCACAATTAGGATGGAGCCCATAGAGCAGATAATGTTGTTTGCCTGCTATGGCAAAGGCTGATGACTGCCTCCTAACATTTATTCTCTTTCTTTTCCATAGTAATAAAACACTTATTTTTAGCAGGATGCTTGCTATCTAGGATAACGACTACATTTCCCAGCCTCCTTTGCTGTTATATGTGGCCATGTACAATGCTGGAACCAATTTCAATGTGTGGAGAGTTTTTTTTCCCATACCTCCAAGCAATTTTCAGGCACCAGCTGGGTGTCCTACAATTCAACTCAATTCTGACATTATCTGCCTGGAGATAGTGCCGTATCCGACAGGTTAAGGACTCAGTTTCCTCACCATGCCCCGCATTCAGATGCCAATTGCAAGTCCAGGTTGTCACCCGTGCTTCTGACTAACCAGTTATAGATCAGAGGTTCCAACAACCCCCATCCCCACCTTGGGTTCAATTAATCTGCTAGAGCGACTCACAGAACTCAGAGAAACATTTTACTCGCTAGAATCAGTTTACTATAAAAAGCTATAACTCAGGGACAGCCAGATGGAAGGGATGCACAGGGCAATGTGTGTGGGACAGAGCACGGAGCTTCCATGTCCTCTCCAAGAGCTCCATGCTCTCTGCACCTCCATGTGTTCATCAACTGGAAGTTCTCCAAACCCCATCATTTTGGGTTTTTATGGAGACCTCATTACATACATAGACACGATTGATTAAATCATTGGCCATTGGTGGTTGAACTCAATCCCCAGCCCGTCTCCTCTCCCTGGAGGTCGGGGGGTGGGACTGAAAGTTCCAACCCTCTAATCATGAGGTTGGTTCTAGCAACAAGCTCCCACCCTCAGGTGCTTCCAAAAGTCACCTCCCTAACAAAACAAGACACCTTTGCTGCTCTCATCACTTAGGAAATTCCAAGGGTTTTAGGAGCTCTGTGCCAGGAACAAGGATGAAGACCAAATATGTATTTTTTATTATAAGTCACAATATCACGCGTGCGACTAAGTCCTGGCCAATGTAACGTGCAAAAGCAGAACGTGCAATTTTATGTCATACTCTTAAAAGGAAGAGAACGCCCCTTCTTTGTCCGTTTACTCCTTCCCGTGGGCTGGAACGCAGGGGCTGGTGTACCATCTTGCAGTATCAACGTTAGGGCACCACCTAGGCATAGTGGATCGAGTTGGAGGGAGCCTGGGCTCCTGACTCTGTGGCTGTTTCATGAGAGAAAAACTGCTCTTTTGTTTCAGGCGCTGGAATGTCAGGTTTCTGTAACAACAGCAGGACTGCTATCCTAATTAACACATCTACCCATCACCTAGTCCCCTTCTTCCTTATTAAAAGAACCCCAGATTTATTCAAGTGTCAACTCTTAACAAAGGTGACTGTACCCCTAGCTCAGAGGTAAATCCTCATTAATATAAACCAATCAGGGCAATCCATTTCTCTTGCCAGTGACCGGTTTGGGCCTGGACAAGATGCAATTCTAGGCCATGAAAATTGCCAAAAGTTCTGCTGGGGAATTTCTGTGAACTATTTCCTTGTTCTAAAATAGAGATCCCAGGGAGATAACCACCTCTATAAAGTACCAGGCAGGGTGTTAGGTCCATCTTCTGATGGATGTATCT
This sequence comes from Phocoena phocoena, assembly GCF_963924675.1. Classification (NCBI taxonomy): domain Eukaryota; kingdom Metazoa; phylum Chordata; class Mammalia; order Artiodactyla; family Phocoenidae; genus Phocoena; species Phocoena phocoena. Next base: position 23,334,387 of record NC_089233.1, read on the forward strand.
GAATGTGATGCTTGGAACTGTGGCAGTCATTCTGTAACCAGGAGGAGAGCTAGTCTGTAGATGGTAGAGCAGAAAGATGGAAGGAATCTGATGGCATGGTTGAGTCATTAAACTAAGCAAGCCTGGAGCCACTCACCTCCAGACTTTCAGTTTGTGAGGCTGTAACATGTCCTTGTCAATTAAATCAGCTGAACTGGGGGCGTCTTCTATGAACCATAACCAAGAGCATTTTAACCAGACAGCCTGGTACACGAGGCTGTGACCAGCTCTCCAGTCTCATCTCTCAACATTTTTCTCCTAAGCCCCAAACTTCAGACTTACTGGAATCGAAACCGTGCTTTGATTTCTCCAGGATTCCACACATGAAGGGACTTCTGCACAGTTGGCTTTCTCAATCCCTTTATCAGGCAATAATCAATTCATCCTCTAAAATCAGCTTAGCAGACACTTTCCCCAGGGACCCTTCTTACCAGACCCAGTTTCCCCAGATCCATTCAGCCCCATCTGCATATGCGGGCCTTGGCCTTTCTTCTTGCCCAGAACAGCCCTAGCCAGGACTCACTCCGTTCTCACAGCTGGAAAGAGCCGGTTCCTGTCACAGCCACTGACCAAGGACTTCCTTTGCATGGTGCCAACTGAGAAGGAGAGACTGCCCGCAGGTGCTCAGACTGGGCCACACCCACAGAGACCCCGGCTGCTCTAGCAGCCCCATGACACAGTGGAGAAGTGTGGTCAGTTAGTGCCCCGTGGGCATACTTTGACAGATGAGGGACTGGAGATGGGAAGGAGACATCCCTTCAATTGTCTGCCCTTTTCCTCCCTAACTATTTAGAGGTAAAGAGGCTCTGTGCAGCCTCTTGGGTGACTGGGGAACCAGTTGTGTTTGCAGCAATGCGTGGCCAGCTCTGTACACAACGTACTGTATGTGTTCCCCTTCCTTCCCTGCTTCACTCCCCCTCTGCTCTCACTCTTGCTGCCCTGGGCCTGCACCCCCAATAACACATTCATACGCAAGCTGTACTCTTAGATTCTCTTTTCCAGGGAACCGGGCTAAAAATCCTCCCCAACCCTGAGTCTGGGTTGCAGGGAAGAGACACATTCATATGATCTCAGAGCCCAGCGGGGATTATTATCAGGTTCCACAGGAACTGAGGCAGCTGCTCATCAAACAGGAGGGGGCCTGGAATTTTCTCTGGGCACCGGCAGCTGTAGTGCCCCAGTATTAACTCTGACACTCACCATTCTCAGGTCAGCTGCTTACTCTCCTGGCTTCTTCCTACCCTCCCCTGACCTGCAATGGTTTCTGTTTCCTCAAGGCCTCTGCCTATTCCATCCTTCTGCTTATATATGGCTTCGGCTTAATTCTGAACTCTGCTTCCTCACGGCTTCTGCGTCCCATTCAGACTTTCCAAGACAGAAGATAGGTTTGAGTCACTTGGTCACTGTCAAGTACTGGATGGCACTGTTGGCAGAGCTGGGTGTCAGGCCCCCTTGTTACTGGCATTCACCAAAGTGACTGATGGGCACATCTCTCTGAAGAGAGGATAGACCCGTGTGGGTATTCTGAGTTGCATGACATAGCCGTGCAATGGTCAAGCACAGCAGAACACACAGGAAAGTTTAAAAAAACGGCAACAGATCATTTATCACAGATACTTTCAGAACCACTGGGAAAACTGCAGGAAAGGGCTCTGAGCCCAACTTCCAGAAAAGATTCCTAAGCCGTACAGCAGAACCGGGTCACTAAGGGAGCTGCTGCCTCTGGCCCCACTGCTGCCTGTGGAAGGCTTGTTGGAAGAAGGCTGGAATGGCTGGTCAGTGAATGCCACAGTGTCCATTCACAAACACCAGACTTCGTAACAACATTGACGTCCTGTTCACCCAGCTCTCACATGCTCCTCGAGCATTTGCACATTTTGTTTCCATTACCTGGAATGGCCTCCCTGAATTTCTGCTGGTCAAAATCTCCTCCCTTCCCTCCTCCCTTCCTTCCTTCCTCCCTCCCTCCCTTCCTTCCTTCCTCCCATAAAGCTCTATAAAGTAGCAGGCATGATGTTGGCTGATGGGGATACCAAGATGAATATGTCCCTGCCCCCAAGAATCTCATCACTTGGTTAGGGAGCTAGAGACAAACATAAATTAACCTGCCTTCCCAGAATGCGCTCTTTCTGTCCTATACGGGCACACCCCGGAGAGACCGCAGGTTCAGTTCCAGAACACTGTAATAAAGTGAATATCGCAATAAAGTGAGTCACACGAATATTTTTTTTATCTCCCAGTGCATATAGACATTATGTTTAAACGATACTGTAGTCTATTAAGTATGCAACGGCATTATGTCTAAAAAAACAATGTACATACCTAAATTTAAAAATATTTTATTGCTAAGAAATGCTAATCACCATCTGAGCCTTCAGTGAGTCAAAGAAGTAACATCAAAGATCACGGGTCAGGGCTTCCCTGGTGGCGCAGTGGTTGAGAGTCCGCCTGCCGGTGCGGGGAACGCGGGTTCGTGCCCCGGTCCGGGAAGATCCCACATGCTGCGGAGCGGCTGGGCCCGTGAGCCATGGCCGCTGAGCCTGCGCGTCTGGAGCCTGTGCTCTGCAACAGGAGAGGCCACAACATTGAGAGGCCCGCGTACCGCGCAAAAAAAAAAAAAAAAAAAAAAAAAAGATCACAGATCACCATAACAAATATAATAATAATAAAGGTTTAGGGACTTCCCTGGTGGCACAGTGGTTAAGAATCTGCCTGCCAACGCAAGGGAACATGGGTTCAAGCCCTAGTCCGGGAAGATCTCAAATGATGCAGAGAAACTAAGCCCGTGTGCCACAACTACTAAGCTTGTGCTCTAGAGCCCATGAGCCACAATTACTGAGCCCATGAGCCACAACTACTGAAGCCCGTGCACCTAGAGCCCGTGCTCCACAACAAGAGAAGCCACCACAATGAGAAGCCCGCGCACAGCAACGAAGAGTGGCCCCTGCTCACCACAACTAGAGAAAGCCCGGGCACAGCAATGAAGACCCAACACAGCCAGAAATAAATAAATAAACTTTAAAAAACTTGAAATATTGTGATAATTACCAAAATGTGACAGAAGTGAGCAAATGCTGTTGGAAAAAATGGTGCCGACAGACTTGCTCACAGGGTGACCACAAACCTTCAGTTTGTTATAAATGCAATACCCATGAAGCACCGTAAAGTGAAGTGCCATAAGACGAGATGTGCCTGTAAAACTCTTTACAATGTGAAAGGGAGTGAAGCAGAGGGGTTCAGAGTCCAGCCCTGGAGTCAGCCTTGCCAGCTGTGTGACTCTGAGTAAGTTTCTTGCTCTCTCTGCCTCACTTTGCCCGTATGTAGAATGGCATTGACAGCAGCACCTCCCTCACTGGACTGGTTCTGAGCATTTCAGGAGACACCACAGGGGAAGAGCTGCGTCCAGGAGGCACACGGTATTTATCAAAGGGCTCCTGGGACTCACGCCTCAAGCATCTTTGCACAGACATTTCCACAAGCATTTTCACTGCGTAACTAATTGGTCATGAGGCAATTTTGCTGTAAAGTATAAAATAACTGGATGACAGTTTGGTTTGACAATTTGCTTTCAATTGGTTGACAGTTTGGTTTTATTTCTCCACTGACATAGAACTCTCATTTTAATATTCCATCAATCTCAGCCCTCATGATGGTTTGTACAGTGATGAGTAGACGTGGCGGTCTTAAAATAGAGGATGATGACAACTACATACGTGAACTTGATAGAAAATATGATGATAAAAGTTACTGGAAGTGTGAAGTAAGACAGTATGCCAGAGCACATACTGTACCAGAAAATGATAACATATCAGTTTGCAGATCCTTCAGTAATTTGAAGGCACAGAGTTGAACCTACACCTTTCATAGAACTTTGGAACGTCTATCAGTAGACATGTGACAACCTGCCAAAAACAAACAGTTTTCCCAACTCGATACAAAGCTCAGGTGCAAATATGCATCCCGGTATTTGGAAGCTGATGCCCCTCTTAAGGATGGAAGAAATTTTAGAGAAAAAGAAAAAGTGCAAAGCTGAATGGGGAGATGAGTCAAAAGCAAAATCTCTCTAAAATACTATAAACAAAAGACTTGAAAGACAATTGCTTAGGTAAAACTTACAAAATAAAATCAATTATCTGTGCAGTATTGCCATAAATTGACACACATTTTAAATGTACTCAATATTTTTGCATTTTGCAATAAAGTCTTTTTAATTTTGTTATTCATTTCTCATGTTTCATTATGTCCTTTTTAATGTCCCTCTTTTGGTTTTCATTATTTTATCTTTTATAGCAACATTGCCTTAAGGCCAATTAGTTATGTGATGAGAATGTTTGCAGTGGAAATACCAGACATGCTATCAAGCACACTGTCCCTTCCCATCCTTCAAAGCCTGATCAGATGTTCCCTCCCAGGAGCCTTCCCTGGGCCTCCCATGGGAAATGTTACCACCTCGTTCCCTTTTCCCCTCATCAATTTTGCCATTCTTCCTCCACAGGACACACCTCCGGGATATCAGAAATGTTGGGAGGGGTGTGTATATACATTTGCTGAGCTGTTAAAAAAACCCAGGAGTGGCCTTTGTCAACTATTAAACATTAAAGGAGATTTTTAATGAAATAATGATCAAAAGTCAATGAAACAGTGGCAGTTTTCTGACTCCATCCACACTGTGTGGTGTTTTAGTCCATAAGTGTAGAGCCCCCTCTTTTCCGTCACATCCCCCTCTGCCTGGCACATGGTATGTTGGGTAATAAATTAATGAATAAATGAATTTGTACTTGCTCTGAAACATACAGTAGATTTTTCCAAGAGCAAAGTTCTGAGGTCTGTACCTTGAACTCTCTGGAGGAAATGAGCTACGGAAACTGATTACAGGCAGAAAAGATAGTAACGGTAATACAGTACATCATTTACTGAGGGTGGCTCCCCAAAAATATTTGCCCACATCCTAACCCCTGAAACCTGTGAATATGAACTTAATTTGGGGAAAAAAAAGGGCTTCAACATATGAATTTTGAGGGGACACATTTCAGTCCACACACCACCCTAGGCCAGGCTAATCAGTGCATTCTCTTACTTGGTCACTTTTAGAGTAGGACCCAACGTTATCCCTAGGCATGACATTTGCTACAACTCTCAGGCAACCGAAGCTCTCTTTTCCTCTTCATTGAGGAAAACATAAGGCTAGAGCAGCCAGGGGCCTATGGAGAGAGCCTCGCAGAGAGCGCAGCCCACTGAGAAGAAAGCAGAGCTAAGAAGTGGATTGAGCGTACCTAGATCCAGCCATACTGAAGCAGGAGCCCCATGGACGTCTCAGTTAATACGACAATAAAATGCTTTCTAAGCTGTGTTTCCGTCACCTGCAACCCAAAGAATCCTGACTAATAGACCGTGATCTCACAGCTAATAGTAGTGGGAATGGGGATCTGAAAGCATTTCTGCTCAGCTCTGAGAGGCTTTCCTGGGAGTAATCTTGGTGCTTAAGCCAGGAGCATCCTCTGAGTCCTGATTCCCAGATGGCATGTGGGTTCTGACATTTTTAATCTATTTACCCTTGCTCTCCGGGAGCAAGGAAGGTGCAAGAAGTGTAAATAAGTACAGTTAATTGTTTAAGTAAATTCGGATAATTAAATAAATGCCGATCATTTCAGGGAGCGCTGCCTGTTATGAAACAAAACAAAGCTTCCTGGACGGAGGTCCCAGGGTAGGTCCTGACAAAGGACACTTCTCAGCAGTTGAGGAAGGGACTCCCCAGTCCCCTTCCCTGAGTCCTGCCTCCCAGCTTCTCTGGAGACAGGTGTTCAAGGCACAGCTCTGCTAAAGCTGTGTGACTTTGGGCAAGGGGTGAACCTGCCTGCACCTCAGTTTCCTCATCTGAAAAATGGGGAAAGTAATAGTGTCCCTTTCATAGGATGAACTGGGGAGCGAATGTGTAAGGTGATCAGCACAGTACTGGCACACAGTATGACCTTTGTAAAGGCTGTGATTATTACTTCAAGGCTGGATCCTCCTCATCCAGGTCTCAGACCAACTGTGGGTCTCAGACCCACAGAGAGCCTCAGGCTTCCACAGGGCAGCCCCTACCTTCACATTCCCTCACACAGTTTTGCTTCTTTCAGGGCATTTTCTGCTGTGGATCCCTTGTCTTTCGGTTTCCTTTTCTCGAAAGGCAGTAAGCCTTACGGAGGGCACAAGCCTTGTCTATTTTGTCAACTGCTATTTCGCCAGCACCTGGTCTCGCGCCTGGCACATAGTAGGTGCTCAGTAGATACTGGTTTGAATGAAGGACTGCGGCACCCTGGCAAGGGCAGCTTCCGTTCCAGGGCCTGCCACGCCACCAACACCACGCCACCACGACTTGCTGGGGGAGCGGGGGATGGACGGTTCCGTCGTGCGCTCTTTTTCCCTCCTTTCAACTTCCCAGTGTAACTTTGTGTGAATACAACTGCAGAAGCTCCCTGGACAAGGCTACCGCCCCGCAATCAGAGCCTTCCTGGTTCTGCCTTCGGGGAGGGAGGATAGGGGTGGCCCGCGGGAGGCCAGTTGCCAGCGCGTCCTTTAGTCCCTCCCGCCGCCTCGCGTCGCTTTAAGGCGGAGGCCCGGGAGGGGGCCGACCCCGCCCGCCCGCTCGCCTCGCGGCTCCAGACTTCGGCATTTCCTCCCTGCTAGCTGGCGCGGCCTCGCCTCCCCTCGGAAGAGGAAACTCCCGTGGCCGAGTAACGGGAACAAGAGCGGAGGGGAGCAGCGGGGGACTCCGGAGACCGACGGCGCCGGGAGGGCGGCCCGAGGTAGGAGGCGAGCGCAGCGGGACCAGAAGCTGGCCGAAGGCGGCGCGCCGGGGAGCTGGGCGGGGAGGGCCGCCGGGCCGGACGCAGCGCGCAGTCGGCACGGGGCGCGGCTAGGAGCCGGAGCGTGCAGGGCGGGCCGCTGCTGGAAGGAGCGCTTGAGCTGGGAGAGGAGGCCGAGCTGGAGGGCTGCTTTCCCCGGCCCTGCGACGGGGTCGCCGCCGCGGAGGCGAAGGGAACCGGGACAGCGGGGCTGCCCGGGCGCTGCGCGCATGCTGGGCCTGGGACGCCGCCGGGGCTCGCGCCCTGGGCTGCTCGGCCGCCGTTGCCCCGGGCGTCCGGCATGTCGGTGCACTACACCCTGAATCTGCGCGTCTTCTGGCCCCTGGTGACTGGCCTGTGCACCGCCCTCGTGTGCCTCTACCATGTCCTGCGGGGAAGCGGGGACGCCCGGACCGAGCCCCCCGAAGGCGCGGACGGCGGCTTCCCGCTGCTCAAGGTGGCCGTCCTGCTGCTCCTCGGCTACATCCTCCTGCGCTGTCGCCACGCTGTCCGGCAGCGCTTCCTGCCGGGGTCTCCCCGCCTGGGGGGCCACTCCGCCTTCTCTCCTAGACACTTAGGGGAGCCCAGCCTCGACATCTTGCTGGAGAGTTATTACGAGCACGAGGTGCGCCTGTCGCCGCACGTGCTGGGCCACAGCAAAGCACACGTGAGCCGGATCGTGGGCGAGCTGGTCCGGGCTGGCCGCGCCCGAGGGTCCCCAGGCCCCATCCCCGGGGGAGCGCTGGCCTTGGCCTTTCGCGGAGATTTCATCCAGGTAGGCAGTGCCTACGAGCAGCATAAAATCCGCCGGCCCGACGGCTTCGACGTGCTGGTGCCGCTGCGCCTCCCTCCCCTGGTGGCGCTGGAGCCGCGGAGCCTGGGCGCGGAGCCCGCGCTGGCCCCAGCCTTCCACGGCTGCTTCGTGTGCGCACTGAAGGCGCCGCCAGGGGCTTCCGGGGGCCACTGGCTCCGGGACTCCAAAGCCTTCGCCGACGGCTTCTGCGTGGATGTGCGCGGGCGGCGCCATCTCTCGGCTACGCTGGTACTGCGCTGGTTTCAGTCGCACCTGCAGCGCTCCCTGGCCACCGTGCGCTACAGCCTGGAGGGGCGTTGTCGGGTCAGCCTGACCCCAGGCGGCCTGGAGCAGCCCCCTACCCTACACGTCCTCCCCTGCCGCACCGATTACGGCTGCTGCCGCCTTTCCATGGCCGTGCGTCTCATCCCTGCCGTCCACTTGGGCGACAGCGTCTTCTTGGTGGCCCCACCACCGCCACCCTCACCCGTCGGGCCCCTGTCGGAGCTCCCGGGAGGCCTGCGCGCCGATGCACTGTGGGGTGTGAACACGGCGCGCCAGGAGCAGAAGCTGCTGAGCTGGCTGCAGGAAAGGGCCCCTCCAGGTGCCTGCTACCTCAAGTGCCTGCAGTTGCTGAAAGCTCTGCGAGACCTGGGCGCCCGCGGGCTGGACCCGACGGCCGCCACCCAGTGGGGACGCATCCTATCCTCATACGTGCTCAAGACAGTGCTGCTGGCGGCGCTGCTACGCCAGGGGGCTCCCGCGCAAGGCTGGGACGAGGCGCACCTGGGCGAGCGCTTGGAAGAGCTAGTACAGTTCCTCAGGGATTGCCTGCTGCGACGCCGTACACTCTTCCACTGCCTCCTGGGCCCTGGAGGGGCGGCCGCCGAGGTGGGCCCACTGCCCAAGGTACTGCGTGAAGCCACCCCGGTTGACCTCCTGGCCACTTTCGACCGGCAGGCCCGGGAACTCGCAGCGGCACGGTTGCTGTCCACGTGGCGAAGGCTGCCCCAGCTTCTCCGGGCCTATGGGGGTCCCCGCTACCTTGCCAGGTGTCCCCCACCCCGGAATCAGCGCCCCCAGGGGTTCCCTGAAGATGAACCATAAACCCTGCCAGAGCCCCAGCCTGGCCTGGTGCTCCTGAAGCCTCACCCACCAGGTGGGGGTGGGGATGGCAGTGAAGCCAGTTTAAGGCAAGGAAGATGACCTGCAGAAGGTGTTGGAACATTCAGAGGATGACATTTGGTGGCTTCAGCATCACCGCCTGGCTCCACAATCCAGATAGCTGTGGCATCTTTTTCATGCCCACCAGAGTGTCCTGGGCAAGCTACGGAAAGACGTTCAACGTTAGCAGCTAAGAGTTGGTCCAAATGTTGGTTTGTGTGGAATGATTCTGTAGAAGGATCCAGCTTTTAGGGAGGATCAGTAAAGGAAGGGATTGTGGGTTGTTTAGACAGATCTCTCTGGCCCCCAAATTTAAAGAAGCTAATGTTTTCTGACACAGCTACTTGGTAGGTCCTGGGTTCCTGATTGTCTTTTTAAAAATCTGAATCTTTATCTACAACTGGAATTGTAGTTCTATTCTAGAGGCTTATGTTCTGAAGAACATACTTTCCACTGTTCAAATTGGTATTAATGTATTTTTTAAAGGCCCATCACAGGTGTTTGACAGGATTATGAAGAATTAAGTCACAGGTGTTGAAAGGCAGTCAGGAGTTGGTTAGTGAAACTTCCAGAGCAAATAGCACTTTATTTTGATCAGTTCTTTCATTTTGTGGTAATCGCTAGTGCCAAGTGTGGCATCTGAAAGGGAGGCCAGTTACATTGACTATTAAGAAAGGTGCAGTCTTGAGGAGCAGGCTTGCTCAGCATCCCTCTAGGCACGCGCTGGGCTGTGCACCAGTCAGCGCTGATTCATTGAGCCCCTGCTGTGAGCCAGTCACAGTGCAGAGTGGCAACAGGATACGTGCTTCAGACAACACTGGTGAGGGCATGAAACATGTTGGGTCTCGAAAAAGATGTATTGATATTTCACTCTTTGCCTAGCAAGATGTCTCACCAGGGCTTGCTGCTGGCTGGAGACAGAAACCTTTTTGTTTGTTTGTTTTAAGTCTTTTTGCCAAACTCCTTTGCATGGAGATTTCTTTCTGAGTTTAATGAGATAATGAAGAGGCAATGCCTGCTTTCAGCCAATGCTCAGTGATCCTCCGTGGTTGGGAAGTTTTGCTCTCATTGCCCAAGCGGCCTTTAATTGGCCCGAAGCCCACCTTTGAGGAGTGGTTGATTCAGCACAGGTCTTGCAATGCATTTCACTTAGAGTTCAGTTATCTTGGGCTCTGTGCTTGAGGATCAGTTATTTCCCAATCAGCTGACAGAGGAGAAAGACAGCAGAGGAGGGCAAGTTAGGGGGAGATGGAGGGAGACATCCTTTGTCAGCTGTCTGTTCTTTCTTCTCTCTGGGCATAAATATCACCAGGCTGGGTGTATTTTGCAGGTAGCGCATTCTGAAATCCCTCACCGTCCTCCCACATTTCTAACAGCTCTCAAGTTGCATCAGTCGACATAAAACTCAGTTGAAGTTTAGAATGGTCCATCACCTGCTGAATAGAAAATGCAGCCGATCCCAGTGATATACTTTGGGATTTTTATAGCTTTGGGATTTTTTTTTTTAACAGAGACTCTTAAAGGTAAAACTTGGAAGACAGAAGTAGCCGCATGATTGGGCCATTGTTTAATTTCTGAGCTATTTTGAGGGAACTCTTTAAACTTTCTTTCTTTAGGGGACCTACTTGGCCACTGTGGGGAAATCGTTGTGAATAAATGATTTATAGGGAATCCTTCTCATCAGAGCTACAGAGATTTCTTATGTCCTTTGCAACCTTGGGCTGTAAGAGAAACAGTCGCAAATGTTGTGCTGTGTCTTTGAGGTTGTTTGGGGACATTTCCCCTCGATACCACAGAGTCATTCCTAGTTTCTGAGGTCAGTGTTAGGTCATAAGGTACTGCATTTAGCACAGGAATCAGTCTACCGACTTCCTGCGAAGTGTTTTTTAAAATTACTTTTAAAATAAATTCCAAGAGTAGGTAGATCTTTATATAAATATATATATTTATAATGTTTCCATACTCAGCTACAATTTCCCCTGTAGTTGGAGTGGGGGAAAGCGAGGCTATTAGAGGGATTATCAAGCTTTAAAAGCTGAATTTTCCAAATATTTCTAGCTGAGTTGATAGGTTCCTCTTTTATCTGAATAGCATTTTGAAGTTTGAATCTGGTAACATACAGTTCTTGTAGTTTCTTTGTGGGTTTTTGTTTTTTTTTTTCAGGTTAATTACCCAAAGCCTCATCCATCCTCAAGGTTTTTAAATTTTATTTTTTTTAATTAATGGGGCATTGTGTTTGTGAATTTTTAAAATAGTAATGTTTTATTTAAATGCCATGCTGAGCAATTGTTCTCTGTACATGGTAACCAAAAACGTAGAGATTTCGATCAATTTTGATCAATGTTTAGTAATCCAAAACATGTACTGTGTACAAATAAAATAATATGGCATATTAGTCAGGTGTGATGGTTGCCCAAGGCACTTAAATTAAGCTCAATTCTGTATTTTATTAGGGCTCCATCACGTCCTTGATTGAAATATATACATTTTTGGTGTATACTTGGTACTGGAGATTCATATACTGCAAATATTCTCATACAAGAAAGCTCAGAATTGTGCGTGCTTTTAAAAAAAGATTAACTGTCCAGCCAGTGTCCGAAGAAAGTGTTTGGAGAGATGACTCAGCCATTTTGCCTAAAGACACCCTTCAGTAACTCCCACTGACCAGTCTTGGGAGTCATCCCGGAATGCTCGTGGGCTGAGAGGAGGAGACTGTGTTTTTGCAAAATGAAACTGAAGCTAAAAGGGAAAATGTGAGCAAACCAAGAGAAATCCGAAGATTTCAGGAAGGAGGACTTAAGATGGACGTGAAACGAAGAGCTGGGCAGAAGGGGAGATGGGGTGGAAATCACACGAGGGTGCGAGAGAGGTCTGGGTTAGGAAACACATTTTCTAGATATGTGCTACTTCAAACCAGGGGTCGCAAACTCAGCAGCCTGCAGAAGCAAGTTAGGGAGGTACATAAGAGAAGGGTTGGGTGGTGATGGGGGCTGTGCCGTCTTCAGGGGCCACATGGCTCATCTCCATGCGGGGAAAAGGGTAGGGTGGGGCTGGAAATAGAAAAACAAAAAAAAATGAAACTTTCTGATTTTTAAACAACATAATTTAAAAATATCCAAAACACAAGTGGGCCAAAAAACACATTTGCTTGAGCCTGGGGGCCACCAGTTTGCGACCCCTGCCTTAGACGGTAACCCCTCAAGTATGTATAAGGTTATATTTATTGTTATGGATATGATGTTGTTATACATGGTGGTGGGGCATGATATTTCAAGTCTGCTTTATCGCTCAGAGCTAAGCTTTATTGTAGAAACAAAACCCCCAAATTAACACGGCCACAGATAACACTTAACTCACAATTCCCGGAAGGATTCTCCACCCTGGACCCGTAGGAGTCAGATGGGACATCAGACCACTAGGGGCCAGCTCTTGGCATTTCCTTCCTGGTGAGTTGGGGCCAAACTCCTTGGCTCTGTCGGAGTCCGCAGGTGAGCAATCAGGAAGGATTGCAGAGTAACTTGTTTTCTTCTTTATTTGTATTTTATTTTTATTTTTAAATTAATTATTATTTTTTTTAGTAGTTTCCTAGCCTTTGCAATGATGGTTGGTGGCCGTGAACACCGGCAAAGTAGTGCTGGGTCTCCCAGCCAAGCTTCTTAGGCTTGTTACCAGCCCCAGTGCCAAGAGCACTGTTCTGATCATATGTTTCTATCCCTTTCTGACTCCGTGGCTCCCACCAAAACTGACATCCTAGCCTTCTGAAGGAATGAAACTAATAGCCTTCCAAAGTGTCTCCTTTAACCTCATGGAGTAAGTCACCTTTTCCGTAAAATGTGGCTTTTGACCGTGACGATGACTTATCGTATCCACGTGGAGGAAGGTTATTACCTCCCTCCCCAGTGGTGGGAAAAATGAACCTGGTGAACATTCCCAGTATCCCTCGGGAAGGAAAAGAGTTCAGTGTTATCATTGTGGCATTTGTTAGTTTTTATAAAAAATTGCATGTCTGTTTCTTAGACACTACTGTTTATTTTTTCTGTACCTACATAGCACACGATTTGGTGGGGATGAAGCAAGTATAAGTTGGGAGAGGACGAAGATGTATGTGAACATCAGTACAGAGAGAACAGACTAAAACATGCAGCTAAATTATATGTAATCTGGTTTTAGAAGTATCAGATATTCAGGAATATTTTTAGCACCCTTTGCTTAAAAAAAAAAATGCCTTGATTCAGTCACTTGACTTGAAAACATTCCTCTTATTTTACTGTTATTTTTAGTGTGGATTTGGACCCCAAACTGTGTATTATGATGCAGTCTATTGGCTGTGGTCATAGTGTATGTTTTGTTCCAATAACAGAGACCAAAGAGGTAATCAGCTATGGTTCAGCTGCTACAGTTGTGTGATTAAAAGGCGTTCTAATCACACCAGATTTCCATGGCCCAAATAGTCGAGGCCGGCCATTTGTTTTCTATTTCAGGTTGGAGTAAATTTGCACTTTTAATCATATGGGTCATTTGGGGACCTTGTTCTTTCATACTTTGCTTTATTAATAAAGGAACTTGTAGAAACCTGTGAACTGAACATCAGATGTGGGGAGGGTTGTCGTCTTCCTGGAGGCTACACTGGCTTGTGATCCCTTACACAGGCCCACCTGCTTTCAGTGAGTGGGTGTATGGGACTTTTTTCCACACAGCAAAGTTGGGATCGTTGTACAGAATTGGCACCGTACACAGGTGGGAAAGGATGCCAGTTCATGGCTCTGTAGGCACCCGGGGGCCTGCCTTCAGGTCTTTTTCTGATCGAGAACATTCTGGCCCTGCCCCTCTTCTGTCACCCACCTCCACCCCCTCCACCCTCGGCTCTCACACACCAGCCCAAACACAACTCAGGTCTTGGCCTGTGGCTAATTTATAGCTCAAGAATTTTGCCCAGAAATCTCTTAGGCCCCCAGGTCCTCTCCAAATGGTAAACATTTGCTAATACGAAAACCCACCAGGCTTCATGAGAGATGGAATCTTGGAGGCCACTCTTCAAAGCCTTGGAGCCAGGTGGAAGTTTGGGGACACCTGCAGCCACTGGCTGGCTAAACTGCTTGTGGAGAGCACTCTCCCAGGGGAAAGGTGTGGTGGGCTGTGTTTTGTTTCGTTTTCAACAATTAGTTCTTGAGTGGCTACTGTCCCCAGGCATTGAGGACACACAGAGGCAACCACAGATACGGCCTCTCATGAGCCCACAAACTGCTGTGAGAGGGCAGGCAGTTAAAGAAGTCATTTCTGTGCAGTGTGGTGGGTGCTAGGTGGCGGAGGGGTCTGGAAGCGCAGAAGAGGGGAACCTCAATGCAGTCGGGGGTTTCAGGGAGGGCTGCTCGGAAGAAGTGTCACAGTTGAGATCCAGAGATAGGAGTTTGCTGCGTGAAGGGAGCTGTGCTGGAGAGGAATGCATCGGACACAGAGGTGACAGGAGCAGTCAGTTTGGCTGGAAAGTAGGGGTGGACGGGAGCGAGGAGGCTCCAGGGGCAAAGGATGAGGTGGGAGAGGTAGGAAGGCACCAGGGCACAGGGGTTCTGGAAGCCAAAGCTTCTCAAACTCGAATGTGCAAACCACTTGGGCGTCTCGTCCGAACGCAAGTTCTGATCCCGCAGGTCTGGATGTGACCTGAGAGCCCGCCTTCCTAATAGATGATGGCAATGCCACTGATGCAGGGGCCACTCTTTGATCACAAGTTTGTAGACCACACTGAAAGTCTGGACTGGTCCCCAAGATACTGGCAGTCCACCTTAGGAAGGAATGACAAGGTCACATTTGAGTTTGGCCCACTCTGGCTGCAAGGTGGAGAATGGGTTGAGCAGGGGGTGGCAATTCATCTATTTTTGTAAATAAAGTTTTATGGGAACACAGCCACACACATCCATTTACGTACTGCTCTGGCTGCTCTCTGCCTCCATTAGCAGGGTTGAGGAATTGCAAAACAACACTGAAAAGAATTACTATCTGGCCTTTTACGGAAAAGTTGGCTGGACTTAATCAGACTGGAAATCATCAGAGGCTGCAGTGGTCCAGGCCCAGGCAGGGGAGTGGGGACAGAGACACAAGTTACTCTGGAGACAGACCAGTGTCATGTTAGGGCCAGCACTTTAACACCAAGAGGCCTGTCTTCAAGTCTTGCATCCTGCACTTCTCATCTGTGTGTCTCTCTGCAAGTTACCCAATCCTGTCTGGGCCTCAATTCCCTCATCTGTAAAATGGGATTAATAATAGGACCTCCCTCATAGGAGTGAAAGAGATCAAGTTGATTGCGCCTGCAAAGGACTTGCAGTTTTCGGGGTGGAATTTTCATTTAGTCAGTGTCTCCAACCTCTTCCTCTGCTCCCTTTGGGCTCATTCTTCCTCCTCTGCAGGGTGCGTTTCCCTTTTGTCCACCCAACCATCTCTCTGCTACCCAGATTTTGTTTATCTTGCTCCTTGATGCCCATGGTGTTCCCCTGTAGGAAAAGCTCTTACTCTGGGTACCATGTAGCCTGATTACAAAAGTGGCCGCCCCTGTTCTCTAAAGCTTTCTATACCTCTGCCCCTGGCGAAGTGACTTTGCAGTCTCTCCCGTCACGAAGGAAGCCTTTTTACCTACACGTTGAAATTGGAATGGCTTTGTGACTTTCTTTAGTCAGTAGAATGTGGCGGAAGGGGCATTGTGCTAGTTCCCGGCCTAGGCCTGTCTGCCTCTGATTGTTCTCTTGGAAGCCTGCTGCCCCCACGTGAATAACTGGCCTTGCTGGAGGATGAGGGACCACGTGATCGTGTCGCCAGAGCTGACAGCCACCTTTGACACATGACCGAGACCATCCCAGACCAGCTCCGTTTCCCCTTCTCCCCCGCAACTGACCAGACAACAGAATGATTGAAACACTTGAACGAGCCTGGCCAAGACCAGCCGAGCCTGGCCCAGATCAGCAGACCCGCCCAGCTGGCCCATAGACTCCAAGCAAAAATGAACACATTGTTTTAAGCCACTGAGTTAGTGGTAGTTTGTAGCTCAGCTGTAGCTAAATGATTTGGAAACTTAAAAAAAAAGAAGAAATCTGGAGGGGCTGCCAGTGGAGTAAATACAGGCAGTCTCGACTTCTGTGCATTTGACTTTCAGACAGCCAGGCTTTGATACAACCCACCTTCCCGCAGTGAATCCAGGTTTCCCTCATCTGCTGAAGCACAGTGTTGGCTGAGTTGTGGCAGTGTTGCCATCTTTTGGGGGGCGTGCTTACACGGCTGTTTGTGTTCCTGCACTTGCCCTTATCTCATAAAAGCAAATGGAAGCTGGAAAATGAAAGTGCTGATTCAGGTGACAACATGCCATAGGTCTCACAGGTAATACAATTGAGACACTGATTCAGCATCTCCTCCTGGCTAAGCTTCAGCTTCAGTCAGGTACTGGCTGGTGTTAAGCTGGTGGGTGGTGTGTTCAACTGTAAAGGAAGAGAACGGCAATGATAAAGGGCATGTGGGAAACTGTATCACTTAGGAAGACATTTGGCCACAACTTGTGAAAACCTAATCTATAGTGACGAATTATTTTTTCTCATCATCCAGAAGCCTGGAGGTAGGCATCCAGCAGTTTAGGGATGAATCAGGGATCCAGGCATCTCTTTGCTCTGTCATTCTGGGCATTTTCACCTTTATCTTCATGCTTGTCCTATCAAGATCCCACAATGGCTACTATAGCCATGGAGAAGAGAAACTGGATTAAGGAATGCAGTAGACTTCCCTTACATCTCATTGGCCAGAATGGTGTCACATGACCACTCCTAGCTGCAAGGGAAGCTGGAAAGAGAGCCCGCACATGGCACACAGCAGCCCTGAGCAAAATATGAAAAAAGAATGGGTATTAGTGAGTAAATAAGATTCTGCCACAGAAATGCTAGAAACACATAGCAGAAGATTATGTCACTGAAGTGAGAAGTAATTGGGGAATTTATAATTCCATAATTATATAATTTATACCCATCCTGAGTCCTAGCATATAGTAAATGCTCCATAAATGTTAGGACTGAAGTCCCAGCTCTACCATTCCCTGGCTGTAATCTTTTAGGCAAGTCCGTTAAGTTTTCTGGACATCAATTTCCTCATTTGCAAAATGGGGTTGATAATCCCTCCTTTTATAGGCTAATCGGGAGAATCAAAGAGTAATGCACATGGGATTGAGAAGCACTACCAAACGTTAGTTGCCATATCTTAGGAGTGGTGCCCCAGCATCTTTGGAACAACAGGAAGGTGAATCCGTATCTTAAGGGGTAGGGGTCACCCTCAGGCACTCTGCTCAGAGCCTGCCCATCACCAAACTTCCTTTCCCACAGGACTGTGAGTGAGTTTGCACTTATGAATATTTGTTGTTCATGTTCCCAGGAGGGAGGACATCCAATGAGAGAAACGACCACCCTTGTATCTCTTTCTTTCTTTTGAATTGTGTCATCTTCTAAGACTTCTCCCCACTTCATTTCTCAAATGAAATTTGAGTCCTGGTGGAAAACTCAGGCTAGCAGTTCTCGGTCCTGGCCCTGGCTATACAAGGGGCTTTGTAAAATTATCCATGCTCAGGACTCTACCCTGGCCCAGTGATGTCAGAAACTCTCCAGGTGCAGCCCAGGCATGGATACGGCTCTGTGGACGATTCTAGAATGCAGCCAGTGTTGTGAACCACTGACTTAGGTCAGATGGCCTCTCTGGAACCTGTCAGCAGAGAAACTGGGATCTCCCCGCCAGGTGCTGTGGAACCACCAGCTGGTGTGTGTAAGGTTTGCTCTGGGACAGAGACAGGCAGCTGAAGGGTTGGCGGTGGTGGTGTAGGAATAAAACCCTAGGACAGAACTCTTCAGCTGGGGCATACAAGGCAAAATATTGCTAAGCAGGCATAGGATTTAATCCCACTAGCAGTTCCCTTTTTCTACAACCCCAGGGATATGAAAACATTTTTTTTTGAAATTTTGAATTAAAAAAATGTCATCAGAGTCACCCTGAAACTTCTCAGCAAAGAAAAGCCTCTATAATAGAAGTGATGGTTCCCTCATTCTTTTTGTCATCTAGCCTGGAGAGGACATACATCATATACAGCCTAAGTTCACAAAATGCTGGCTCTTTTCATGAATATTCAGTGGTTTCTCCCATGCTTTGTCTCAGTGTCTCCCCTCCCCCCACTACCATCTTAGATGCAGTGACTTTAAGCCGGCACTTAAGAAAAATTACAGTCCATCAAGTCACCTTCCAATGAAACCAGGAAAAAAAATACTAGGAATCCCACTGTGTGCCAGACTCAAACTAAGAGCTTTTAAGGACCTTATGTCATCAAAAGATTTTTATCTTTATTGTTTATTTAATCATTGGTCTCCTTGAATTAGGAGCTAAGCCCCTGATGGGCGGCTGTCGATCCTTATCGAAGTGAAACCATTAAAACGTACTTCAACCATGGAGAAAAATGCTTTTGACATTTGGAGATGGGGGGCCCTCAGGGTCTTGCATGGCAAGAAACTGCACTGAAAACACTGCTCCATATTTTAGGCAAAGGATTTGTGATGATTGGTTATTTTTCCTCTGATAAATACCTGATTTTCAAAACACAGTCTAATTAGTAGGAATCTCCACTTTCCAAGCCTTCAAAATGCATTCGGTAGTCCTCACACCAAGACCTGTGAGACCTGTGAGTGGCCAGCCAAGAAGTCTGAGCCCTTCCTACATGTAGCAGAGACTCTTTGGCTACTTCCTTGTAGCCCTTCCTACAAGTAGCAGAGACTCTTTGGCTACTTGCCGAGTATCCCCGAGGAACCCAATATCTCCCAGCACCCCTGCAGTTTGATAGGGCTGACTGACTGGTTCTGACCAGTAGGCAGGGAGCAGAAGGGACTGGTTATGATCCTGCAGAGGCAGTAAAGGCCACACACGAAGATGCCAGCAGCACAAGATGGAACCGAGAACAGCTGCCCTTGCCAGTCACCTGATTCCTACTGGCCTTTGATTGAGTTAGACATCCACCTGTGTGCTGTTAGGCCTCTGAAACGAAATGTCAGGGTTCTTTGTTTCAGCAGCATAGCCCAGCCTAACCTAACTAACACAAGAGGCTGCTGAAGAGGGCTCCTATCCTAACCCCGTTTTGGAAGACCCTATCGGAAGCCTCTCAAATTCATGTGTTGATTAAAAATGAGGAGATGTTCTTCCCTAGAGCCCCAGAAATGTCCAGATTATGAAGTTTTCCATCTCCATTCACACTCATTCAGTAACTAATCATTGAGTGCCAGGCCCTGTGCTGGCCCTGGGGACAGAGTGGTTAGCAAAACAGACACCATCTCATTTGGCTGCAGCTTTCAATCTGCTGGAGGACGCAGATGCTTAAGCCTGCCAACCAATGCTGAATAACAAATAGAGGTAGAAGCTTTGAAGGAAAGAAACAGGTTTCTATGACACTGTAAATCCAAAAGAGTTTAAGGCAGCCCCGGGGGGGTTAGGGAAGACTTCCTGGAAATCTTGGAGCCCAGCACAGGAACCCATGGGGTCTGTGTCAGAGTGTCACCTTGCAGAGCATTTACTGTGTGCAAAGCTCCTTACCAAAGGCTTGATGCACAGTATCTTCATTTGATTGTTGTAACAGTCCTAGGAGGTGGTGCTAATATCATCCCCATTATACAGGTAAGGAAACTGAGGCTCAGCAAGACGAGGCTGAATGCCCAATGCCACTTAGTAAGCAAGTGAGGACAGGGATTTGAACCCACATCTACTGGCTCCCAAGCTAACACTTGATGCATTTCTGGCCCCTGCAAACTGACCCAAGACGGTTAGTCATGCAGGAAGTAGCCCCTCTGGAGTCCCACAGTGGGAGAACAAAACGAAACCAGCAGGCAGATGTTTACAGGTTGCCTAGAAAAGCCCCCCCCCGCCCCCCTCCCACACAGGAGCCTCCCCCCAAGCCCCTCCTTGAAAGCTCTAGAGTTCCTTTTTCATTTTTATGGCCTCCCCTCCCCCTCCAACCAGAGAGCTGACTTCACCGTCCTTCCAGCAGACAGGAAGGCGTGGGTGTCACGCTACAGTAGCCCAGATGCAAACCATGGGACAGGCCAGCTCTCTCCTCTCTTGATTTTCTCTGATGCTTTGCTTTCTCCTCAGAATAGAAGCAGGAACCCCGGGCGGAGGTGCTCTGAAACGTCAGCTGGTACGGGCTAGTTGCTGTGTTTTTACAGAAGGACTAAACAGATTCCACACACATTTCCACTCATCCAGTCACATGCAGACACATGTGTACATGATGCACTCACAGACGTACACACTCTTGAACTCACACACGTGCACCCATAGCTAACACGTCTATAGCATGTACTGTGTCCCAGGCAGTTTTCTAGGTCTGGGCCAACAACTGCCTGTGGGCCAAATCCAGCGGCTGCCTGTTTGTGTAAATAAAGTTTTATTGGAACACAGTCACCCTCATCATTAATGCACTGTCTTAGCTGCTTTTGCACTGCAAAGGCAGCACTAAGTAGTTTCAACAGTGACCATATGGCCCCCAAACCTAAAGTGTTTACTATCTGGCCCTTCACAGGAAAACTTTGCTGACCCCATGTTCTAAGTGCTTAAAAACTCTGTATAGTATCAGTTATCTATTGCTGCATAAACCACCCTAAAATTTAGTGGCTCAAAAATAACCACCACCGTTATTATCTCTCATGAGTCTGTGTGTTAATGAGCTCTGCTGGCAGTTCTGCTGTGGAACTGAACTCAGGTCCACAGCACAGCAAAGCCAATCGACTGATACCAGCTTGCAGTGAAGGAAAGTGCAGTGTTTATTGCAGGGCAGCGAGCAAGGAGAATGGGCAGCTTGTGCTCAAAGACCCAAACTTCCTGACAGCTTTTAGGTGAGGGTTTTTTGGGTTTCTTTGTTTTTGTTTTTTTTTGCGGTACACGGGCCTCTCACTGTTGTGGCCTCTCCCGTTGCAGAGCACAGGCCCCAGACGCGCAGGCTCAGCGGCCATGGCTCACGGGCCCAGTCGCTCCGCGGCATGTGGGATCCTCCCGAACTGGGGCATGAACCCATGTCCCCTGTATCGGCAGGCGGACTCTCAGCCGCTGCGCCACCAGGGAAGCCCCTGGGTGAGGGTTTTTAAAGACAACATTAGGGGTGAGGGTTACACAGTGTGTGATCAGCTTGTGGACTTTCTCCTTATTGGTTGGTAGGGAGGTAACAGGGGGGTGTTTCAGGAATCTCAATCATCAGCCTTCTGGTTCCAACCAGTCTGGGGTCCACATGCTTGTGGTCAGCATGTAGTCACCATCCTTTACCCGGTTGGTGGGGGGTATCTTAGTTTTTGCAGAACAACTCAAAGATATGCATCAGATTGTTATCTATACCCCTTCAGGAGGAAACTAGGAGTCCTGTGACCTTATTGTTCTCACTTCTCTGGTCATTAACTGTTGAGCCTACTCTTTGGAACTCAGGGAAGACCTAGGAGACTAAAGCTTTTTCTACAAACAATAAGTGGGGACGGCGAGGGGCTTGTACTCAGGAGGGCCCTGAGGGTCCTTCTCAGTTTCAGTTCTGCTCCTTGTGATGCCAACTGGGACCACAGGCCTGTCCAGGAGGGCTCACTCCTGTAGTGGGCAGTTGGTGGTCCTGTGGGCTATGAACTCAGCTGGTGCTGGACTGGTGTGCCTCAGTTTCCCTCCATGTGGCCTCACCATTTGGCTCTAGCTTCTCAAGGCTCGGCCACTGGACTCTTCCAGGGGAGGTGTTCCACGTGTGCAAATGCAGAACTGCAGGTCTTGTAAGGCCCAGATTCTATTGGTCAGAACAAACCACAGGTCTCGCGCAGGTTAAAGAGGAAGCGACATGGACTCCACCTATCAATGGCAGGGGTATAAAGAGTTTGTGACCACTTTTAACCTACCACGGTAAGTACTTGTCTTCATTTTAGACATAGGGAAACTGAGACACAGAAAGGTTAAACAACTTGCCCACCAGCACCTAGTTCACCCTCCTGCACACACCCTCATACACACTCACACAAATATGCCTGTGCATTCATAGTCACACATTGCCATTACACATATATGTCCATCACATATGTCCACAATTCACATATATACGTACACTTACGTCCTCATATAGACACAGAATCCTCCTGCAAATTCATATATACACACATTCATATTTGCACACAGGCATTCACACATACACACTCCACCGCATACACACACTCCTGGTATATATGCCCTCACAGACACCCCCCCCAGATATGTAATCACACCTATTCACATGCATGTACACACATATGCCCACACTGTTTCCTCCCTCTCCACTGACCATAGTAATTTCCACCAGTGACTCAGGAGACCTTTTCCTCCCCTCTTTTGCACAGGGTATTGTTCTAATGCCAGAAAACCCTGCTGCCTTAGCACCATTGTGCAAAATCTCTCTCTACCACAGCAAGGCCTATGGGTCCAGGATCCTGGATCCCCAGCCCCACTTGGAATGTCCATAGGACTTGAGACCCATTCACCTCAAGCTGATGTTGACATGGAGGAAATCA
Organism: Phocoena phocoena; assembly: GCF_963924675.1. Lineage (NCBI taxonomy): Eukaryota > Metazoa > Chordata > Mammalia > Artiodactyla > Phocoenidae > Phocoena > Phocoena phocoena. Next base: position 23,356,766 of record NC_089233.1, read on the forward strand.
CTGAGACACAGGAAGGCTAAGTATGTTGCCCAGTGTCACACAGCAGAAGCCATCCCCCTGCAGCACACCCTGATCTCCCAGCATGCAGCTGGGTCAGGCACTGGGTGCTCAGTGGTGCCTGATGAATGAATGGGTTGGAAGCACTTCCTCAGTCTTGATTAAAAAAAACCAACCAAAAAAACTTCATTCTTTTTTTTTTTTTTTTTTTTTTTTTTTTTGCGGTACGCGGGCCTCTCACTGTTGTGGCCTCTCCCGCTGTGGAGCACAGGCTCCGGACGCGCAGGCCCAGCGGCCATGGCTCACGGGTCCAGCCGCTCCGCGGCATGTGGGATCCTCCCAGACCGGGGCACGAACCCGCGTCCCCTGCATCGGCAGGCGGACTCTCAACCACTGCGCCACCAGGGAAGCCCCAAAAACTTCATTCTTTTAGAGGCAGTTATAGATTCACAACGAAATTGACTGGAAGGTATAGAGATTCTCATGTGCCCACTGTCCCCACTCCCTCCTTATCAACATCCCTCACCAGATGGTACATTTGTTACAACTGATGGACTTACACTGACACATCATCATCACCCAAAGTTTACATCAGGGTTCACTCTTGGGTTGTACCTTCTTTGGATTAGGACAAATGTCTAGTGACCTGTATCCACCGTTCTAGTATAATACAGAGTATGTCCACTGCCCTAAAAGTCCTCTGTGCTCTACTATTCATCACTCTCCCCTCCCCGCAACCCCTGATCTTTTTACTGTCTCCGTAGTTTTGCCTTTTCCAGAATGTCATATAGTTGGAATCATATAGTATGCAGCCTTTTTTCCGATTGGCTTCTTTTACTTAATAACATGCCTTTAAGGTTCCTCCATGTCTTTTCATGGCTTGGTAGCTCATTTCTTTTTAGTGCTGAAAAATATTCTGTCATCTGGATGTACCACAGTTCATTCAACTACTGCAGGACATCTTTGTTGCTTTAGAATTGATTTTTATTACTGGCTGTAAAGAGCAGGTAGAACAGAAATGCTCTTCAAAGCTTATAAGTCAGACACCAAGGGTGTTTTAGAGACACACCAGGTGTAGAGAAGAAATGTCCCCCTTTCCTCCTTCATCTGGTCACCCACTGCATCTATCTTCAGCCCTAGCCAGACATTACAGCCACCTGTGGAGATTAAAAAATATAGCAACTCCTGAGTCCCACCCTCAGAGACTATGAGTCAATTGTTGTGGGCTGGGCCTGAGTGTCAGGATTTTGTTAAAGCTCCCCAGGTAATTGCAGTATAAGCTTGAGAACTATGGGCCCACTGGACTCTGCTGTAGGTAGACAATTGTTCTGGTGGCTCTAGAGTAGGAGTTGAAGGTTGCCCGTCGGAAGTTTAAAACAAGTGGCTCTGGTCCGATAGTACAGCACTGCTTGTTATGTTTATTTCACCTGAATGTGAGGGTCCAGGTGGGACATGCTCTCTTCATCTGTCTGCTCTCAAACGCCATCTCCTACTGCCCGTTGTGGGCAACTTCAGACATTTAGGTACTGGCTTGATACCTGGAGACATTTGGTTTTGCCGCCACTGGGACCTGGCTTTGGCCAAGGTAACCAACACATCTCAGTTTGCCCAGGGCTTTCAAAGTTTTATCGCTGAAAGTCCCATGTCCCTGGAACACCCTCGGTCCTGGGCAAACTGAACAGTTATTTACCCTACTTTGGGCCTTCTTACGCGAAAGTGAAGACAGACCTCAATCTTAGCTGCATGTTGAAATCACCTGGGGAGTGTTAATAAATACTATTGCCGGGCCTCCAGTATTATACTCCATCATACCCCCAAGTTACTATTACACCCTCTGAGATTCTGATGTCATTGATACAGAAGCAGCCAGGAAACAGGATTTTTTAACGTTCCCCATATGATTCAAACGTGAAGGCAGGGGCAAAGAGCCCTCGGCAAGGTAAGTGAGAATCAGCTCAGAGAGGGACCACTCAGGGAGGCGACATTGGACTGAATTCAGACTTGAGGGAAAGACGTGCCAGGCAGAAGATGCAATGCGGTTTGACTTCAGATCCTTGGGGAAGTCCCTTTGCCTCTCTGAATCTCATTTTCCTCATCCGTAAAATGGGAACCTCTCTCTCAACCAAGCATGCAAGCACGGTATTTGGCACAGAACGTAATTGAGACTCATGAATAATAACAGAGGGGTCATGTATTGGTGCTCATTAGGTGCTTGGCTCTGTGCTAAATAATCCTCAGCCTATGACCCCTTCAAGCCTAAGAGAGCAGTCTGAATTTGAAGGAACCAGAGAGAGACTCCCGGTCTGTTAGGTTATTTTCACAGAGAGCCAGGCCAAGGAGCAAGTGACCCAGATAGGCCGGAAACTGACCCTGGGAATCTAGAAAAGTGCAAACTGGCCCTGGATTGTTTTTTCAAAGTGAAAATAGCTTTCTTGTTTGTTTTTGATCATAGAAATAATATATGCTCGCTGTAAAAATTGCAAATATCACAGAAGCATGTGAGAAAGAAGTAAAGATCTTTGGACACCCCTGTGAGCGACCCGGAGTGGGAGAGAAGGCTGCCCTCCGAACGCCCTTCCCCCCAGCCTTGCCATCCCTTCCGACAAAAACATCAGTTCCCATGACATCATCTCCTGCCTTGAGGCCAACGTATCGGGGACAATGGCAGGATGTGGACTTCCAACTTAGAATTCTGACCTCAGCTGAGTTGGAAAGGGTTTGGCCTGGAGCTGGGACTTGCCTCTGATCAAGGCCTCAGTTTTCTCAGTGGCAAGCCTGGGCTACCCACTGAACCTCCTTCTTAGGCTCTTTGCGAACTGGGAGCAGTAGATGAGTTACTAGATGTAAAGTCGTTACATTCACAAGCCTCAGTGGTGAGAGTCTCTGGTATTGTTACTATCACCATCATCACCATCAATATGGGAAAGAATTTGACTTTTTGGTGGATAATCCCAAATCAGAAGAAGAGAAATCAGAATAGCTCAGAGTCTAGCAAGAGTTTCTAGGATGTGACTTCTTTTCGCCCCGAGATAGTTTCAGTGTTTACTTATTCTCCCTCTTTAAAAGTGTTAGCAGCTCATTTCATCTGAAAAGGATGGAGCTGCCTTTGATCTCTTCAATCAGCTCACAGCTTTGCCCTTCCCAAAGGCAAGAGCCACCCTTGGCTTCCTGCCACAAGGCGGTGGGGTCTAATCTGTCATCACTCCTCTGTTGGGCTGGGGCAAATGGCTCTGAGGAAGGGCCATTCCAGGTTAACCTACAGTAGAGAGGAGAGAGGGACTTTTCCTTTGCGTCCTCTTTTCCCTGAGGCTGGTACCTCCCAAGGAGGAGGCAATAAAACGGGGGCATTTTGTGGTGTAACCCAAGGCTGGGAAGGAGACACTGAGGTCTAGGGGGGATGGGCTGGCAGCATGTGTAGCGAGGCTGCGCTCACCTCCGCACTGTGAAGCCTGAGTCCTGTGAACACCTGCAGCTGCGCCGGAGGACTCTTAGCCAGCTGTGGCAGGACACACCACCCACATGCAGTACCAGCAGAAGTGCTGGAGAGTTAGAGCCCCTAGCAGCCCTCAACCTCCTGAGATCAGATGCTGGCTTTCTGATTCACAGGCTGTGTGATCTTCAGCAAGTTACTTAACTCCTCTGAGCCTCAGTCATCACTGTGGTGAACATTCCTTGTCTGAGTCTCCTTGGGCAGTGGGCAGGAGTTTCTCAGAGAGCACATTCCTGAGGTCCAGAGGTGCTGAGTCGTGGGGTGTGGGCCGCCTTGGCATTTTTAGTGAGGACACTGTGCGGTGATTAACAATTCACACTCCCATCAGTAGTGTGTGTGCTTCCCTCCCCCCACCCCCTGTGCTTCCGGAAATACGTTATAAATGGAATTACAACATTTGTGTTCTTCAGCTTGCTTTTTTTCCCACTTACCATGTGTATCGGAGATTTTTCCATATCAGGCCATGTAGATACGCCTCACTTTTTTTTTTTTTTTTTTTTTGTGGTACGCGGGCCTCTCACTGTTGTGGCCTCTCCCGTTGTGGAGCACAGGCTCCGGACGCGCAGGCTCAGCGGCCATGGCTCACGGGCCCAGCCGCTCTGCGGCATGTGGGATCTTCCTGGACCGGGGCACGAACCCTTGTCCCCTGCATTGGCAGGCGGACTCTCAACCACTGCGCCACCAGGGAAGCCCCGCCTCACTTTTTAAAAACCATTTTTACTGAATTATAACATAATTATGGAAAAGTGTACAACACGATGAATTTTCAGAGTGAAAAACACCTGAGTAATCAGTACTTCAATCTGGAAACAGACTGTTACTTTCATCCCAGAAGCCCCTTGCCTGTGCCTTCTTTCTCCCAACAAAATGGGTTTATAAATAATATGTACTCTTTTGTTTTTTTGGCCATGCCCCACGGCATGGGGGATCTTTGTTCCCCAACCAGGGATCGAACCCATGCCCCCTGCAATGGAAGCGCGGACTGCCAGGGGATTCCCAATATGTACTCTTTTTGTGTGTGTGTTTTTATGTTTGTGAGATTTATCCATGTTGTTGCATGAAGCAATATTTTGGCAATGTCTGGAGACAGTTTTGGTTGTCACAACTTTCGGGGCAGGGGTGCAACTGGCATTTATGGGTGGCACCCAGGGACGTCCATACATATCCTACAACTCACGAGACAGCCCCCCACTACATAGACCATCCGGCCGCAAGCGTCAACAGTGCTCACAGTGAGAAAGCCTGGTGTAGGCCAGGCTGAGGAATTTGGATTTTTTTCTGAGAGTGACAGAGGCTGAGGAAATCCTGGGTTACGTGTGAGTTCATCTTAACCAGACTAATTCCCAAAGTTGCTGGGTCCTGGGTCCTCATTCTTTATTAACGCTTGCGTCCTCTTCCATTCTGTGGGCATATCATCCTACCAGGTCCCATTGATTAATTTTATATTGTTTCCAGTCTTTTGGCCATTATACCAGCACCAGAATGAGAACCCTTGTAACTGTCAATTTGAGAGAATATCGTATTTGGATATAAACACACATACTCTCTCTCACACACACAGTTACTCTTTCTGGAGACTCTGTACAATGGGAATATAACCAAAATTTAATTTAAATGTAAATTTCCTTCCTCCAGTATGTTTAACATCAAACTGACTTACAGAAATAGCTCCTGTCATCTTGGCTTCTGCCACGGATTCACATCTTAGTGCAAGTGGACACACGATCTGGAAAGATAAACAGGAAACCCCTGAAGGCATGGGAAACGGGTGCAGGCCTCTGCTCCTCGTAGAGCTGGGACCTGGAAAAGCTGAGTGCCAGCCCAGTGGACCCTGGGGACCCAGAACTGACCCTCCTCTCTGCCTGCAAGTAGGATTGGCCCACACTGGGAATCACTTACATATTTTTCCCCCTAAATATTTCATCTGAACTAATCCACTTTGAAAGTAATCTCTTACTTTGAAAGTAATCTCAGTGCCTTTTGTCTTTGTCTAAAATTCAAGTAACAGGTAATGTTTTGATTTCAAATGTACTGCTTTAGCCTATATATAGTTGACATATAACTACATAATATGTCTTGACTATTTTTACCTACTTTTCAAGAGGCTGGATTAATACTTTTTTTATGTTAACTCTAAATGTTACAGGACAATAAAGTCAATAGAACAGAAATTTAAAAATGCATATAGCATAAAGGAAGACTAAGCCTAGACTCTGTTCTACCTAGTTACTATGAATAAGAATGGAATTTAGCTGTGAGCTTTCTGGTAGCCAAAGCAAAAAGGGAAACACAACACATCACACCGTTTCTTGTTTTCTAATCAAAGGATAATGACACATCTTTAGCTGAGATAATTGTTTTTTGATCCTAAGCTCTGAAAGGGCAAAATGTACAAAATTTAAATTTATTCTTTCTGTTTGTGTTTCTATCTCTGCTCTTCTTCCTTGCCCCCATGCGGTGTAGATGCACTGTTGTTGCTGTCACAAAATGATAGCTGCCAGGTACTGGGGTAAGTGCTTTTCACTTGGGATACGGGCTGTTATTGTCCCCATTGTACAGCTAAGGGAACTGAGGCTCAAAGAGGCTAAAGAACAACCCCCAACTCACACTTGGCCAGTACTGGAGGTGACAGGCAGGCAGGGTAGTCCTCTGAGAAGGTAAATAACGTGTCCAAAGTCACACAGCTAGGAAGTGTCAGAGCTGGGATTCAAACAGAATTGAGATGCCTTAAATATCTTTAGCACCTGCTTAGTGCCAGGCACATCTTAGCGCATTTTGTGTAATTGTGAAAGGGTGTAGGTGGAAGTTGATTTGGGCTCAATTCTGTCTCTTAATAGCCACATGACTCTGGGCAATTATTTAATTCCATTTCTTCATCTAAAAAATGGGTAGATAATAGCTCCAGACTCAGAGGGTATTGTCGGGATTCAGTGAATTGATGCCTGGGGAGGGCTTAGTACCAAATCTGGCAAGGAGGGGGCCCATTATTGTCAGCTTTTGATACCAAGAATCCTTGATGATAAAGAAAATGTGGTATATACATATGATGGGATATTATTCAGCCTTAAAAAGAAGGAAATCCCGCCACTTGCAGCAACACGGATGGACCTGGAGGACGTTATGCTAAGTAATAAATCAGACCACAGAAAGTCAAATACAGCATGATCTCACTCATATGTGGACTCAGACATAACCAAATTCACAGAAGCAGAGAGTAGAATGGTGGTTGCCAGGGCCTGGGGGCTGGTGGTCCAAGGGTTTCAGTCATACAAAATAAAGCTCTGGAGATCTACTGTATAACATAGAGCTCATGACTAACAGTGCTATATTATATACTTCAAAATTCACTAAGAGGATAGATCTTATGTTAAGTGCTCTTACCACAAAAGAGAAAAAAAAACAAAGGGGGCAGGAGGAACTTTTGGAGGTGATGAATAAGTTTATGGCATCGACAGTCATGTTGGTTTCATGGGTATATACTTACCTCCAAACACATCAGGTTGTATGCATTAAACATCTACGGCTTTATATATGTATGTGTGTGTATAAAGGATCCTTGGTGAGGCAGGAATGGCCAGTTCTGCGCCTGAGATGGGGTCAACCTCTCTTCCCATTTTTATAAGCCTTTCTTCTCCCCAGCCTGCACCTTCCCAGCTCTCTGATTGCCCTGGGGATTGCGGGGAAACAAGCAGGACAGGGACTAGAGTTTAATAAACTCCCTTTGAAGTGGCCAGAAGGCCCCAGCTATGAGCTGTCTGCAGTAGTTTTCACTGCAAGCTTCACAGTAATACCTTCCGCTTTTATTTATATTACATTTCCCTGTTTACTAAGCCCTGTTGCTACACGCCCTCATCTGCCTGCCGATTGCCTCACTTCACTTCTCTGCCAGTTCTGTGAAGGGGCAGGATTCTCATCTCCATTTTATAGATGAAGCAGAGAGGTTAAGTGACTTCTTCAAAGTCACTCAGCAGAGTAGATACAGAACCCAGCTCTTCTGGTTCCAAGATCAGGGTTTTCCTCTACCACTTCCTGCTGCAAGCCAGCAGTTAATAAAACCACTTCTGGAAATAGTTGAGAGCCAGAGCCAGAAAAAAGCACATTTTGAACTGGCCAAGAGGGATTTGAAAAACAACACGTGTCAAATCCTCAGCTTTTCTCCTGATGTGGCTGCTTGTTCCTTGTCCTTTGTTCCTCTTCATGTTTCTCTGGCTACCTTCGCTTTCTCACCCAGAAGCAAAGCAGCAGACTGGTTCATCTGTTCATTCATTCATTCACTCACTGTTATGGACTGAACTGTGTTCCCCTCAAAATTCATTGTGTCGAAGTCCTAATGCCCAGTACATCAGAATGTGACTGTATTTGGAGATAGGACCTTTAAAGAGATAATTAATGTAAAATGAGGTCAGATGGGTGGGCCCTAATCCAATATGACTGGTGTCCTTAGAGGGAGAGACTAGGACACAGACAACACGTAAATGGAGAGGCGATCATGTGAGGACACAGGGAGAAGGTGGCCATCTGCAAGCCAAGGAGAGAGGCCTTAGGAGAAACCTGGTGACACTGTGATCTGGGACTTCCAGAACTTTTCAGGAAAAAATGTTTGTTGTTTAAGACCGCCAGTCTGTGTTACTTTGTTATGGCAGCCCTGGCGGACTAATACACTCATGTATTCCTTCATCACACTTTCCTACGCATCTTGCCATTTGCAGGTATTTGCTTAACTGTCACCCAGTGAGGTTTCCTAACCACCCTCTTTAAAATCGCAACCCCACGTCCCCGTGCCTCATACCCTCTAGTTTCCTTTTCTGCTTCATTTTTCTCTGTAGCACTTATCACTATCTGGAAATCCATATATTTGCTTATTTCTGTGTTTATTGCCACCCACTCCCCACACCGGTATAGAAACACAGTGAGGGCAGGGATTTTGGGGGCTGTTTAGTTCACTGCTGCACCTGCGGTGCCTGATGCTCTGAAGATGCTCTGCAGAGCTCTGAAGATGCTCCATAAGTGGCACCCCCCACCCTGGTTTGCCATCCATGACTTGCAGAACTTTGAGTTGCTCTTTTAGAATTATGTGTGTTTGCCTTTAATTTTACCCTTTTAGATATCTTTACAAAGGTGAAGATCAGCATGGATGAGAAAAGCAGGAACATGAGAGCACTTTCTGGGGTGATGGAGATGTTCTGTATCTTGATAGGGGTTTGGATTGCGAAGCTGTGTGCCTTTGTCAAAACCCATTAAGTGGTATACTAAAGATCTGTGCGAACTACCATTTGGAATTTTACCTATACACAAATATTGAATTCTGGGGAATAATAATCTTGCTGGGAGCGCACTGCAGGTGTGAATATCTGAGCTTCAGTTAGAGTAGTAATATTATTTGCTGAGCAATTACTATGTGTCAGACACTGTAATGTTATGATTATGATCAAATCATGAGCTCCATGAGGACAGAGACAATCCTTTACTCATTTTTGGAACCACAACACTGTATATAGCATATAGTCTGCGCTCTGTAAACATTTACCAAATAAGTGAGGTATATAACTGTTCTCCCCAGGCCCATCACCACCAGTTTAACTGGTTTAAATGTTTAGATTTTAGATTAGTCAGGTGAGGCTAAGTTATGTAGTGGTGATAAGTGAATCCCCGAATCTCAGTGGCTTAAGAAGACAAATGTTTATTTCCCGTTCCTGCTACACATCTGAATTAGGGTATAGGAAGCAGGGGTGGGGCTCTGCCTCACTCAGTCACTCAGAGACTCAGGCTGACAGATATTCAGACACCTCCACCCCTGCACTCTTGGTCGCCAAGCCAGGGTAAGAGAGAATGGATGTTTGCACCCTGCTTCTTCATGACACTGGTCACTTCTGCTAGAGCCCTTTGGTTAGAACTAGTTACGTGGCCTCACTTAGCTGCAGAGGGGCTGTGAAATGTAACCTTCTTTGACCGCCCCCCAAAAAGAGGGAACTAAAAGGTGACTTGGTGGACCCATGGCATTTTGTGCCATGTTTAATCACTTTCCTTGAAGTGGAGCGCACTTGTGATATGTGGCTAAACAGTTCCAAGGTGGAAAGAAATCGTCCGTTTCTTTTTATCTATTTATTTATTTTTGGCTGCGTTGGGTCTTCGTTGCTGCGCGCGGGCTTTCTTTAGTTGTGGCGAGTGGGGGCCACTCCTCGCCATGGCACACGGGCCTCTCGCCATGGCGCACGGGCCTATCACCATGGTGGTCTCTCTCGTTGCGGAGCACGGGCTCCAGGCGCACAGGCTTCAGTAGCTGTGGCACGCAGGCTCAGCAGTTGTGGCACATGGGCTCAGTAGCTGTGGCATGTGGGCTCTAGAGCACAGGCTCAGTAGTTGTGACGCGTGGGCTTAGTTGCTCCGCAGCATGTGGGATCCTCCCGGACCAGGGCTCAAACCTGTGTCCCCTGCATTGGCAGGTGGATTCTCAACCACTGCGCCACCAGGCAGGCCCAGAAATCATCCATTTCTCTCCACTTGCCTGAACTCCCAGCAGAGACTGGCACAAAAAAGGTGCATTGTCAGGGTTTGTGGAATGAATAAATACATGAATAAATCAAATGAATGATCATCTAACTTTTTGCTTGGCTTTGAAAAGCACACACTCTGAGTCATAGTTAATTCCCTCACTCCCAGGCTGAACCCTTTAAAAGATCCTAATTAGATTCTTAGAAGAAATAATATCCATCAGACAAACAAATGACAGGAGGTTGCCTGTGGAGCTAAACTCCAGGCTGAGAAAATGTAATAAGAGGGCCTATGCCTCTGGGGACTAGACAGATATGAGGGGGAAAGATCATGCCAATTCATAGCAGGCACCATGCCCAGGAAGAGTGTCCTTCAAGGATCAGCACCCTATTCGCTGCTAGTCTGACAAGGAAGGGGCATCATTTTATGTGACCATAAGGACATCCTTGGTTTCTGAAAAAGTAAGCTCCAGAGAGTTCTGGGTTGTTGACAAGGGTGTTTTACAACCAAAAGTGCTGTATTATGGGCAATATGGGGAATGTCAGAACCATCTCTACGCTGCAATTTGGCAAAGCACCAGCAAGGCCTCCTGGGAAAGCATGACACCTACCTGTACTGGCCTATTTGTTATTCTCCTGTGTGAATACACATGGTTTGTCACAGTATCGTAAGGTCTCACAAGGGACCTCAGAATCACTCCAGAACAACCAGCTCAATTTGCAGATGAAGAAACTGGAGCCCAGACAGATTAAACTTAGCCCCGTTTGATCTCTGTGGCTGGGCAGGTTGTGCACTGCACAACTTAGAGGGTGCTGATAACACAGGTCCCATGTGAGTAGCGCCTCCTGGAGGTGTGAGGTTTGATCGTCCTACATCCTTCCATTGTGAAGAAAAAATGATCTGCTGCTTTGAGTGAAAAATGTGTACAAATTTCAAGTATCTTTGAACTGAGATGATTTAAAAATGATTAGATTTCCAAAATTTTGAAGAGTCGCATATTTTTGTTTTCTTTCTGAAAGTCAGTGTTTCATTGCAGCTAAGAGCTCAAACTCGGGAATCAAGGGAGAAGTGTAATTTGACCATTAATTAGCTCTGACCTTAGGCAAATCAATTTACCTCTCTCACATCAGGTTATTCATTTGTAATATGGACGATGTTACCTACAAGTTACCTATCCCCCCTATTTTTTTGCCTACTCTGAATTAGTTCCAGGTAGGAGTGGGCTCATCTTAGACTATGGATCACTAAGCCAGTCAGTTGGGAAATACTATTCCCTGCTGTCCCAGACGTCTTTGCAACCAGGGGTATCTATGTGATCCTGTTTTGGCCAAGGGGAGTGCTGCTTTCATTTCCAGGAGATTCGATGCCACTTGAGTTCTTTTGATTCTTTTACAGAGTTGATAAGTCTTGGAGACTGTGTCCAGCTGGGAAGAGAATCCATCTGCCAAGCTCTGAATCAGAAATCAGAAACCCAAGTTCTCACTCCAGCTGTGCCAGTGGTCCTGTTGTGTGAGCCACTTTTCCTTTGGGGATCTCGGTTTTCTCATGCAAAGTGAAGGGGGTTGGGTGGTGCCTGAGAGGTTATTGATTTATTTATGTCCACATAGAGGACTCTTCAGACATCATGCCTGACCCCACTGCCCATCACCCTTTTAGTTCCTCTATGAGGGGAAGGTGCTAGTCGGCTCCCTGAGAGTCCAGGACACTCCCTGGGCCATGGGTCACTAGTGGGAGGGGTCACTGTGTGGCAATGGCTGCAGCTCTGTTCAGCCCCTCCCCCACTCCATGAGGCTGGGCAGGCTCCAAGATTTATATTCATGGATGGGGGCGGGGGATTAAGAAGCCCATTTTATTCTAGAGCTTAAACTGAGTGCTCTAGAAAAGTGCTCCCTTTTTAAAGGGAGTTTTATTTTTTTCCTTTTTTAAGATGGTAGTATAGTTGATTTACAAGGTTGTGCTAATTTCTGCTACACAGCAAAGTGACTCAGTTATACACTATATATATATACATTCTTTTTATATTCTTTTCCATTGTGGTTTATCCCAGGAGATTGGATGCAGTTCCCTGTGCTATAGAGTAGGACCTTGTTGTTCAGCCATTCTACATGTAATAGTTTGCATCTACCAACCCCAAACTCCCAGTCCATCCCTCTCCCTCCCCCTCTCCCCCTTGGCAACCACAAGTCTGTTCTCCATGTCTGTGAGTCTGTTTCCCTTTTATAGATTGGTTCATTTGTGCCATGTTTAAAGGAAATTTTACACTGGTGATTATTAGGTCTAGGTTCAACTATTAATAAAGTGTCTTGATTCCAATCTAGCTACTGTCCCTTGCATGTGGCTCCCTAAGTAACATTGGGAATGAGGTGGAGTGAGGGTGTGGTATAAGGAGATTGACAGGGGCAAGATTCAGGCATTCCTGGATCCCTGATCTCAGTAGCATCTAAAAGATGAGCAAAATCTCAACCCAAGCTAATTCCTGCTGTAACCAGGCAGGGTCCTATGAGGCCTTCCCAGAATAGACCCCATCCATGTCTTCTGCCCGCCTTCTGTCTATAGAAAAACTTTAGTCAAAGAAAATATTTAATCAGAGAAGTGAGAAAATGCAGAAAGAAAGGAAAACAGTCAAGCAAGACAAAATAATAATACTTTAGCCATTAAACAAAGTCAAGGACGTTTAGCTCCTCCTCAAGCACTGTGGATAATATTCTGAGCCATGTCCTTTGAGCTGTTTTGCAAATACTGAAATCCCCACCAGGTGGAAGAAGTTAGCTGTACGCTGCCCACAAGCAAGCACGTGGACCCCACGTCAGTTAGAACTGGAAGGTTGATGATGCTGACTCCCGATTACCTCACCACCAACCAATCAGAAGAGTGTCCACAAACCGATCACGCCCTGCTCCTTGAGCACTGTAAGACTCCTCACTACCCCCTCCAGGAGGGGACACACAGTTTTAAGGGCATTAGCCCACTGTGGCCCCCTTTGTCTGGCAAAGCAATAAAGCTATTCTTTTCTGCTTCACCCAAAACTCTGTCTCCACATTTCTATTTGGCACTGGTGAACAGAGGCTGAGTTTTGGCAACACTGCTAAACTTTTTTTTTTTTTTTTTTTGTGGTACGCGGGCCTCTCACTGTTGTGGCCTCTCCCATTGCAGAGCACAGGCTCCGGACGCGCAGGCTCAGCGGCCATGGCTCACGGGCCCAGCCGCTCCGCGGCACGTGGGATCCTCCCGGACCGGGGCACGAACCCGTGTCCCCTGCATCGGCAGGCAGACTCTCAACCACTGCGCCACCAGGGAAGCCCACTGCTAAACTTTTAAGAAATATTTCTGAAACACTCATCTTATGCCATGTCACAGCCAACTCTGATGTTTTAAGATCGTAAAATTCTACTATACTGATTGGGATCAACACTGAACCCCAAATAACTATTCTTCCAATGGTTTGTGGTTTCCACTCCTGAGACCCGAATACCATTGGTGGTTCCAAGGGGACAGTATTGTGTGTGTGTGTGTGTGTGTGTGTGTGTGTGTGTGTGTGTGTGTGTTGCGGGGGGGGGGGTAAGGGGAGGCTTTAGCCTTCCCCATCCCTCAGTTTCCGTCACGCCACCGCTCTTTAATATGGGCAGCTGACATTTTCTTAATCTGATGTGCTATTCAACATCCTCATTTTCAATCCTCCTTCCCAGCAGAGTCCCAATGCGTCTCCTAGTGTAAAAATTCTGGGGCTACCTCTGCTGAGTAGTCTCCAAAGATTTACCCTTCCTAAGATAGCAGAATGGGTTCCATTCAGAAAAATTACTTTCCTGAAGAGCAAACATCCGAACGGCACAGCTGAGTCTTGGGCCCTGGCTTTCAACAGCTTTGGGGGGTTAGCTCTGCAACCAGGGACTCCAGGGCATTGTCATGCCCTTTAAAGTGGAACAGGCTACTGTTGAGGACACAGGCAGATGTAGTAAATTGGCTCTGTGCAGTGGATTCTTGTTCTTTTCCCTAGGCAGGGTTTAAAGGAAAAAAAAAAGGAAGTAGGCTGCTTGATAAAAACTCCAATAGGCAGGATGAGAACTTGATTCAATACTGTTCCCAGCAGTTTACTGTGCGAAGCTCTGTAGTAGGTGTTCAGGAAACAGAGAAGTGAAAGAGGTGCAGTTTTGCCCTTGCGGGGCTGGTGGCCTAGGGATGAAACAGACATATAAACAGGTAACTAAAATACTGACTAGCCTCGGCCAGCACCTTTCATAATTTAATATTCACATGAACTACCTGGGATCTTCTAAAAATTCAGACTCTCAGAAGTAGATTTGGGGAAAAGCCCGAGATCTGCCTTTCTCACAAGATCCTAGGTGTTGCTGCTACTGGTCTAAGGACCACATTTTATTAGTGAGGGGCCAGGCATTGGAAGCATGGCCTCTAGAGCCTGACAACCCTGGGTTCAAATCCTGGTTCCTCCACTAACTAGCTGAGCGAGCTTGGAAGCTCCTTTAGCTCTCTGAGCCTCAGTTTCTTCCTCTGTATGAGGATAATAATTCCTACTCAGGGTGTAGTGTCAGCGTCAAATGGTATAGTTCAGGTTAAGTATTCAGCCCAGTACCTGGCACACAGTAAGCACTCACTAAGTGGTAGCTGTTTGGGGGACAGGCTATTGAGAACAATTTAATTACTTTATTCTTGTGTGTGTGTTTCGTAGAATTTAAAAAAATATTTATTCGCTTATTTTGGCTGTGTCGGGTCTTAGTTGCGGCACACGGGCTCTTTGTCATGGTGGGCAGGCTTGGTAGTTGTGGTGCACCGGCTTAGTTGCCCCACGGCACATGGGATCTGAGTTCCCCGACCAGGGATCGAACCTGCGTCCCCTGTGTTGGAAGGTGGATTCTTAACCACTGGACCACCACGGAAGTCCCCTAGAATTTTTTATTTTTTAGAAGTTATTTCATTGAAGTATAGCTGACTTACAATGTTGCATTAATTTCTGCTGTACAGTAAAGTGACTCAGTTATGCATATATATTCTTTTTCACATTCTTTTCCATTCTGGTTTATCACAGGAGATTGAGTATAAGTCCCTGTGCTTTACCATAGGTCCTTGTTGTTTATCCAGTCTATATATAAGAATTTGCAGCCGCTAATCCCAAATTTCCACTCCATCCCTCCACTCTCCCTCTCCCCCTTGGCAACCACAGTCCGTTCTCTATGTCTGTGAGTCTGTTTCTGTTTCATAAATAGGTCATATTTTAGATTCCACGTATAAGTGATATCACATCGTATTTGTCTTTCTCTGTCTTACTTCACTTAGTATGATAATCTCTAGGTCCATCCATGTTGCTACAAATGGCATTATTTCATTCCTTTTTATGGCTGAGTAGTATTCTACTGTATATATATGTACCACATCCTCTTTATGCATTCACCTATTGATGGACATTTAGGTTGTTTCCGTGTCTTGGCTATTGTGAATAGTCCTGCTAGGAGCATAGGGGTGCATGTATCTTTTTGAATTGTAGTTTTGTCTGGATATATGCCCAGGGGTGGGATTGCTGGATCATATGGCAACACTGTTTGTAGTTTTTTGAGGAACCTCCATACTGTTCTCCATAGTGGCTGCACCAGTTTACATTCCCATCAACAGTGTAGGAGGGTTCCTTTTCTCCACACTCTCTCCAGCATTCATTATTTGTAGACTTTTAATGGTGGCCATTCTGACCAGTGTGAGGTGGTATCTCATTGTAGTTTTGATTTGCATTTCTCTAATAATTAGTGTTGTTGAGCAGCTTTTCATGTGCCTGTTGGCCATGTGTATGTCTTTAAGAACTGTTCTAGAATTCTGAAGTTAGTGCTATGGGCATTCAAGGAAGGCTTTACAGAGATGGCAACATTTGAGCTGTTGGGCAGAATGGGAAGAAGTATAGGGCAGGTGGGGAGCACGGGCAGATGTCTTACAAGCGGCAGAATGCTGGGCACAGTTGTTCTTGGGTCAAGATTCTGTGTGACATATGGTCGGTGGAGGCTCTGCTATTTCTGCTCCTTCTGCTTCTTTGTTTTTGTTTTTTTTTTTTGCGGTACGCGGGCCTCTCACTGTTGTGGCCTCTCCCAGATGCGCAGGCTCAGCGGCCATGGCTTACGGGCCCAGCCGCTCCGTGGCATGTGGGATCCTCCCGGACCGGGGCACGAACCCGTGTCCCCTGCATCGGCAGGCGGACTCTCAACCACTGAGCCACCAGGGAAGCCCTCCTTCTGCTTCTTACTCACTCCTGCTGTCATTGTTGCTCTGGAAGGGACATGTGTAGCGGTCTGCATGGAGCTGCTCTGTCCAAAACACTAGCTGTATGTGGCTAGTCAACATTTGCAATGTGCCATGCCACATGGTGAAATGACAATATTTTGGATATACTGGGTTAAAGGAGATATATAATAAAATATGTAACAATATATATTATTAAAATTAATATCACTGGGTTTTTTTTTTTTACCTTTTTAGAAAATGTGGCTAGTAGGAAATATAAAATTAAGTATGTGTCTCATGTTATATTTCTATTTATTTGGAGCCTCTATCTGGTTCTGACTGGTTGCCTTGTTGAGCCTGGGTCAGGGTCAGTGGGAAAGTCTGATCTGGCAGGCTAGGGTATCCTCCCAGTGGCTGGGGCAGCTAGGAAAACAGGCATGGAACAGAAATGAGGGCTGGGTTTGGGGAAGTAAGGAGATCAATCACTGTTCCACCAGAAGTTCACACATGTGCTGTGTATCAGTTAGCTATTGCTGCATAACAAACTACTCCCAAACTTAGTTGCATAAAACAATACCTGTTATTAATGCTTACACCTGTTATAATTGTTTGTGGGTCAGTTGGGAAGTTCTGTTGATCTACACTTGGCTGGGCTGATTTTGGTCTGGTCTCTATGGGTTTTGGATTTAGTTGGCCTGCAATGGGGCTTAGCAACCACTAAATTTTAAAAGCTACCCAGGAGATCCTAAAGCAACCAGGATGGAGAACTATTGATTTAGACCTTAAAGTAGGGGTTCTCAAACTTGAGCATGCATCAGCATCCCCCTGAGGGCTTATTCAAATATAGATTGCTGGGTCCCACTGTCAGAGTTTCTGATTCAGAAGGTTTGGATTGGGTCCTAATCACCTGCATTTTTTACAAGTTCCTAGCTGCTGCTGCTGCTGCTGCTGGTCTGGGACCACACTCTGGGAACTACTGAACAGGAAGGAAACAGCTATGAGGTAATGATGAAAGAAGATTCCTACCAGACATAATGGGGAAGTAGGATCGGCTGGGAGGAGGAGGGGAGAGGAAGTGAGGTAAGAGATTAGGTTTAAGAGTCCTCACTGCTTACTTCCTGGAGGAAGTAGCAAAGGCCAGTGAGTTGTAGAAATCTCCAGAAAGGTTTTGGGGGATCTGAGAGAATCCAGCTTTCCGTGACACAGCCTAGAGAGACTGTAGGTCTCTAAGAGAAACCTGCTTTGGCATGGCATCGAATTCAAGGTGGCTCAGGAATGGTAGATTGACAAAGATTGAGGAAAACCTGGGGTGAGGGTGGACTTGAGGGTGACCGCCCAGAGTCTCAACTGCTGCACAACCTCCCTGCCACCCAAGGGTTTACATCACCCTCCCCCCTGCCTTGGGGCTACAAAGGTCATTGTGGACCTTTAGAAGCTGGGGTTGGAAAGAAACAATCACAGGGACACGAGGATGCAAGCAGGAGCAGGACCCACCATCATGGGTAACGGATTCCAGCATGAAATCTAGGAAACAACACAATCCAGACCAGCGTGGATCTGCTATTCCTCAGCGGGAAGCAGCAAGAACAGAAGCTGACAGGGAAAGCAGGGCCAGCACTAGGGTCAGGCAAGGGAGGCACTTTAGAACCCCAAATTTAAGGGTAGTTCAAGTGCAGGGTCAGTGCTCACCGTAGCCCCAGTCCCCACACAAAGACATGTGGGATGAGACCCCCCCCCTAAACTGAGGTCCTACAGACCCAACAGTCTTCCCAGAATGCCGTTGGGATTCTTACATGTTCCATGCATCCATCTTGGGAGGGGGTCAGGATACGGCACAGACCTTAAGCTGAGGGAAAGAGTTCTGATCCCTCTGTTTCCTGGGAAAAGTCTGTTTTAAGTGAGAGGAGACTGGATTATCTTTAACAGGTAAGTTTCCTGAAACAGGAAGAGAATTTCAGACCCAGATGAGAAGAATGTTGGGAAACAAGAAACTTGCCTGGTTCGCACAACTGAACAATAATCTGTAAGTATCAAATTTGTTACGGGGTATTTCACAGTTGACATAAATTGCATCAAAGGTTTTGACAAACAGAGCTGCCATATGATCCAGCAATCCCACTCCTGGGCATATATCCAGACAAAACTGTAATTCAAAAAGATACATGCACCCCAATGCTCATAGCAGCACTATTTACAATAGCCAAGACATGGAAACAACCTAAGTGTCCATCAATAGATGAACGGTTAAAGAAGATGTGGTACGTATATACAATGGAATACTACTCAGCCATAAAAAAGAATAAAATAATGTCATTTGCGGCAACATGGATGGACCTAGAGATTATCATACTAAGTGAAGTAAGTCAGAAAGAGAAAGACAAATACCATATGATATCACTTATATGTGGAATCTAAAATATGACACAAATGAACTTATCTACGGAACAGAAACAGACTCACAGACATAGAGAATGGACTTGTGGTTGCCAAGGGGAAGGTGGGTAGTGGAGGGATGGATTGGGAGTTTGGGGTTAGCAGATGCAAATTCTTATATATAGAATGGATGAACAACAAGGTCCTACTGCATAGCACAGGGAACTATATTCAATATCCTGTGATAAACCATAATGGAAAAGAATATGAAATAGAATGTATGTATGTATAACTGAGTCACTTTGCTGTACAGCAGAAATTAATGCAACATTGTAAGTCAACTATACTTCAATAAAAAAATTTTTTTAATTAAAAAAAAGCCTTTTTGGCCACCTAGAGGGGCGGGAGGGAGATGCAAGAGGGAGGAGATATGGGAATATATGTATGTGTATAGCTGATGCGTTTTGTTATAAATCAGAAACTAACACGCCATTGTAAAGCAATTATACTCCAATAAAGATGTAAAAAAAGAGAGAGAGAGAGAGATAAGAAGAAGGCAGAATCAAAAGAAAAAAAAAACTTTTGACAAATGAAGATTTGTCTGAGGCAAAAAGAGTTTGATCCTTAGAAGACTTTGGTGAGGGGTTTGCTAGGAGGCTCAGACATGCCTAGTGAGAATCTGGGTAATATTTGAGCCAGATGGGGTGATGGGTAGGTAGGTGTGCCTCTGTCTGAGAAACTGGCTGAACCGACAGTGTGAGAGCAGGTCTGGGATCAAGCAGACCAGGCCCCTTAGGAATTACTTGGTTACTCACTGGGCCAGCAGCATTTTTTTGGAAATGGCGGGGGCCCAAGGGGCAGGGACAGTCTCTGGGTCGCGCCAGATCCAGGGAAAGGCCTGGGGTTACCAACTGAGCATACCCCGTGTTGGGCTGTACCCCATAGGCCTGTAAGCACTTTTCTTGCCCAGCTCCAAGACTGAAGAAAGAGCCCAGAGTCAGTGACAGAGACATCAATAGTTTAATGGATGGGGGATCATACATGTCTGAAGCAAGGTCCTGGAGTCACACCCCACTGTGCGCAGTGCACGGCGGGCAGGACATGGCAGGAAGCTTCGCTATGGGGGCAGCATGGGGGGTGGTTTACCAGTTATAGAGGGACTTGACCTCAGGTTGGCTCATCAGTTGCCAGGGAAACCAACAGAGGGGCGCACCTCTTCGATAAACTATCATAGTGGAGACAGTTCTCATCGGAAGAGTAGAACAGTCACAAGCTGGGGTCAGGGCAAGTATGGAGGCATTTGCTGGTTAGGCCCCGTGGTTAAGAGGGAAGGTTAGTCATGTGAGTAGGCGTAGGTGAAGCAGGGACTGGCCGAGCAGGGGATGTACAGAGAGCAAGAGAACGGCCATCTTGGGTGGCCTGATCATATAGCCCCATACAAGGGGTACAAGCTTGTGTGTCAGACACCATCCACTCTGAGACTGTGATGGGGCATCTGATCTCATCAGGAAGGTCTGTGGTTTGGGCGGTCAGGAAGGCAAAATGTGGTTCCCACACAGTGAAGTCAGCCCAGCCACAGAGATGAGCCACTGTTAACTGACAGTCAGGAGACCCTTCTCCCTTCCCAATGCCTGACCTCACTGTTAACTGAGCTCTCGCCAGTACGATCCCTCGCCTTCTCCAGCTTCGCATGCACTGTGTGTCTTCCCTCTAAAGATGGCATGAAGTCAGGTTAGGGAAGGCCTTGAATGCCAGGTCAAGGGGCTGGTATTTGTCCTGTAGGCAATGGGGGCCGTGGGAGGCCTTTGGGCTGAGAGATGGCCCACCTTGAATCTCCCATTCCTCACACTCTGGCTGGCTCATAGAAATTTATGCTCAATACACTTGGCGGGATAAATGATTCAAACAGTGTTTTAGGAAAGACTGGGCAAGTTTCCACTATTTTAGTACAGCCTCTTCTCCAACTCTCTAAAGCAATCTCCAACCCATCCTTTCTCTGCAGGGTGGTTTACACTTATTCATTTCTACTAATTGCCCATTTGCTTTATTCAGGAAGACTATCGCTCAAGCTTCAGAGATTTTAACTCTGAACCTAGAAACATGGATAGTCTAGTAGGGTTTGACATTGGTTCTCACCAAAATCACTTTGGTTGACCTATCTTTGATTTTCTTTTCCATGGTAACCTTCAAAGTTGATCAGTTTTAATGGAATTTGAGCACTGCAAAAGGCATCAACATGCATCTTAAGATAATAATGGCTTCATTTGCCCTGTGTCCAGTCTCCGGGACTCTGTGGGGTTAGAAAGGGAATGATAAAACATTGTTTGGTGTCGCAGGAACTCTGCTCCCTGTCAGACCTGGACTCAGATCCCAGCTCTGCCACTGATTGGCTGTCTGACCTGGGATGATTTGCTGAATACCTCTTAGCCTGTTTTTTTCTTGAAAAGTGGATACTGCCTTTGTGCCTGGCTTACAGAGTTGTTGTGAGGATGGAATGGAATCCATGTATGTGGAGTGTGCAGGGCTGTACTTGGTCACAGGGTAAGGGCTCAATAAATGGAAATAGTTATTATTAAACATCACCAAGTGGTGACAGCCCTGAGGACTGGGATTCCGTTCAGGAAGCTACTCATCTTCAACCCGAGGCCCACGAAAAATGCTGGGGCCGTTTCTAGGCAAGGATGAGGAGAAATACCGTAAGACATACTTTAAGGTACTTAAAATGCAAAACTCTTTCTCCTGGCAGAGCTCTTTAGCCTCAGAGATATTTGGATTTAAACTTGCAGGAGAGGTGTTTTTTTTATTTTGTTTTTGTTTGGTTGTTTAGTTTTCAATACTAGATAAAAGTGGAGCCAGAGGTGAAGCAAGAGGGGGGCACAAGTGACTAGGTGGAGAGAGAGGTACAGGAGTCTTCTTTTTTTTTTTGTGGTACACAGACCTCTCACTGTTGTGGCCTCTCCCGTTGCGGAGCACAGGCTCCGGACGTGCAGGCTCAGCGGCCATGGCTCACGGGCCCAGCCACTCCGCGGCATGTGGGATCTTCCCGGACCGGGGCACGAACCCGCGTCACCTGCATTGGCAGGCGGACTCTCAACCACTGTGCCACCAGGGAAGCCCAGGAGTCTTCTAAGTAGGACAAGGAAGAAGACATTTATGTCATAGGGACAGGGCCAGCTTTAGTGGCAGTGGCACAGATCCCATGCTCAGAAAGACCCTGTGCTTGCTTTTGATCAAAGGGCCCCTCATTTTCATTTTGCACTGAGCCCTGAAAATTATGTGTAGCCACTCCTGCGTAACTGTAAAGGTCAGGGGTGGAAAGGACCCAGTGGACAATGAACTGCCTGCTGTTGACCTTAAAAACTGTCAACAGTTTTAAAACTGACCTTAAATTATTAAAACAGCTAGTTATTTTACCAGCAAATGAGTTTATCTGGGAACAGCAAAGTACTGTGATTGGGGACATGCTATCTATGATAAACCATAAGCATTGTCCAGAAAACAAAGGAAGGGAGCCTGCTTTTATAGGGCAAAGGAAGGAGTTGGGAGGGGCTGTTTTAAATGACAGTTCACTGGGGGAAAGGAGGAACTCAGGGTGGTGATGACGTCTCATTAGCTTAGCAGTGACATTTCTCATTGGCTGGGCTGTTGCTGTGCTAGGAGAAATTCCGCCTTGGCATTTCCTGTTCAGGAGTGCAAGGTACCTTCTTCCCTCCCGGAGGCGATTGACATGGAGTAGCGGGGCATGAGAGCTCCCCCTTCTGGCTTCTCGATTTTATTTATTTATTTATTTATTTATTTATTATTATTATTTTTTAAACATCTTTATTGGGGTACAATTGCTTTACAACGGTGTGTTAGTTTCTGCTTTATAACAGAGTGAATCAGTTATACATATACATATGTTCCCATATCTCTTCCCTCTTGCGTCTCCCTCCCTCCCACCCTCCCTA
This sequence comes from Phocoena phocoena, assembly GCF_963924675.1. Taxonomy (NCBI): domain Eukaryota; kingdom Metazoa; phylum Chordata; class Mammalia; order Artiodactyla; family Phocoenidae; genus Phocoena; species Phocoena phocoena. Next base: position 23,379,284 of record NC_089233.1, read on the forward strand.
TCCCACCCCTCCAGGCGGTCACAAAGCACCAAGCCGATATCCCTGTGCCATGTGGCTAAGTGCCCATCATCGGATGAATGGATAAAGAAGATGTCGATTTTATTTTAAATGAGGTTGCTGTTTTCACACTGCCCGTGTGAATCATCCAATGACCATCACCTTTGGACCACAGGCTATCCCAGAATCCTCAACACTTTTAAGTCCCCTTGAGTGGAGAGCGAGGACCTGTATGTGTATGGGGCTGGCCCTAAGAAAGGAAAATCGTGCTGCCCTTGATCAAGGTGGATCTGAATATAACCAGGAAGGCATTTCCCTATGAGCAGCTGTTAGACCTGTGCTCTCTGAAGCCCATACTAGCTGCCCTTGCCCATAGGATATCTTGCCCTGTTGTGATTTTTCCACATGTGGGAGTAATATAACGGCTGTCTGGTGCTGCTGCCTCCTCACCATCCTTACTTCCTTTGTGGGAACTTCCCTTCTCTTTTCCGTGTGTTTCCAGTGGGCTGCCATTCATGGTGTGCCGTCCCTAGTGCTTACATGGGCACCTGACCGAGGCAGTGCCAAACCGAGTGCTACATCCCCCCTTGTATCTGCGCTCGCTCCAGGGGCTGCCGAAGTTGAAGCTGCCTCTGTCCTCTGATTGCATTGAGATGGAAACTGCAGGTCACCAAGAGACAGACTAATCAGAGTATTTCATTCCTTCTCCAACTCCTGTAATCACAATGCAAGATTTTACTCGTACTCTTGCGGTTCCTACATGAATGTGGATTCTTCAGTTGCTCTGATGGGCGCAGACCCCTGGAGCTGGTGCGGTTCACCCAGTGACAGAGTCAGATGACAAAGGGTCTGCATACATGAGCAGAAAACCACTTCAAAAGGTCAGAATCTTATGACCTTTTTATTGCCATAGGGCAGAAACAAGGCCTGCTTGTTTATTTATTAATTTACTGTGTTCATGTATATTATTTGGGACACCCATGGGGGCTTTTCATTGATCTTTCATAGAAACAGACATCTAAAAAGTGAGGAAGCGTAAGCCTCAAAGAGCATTTGAGAGGAGGTGCTTTAGACATAGAACCAAAAAAGGTTTTTAGCCAGGGCTGTTCATTTTATCTTCTTTTTAAAAATAGCTTTGTTAATGTACAATTTACATGCCATAAAATTCACCCATTTTTAAGTATAAATTCAATGATTTCTAGTAATTCTCAAAGTCATGCAACTATTACCACAATATGGTTTTAGAACATTTCCATCACCACTCCCCATTCCCCGCTGCGGCTGCATTCGTTCCCCATTCCCACTACTAGCCCCAGACAACCACTAACTCCCTCCTATCTCTACAGGTTTGCCCTTTCTGGACATTTCATATAAATGGAGTCATATAATACATGGGTTTTTTTGTCTGGCTTCTTTCACCTAGTAGGATGCTTTTGAGGTGATCCATGTTGTAGTTTGCTCTTTTTTAAATGACTTTTTAAATTTATTTATTTGTTTGTTTGGCTGTGCCGGGTCTTAGTTGCAGTGTGTGGGATATTCATTGCCCCGTGCGGGATCTTTTAGTTGCAGAATGCGGGATCTAGTTACCAGACCAGGGATCAAATCCAGGCCCCCTGCATTGGGAGCACGAAGTCTTGACCACTAGACCACCAGGGAAGCCCCTTGTTTTTTTTTTTCAATTGCTGTAAAGTTAGGCATTACATGGCTAACCCTCAGTTTGCTTATCCATTCACCCACTGATGGACATTTGGGTTGTTTCCACTTTGGGGCAATCATGAATAGTGATGCCCTGAATGTTCACACACAAGTATTCATGCAGGGCAAGGGCTCTGTAGACGACTGAATTCTCCTTCCTCACCTCAGAGAGGCAAGCTCTTTCTTGGAAGAAAAATGTACCCAGGCCTCCAGGTGAACCTTGCCTGACAATGATGGATAGAGTGTTAAGACTTGTCTGCTACTCCTGAGAAGGCAGATTGATACACGTATGTCAGAAGGTCTCATAAGGGATTTTCCCATGTTTCCCTTAATAAGGTGGGACAAGAGCCAGGTGGGACCAATTAGTCCTTTCCTGGATTGATACACAGTAGTCCCCCTTGCTAGTGGGGCATATGTTCCAAGACCCCAGGTGGATGCCTGAAACCACAGACAGTACCAAACCCTCTATACACTATGTTTTTCCTACACATACATATGATAAAGTTTAATTTATAAATTAGGCAGAGTAAGAGATTAATAACAATAAAACAGAACAATTTTAACAACATACTGTAACAAGAGTCATATGAATGTGGTCTCTCTCTCCAAATATCTTTAGTACAAATTTAATGCCTTTTCCACCTTTAAGCACTTATACACTGTGGCTGTAACTTTTTCAGTTTGAGGTGCGACAGCAAAACTAGTGCAGATTTCTTTTTACTTCTTCACAATTTTGTGGATAGAAGATTCATTCTTACTGTAGATCTTAGCAAACTAGGCCTACAATTTTTTTCTTCCCTTGTTAAGTCAAGGACTTTCACCTTTCCACTTAAAAGAAGCACTTTACAGCTGTTCTTTGGCACATCTGAATTGCCAGCAACACGAATTGCGCCTTGAGGGTCATTATTAAGTAAAATAAGGGTTACTGGAACACAAGCACTGAGATAACCCAACAGTCCATCTGATAACCGAGCTGCTACTAAGTGACTAATGGGTGGGACATGGACAAAGGGATGATTCTCAGCCTAGAGGACAGAATCGGATGGCGCGAGATTTTATCACACTTCTCAGCATAGCATGCAATATAAAACAGATGAATTGTTTATTTCTGGAATTTTTCATGTAATAGTTTTGAACCACAGTTGACCCCCTGGTAACTGAAACCACAGACAAGAGAGGACTACTGTATAAAAATGTCTGGAAAAACCTCTTTTCTCACTGGGGTTGCTATAGTGAAAAACTAAGGTTGGTGCTCATTACTGCTACTTGTTCACTGTATGGAGGGAGACTGTCGGCAGAATTCATTCATTCAACAAAATTACTGAGTGCTTTCTACGTGCTCGGCACTACTCTAGGTACTAGGGATACAGGTATGGGAGAAAAAGACAAACAAGAAAACAAACCCTGAGATCAGAATGCTTACTTCTAGTTGGAGAGACAGGCCATAAAAATATGAAAAATATATGTCACAAGGTGATACGTATTATGGGGAAAAATTAAGCAGAGAAAAGGAATAGGGTGTTCTTGGCAGAATGGAAAGGTTGCTATTTTAAAGAGGAAAGTCAGAAAGATCAGATTTAAAAGGTGACATTTGAGCCAAACCTGAAGCGGGTTGTAGTATCTAATGCTGTCTACCAAATTACCACAGCTTTAGCTGCTTTAAAACAACACTTATGGGACTTCCCTGGTGGTCCACTGAAGAATCCATCTTGCAATGCAGGGGATGCAGGTTCGATCCCTGGTCAGGGAACTAATATCCCACATGCCACGGGGCAACTGACCCCCTGCGCTGCAACTACTGAGCACACGAGCTACAGCTAGAGAGCCCTACAGAGCCCACGTGTTCTGCAGCCTGTGCGCCACAACTGGAGAGAAGCTCCCCTGCCACAGTGAAAGATCCCACATGCTGCAACCAAGACCCAATGTAGCCAATAAATAAATATTAAAAAAAAGTATTTAAAAGCAAGTAAGAGTTCATCAAGGCTGCTAAATAGATCAATCTACTGAAAGCAATCCATTTGTATACATCTGCCACAAACATCTAAAAGATAAAAAAATTTTTAAAAACCCAACACATTTATAATCTCACAGTTTCTGTGTGTCAGGGGGCTAAGCATGGCTTAACTGGACCCTCTGCTTCAGGGTCTCTCACAAGTCTTTTTTTTTAAAATAAATTTATTTTTGGCCGTTTTGGGTCTTCGTTGCTGCACCTGGGCTTTCTCTAGTTGCAGCAAGTGGGGGCTACTCTTCGTTGTAGCGTGCATACTTCTCATTGCAGTGGCTTCTCTTGTTGCGGAGCACGGGCTCTAGGTGCATAGGCTTCAGTAGTTGTGGCTCACGGGCTCTAGAGTGCAGGCTCAGTAGTTGTGGCACATGGGCTTAGTTGCTCCGCGGCATGTGAGATCTTCCTGGACCAGGGCTCGAACCCGTGTCCCCCGCATTGGTGGGCGGATTCTTAACCACTGCGCCACCAGGGAAGTCCCTCTCACAAGTCTTTAATCAAGGCGTCGACTGGGGTTGGGGGTCTCACCCAAAGGCTCAGCTCGGGAAGGATCTGCTTCCAAGCTCACATGGTTGTTGTCAGAATTTCAGTTCCTCTAGGGCTATTGGACTAAGGGTCTCAATTCCTGGATAAGCACCCCTCATTTCCTTGCCATGTGGGTCTCTCCAACCTGGCAACTTGGGTCATCAAAGCCAGCAAGGAAAAGCATCTGTTACCAAGGCAGAAATTACTGCCTTATGTAACCTAATCACAGAATTGATGTCTCATTGCCTGTGATCGGTCCCGCCCATACTCAATGGTAGGACATTATGAAAGGGTGTCAATACCAGGAAGCGGGATCACTATGGACCATCCTAGAAGCTGCCCGTCACAGAGATGAAAGAGTGAGCCATGGGGGACCCCAGGGGGAAGAGTGTAACAGGCAGAAGGAATAAATGCAGGGGTCCTGGGTGGGAGCTTGCCTGGAGTGTTCAGGGAACGGCAAGGAGGCCAGTGTGGCTGGAGTAGAGCGAGCAAGGTGTAGGGGAGAAGAGATGAGCACAGCAGGGCAGGTAATGGGGGCCAGGTTACGTGGGGCCTTTTGACTTTTACTTTTTTTTTTTTTTTTGCGGTACACGGGCCTCTCACTGTTGTGGCCTCTCGCGTTGTGGAGCACAGGCTCCAGATGCGCAGGCTCAGCAGCCATGGCTCACGGGCCCAGCCGCTCCGCGGCATGTGGGATCTTCCCAGACCGGGGCACGAACCCGTGTCCCCTGCATCGGCAGGCGGGCTCTCAACCACTGCACCACCAGGGAAACCCCAGGGAAACCCCAGGGACCCTGCTTTTAGAACTGCTGGTCTACCGTATGCCCAGTGCCGGGGCTCAGGGCCGAGTAAGATAAAATCCCTGCCTTGAAGTGGCTCACAGCTTCAGGCCTTTCTCTGGCCTCTGCGGGGAGACAACACATCAGTTCCAAAGCTCTTTACTTGCCGTAAATCCTAGGAAGGTAGATTTTATATGCTGCCCCTTGAAATCACATTAGTGATGTATGCTCATGACTACCCTGGTGTCCTGTTTTATTTCTGCAGTTAAATCCCATCTCCGTTTCTCCTAGCCATGGCAGACAGAGGGAACAGGTGGTCACCAGCTCCCTGCTAATAACTCTTCATATGTTTGCAGCCCATTATTAAATTGCCCTCAGATTTTCCTTCTTCAAGGCTAAATAATTAGCTACCCTTTTCTGAATCAAGGGGCAGAGAGAGTTTGGCTGACTATAGCTACCAGCCTTAGTCAGGAGCATATGTGGTAGAAATTCTTGAACCAGTGTGAGGGCTGGAGGTATTATGGGTTGGGGGCTTCAGTGGGGTTTCAAAGGCTAGAACTTCAGATTCCTTCATCTGAGCAAGACCCTTAGAAGTGATGCCAGCAGACAGCATGCAAGATAAGGAGATGGCCAGTGGGATGCAGGGATCAGCTGGAGGTCAAGCATCACCGGTGAGTCAAACATCTTGAGGGATTATGGACACCATCAGGCCTACCCCTGCCTCCATGAAATCTTCCACCTGATCCTTTCTAGCCAATGGAACGACACTCATGGGGCAGCCTGGCTGCTGGTGACCATCTTCCTCGGTAGAAAGTATGTGACCAACATAAAGATGATGTTTTTTTTTTTTAATTAATTAATTTTATTTTTGGCTGCATTGGGTCTTTGTTGCTGTGTGCAGGCTTTCTCTAGTTGCAGCGAGCGGGGGCTACTCTTCGTTGCAGTGCGCAGGCTTCTCATTGCGGTGGCCTCTCTTGTTGCAGAGCACGGGCTCTAGGCACGTGGGCTTCAGTAGTTGTGGCACTCGGGCTCAGTAGTTGTGGCACACGGGCTTAGTTGCTCCACAGCATGTGGGATCTTCCCGGACCAGGGCTTGAACCTGTGTCCCCTGCATTGGCAGGCGGATTCTTAACCACTGCGCCACCAAGGAAGTCCAAAGATGACGTTATAGTGTGCGGAGGTCAAGGTCAAACTTTAGACCACCTGCATCAGCCTACCCTAGGAGGCTTGTTAGGAAATGCAGATTCCCCAGACCCCACTGCACCAGAATCTCTGCTGAGGAGTCTGAGAATGGGAAATTAACAAGACAGCCCCCATCCTGCTCTTCTGTGCAGTCAGGTTTGAGAACGAATGTCCTAGTGTGTGATACAGCTCTCCTTCTTCTCTTTTTTGGCCATGAACAGAAAAGGACAATGGTTCAGGGTAAACAAAGCATCTAGTACAGCGACTAGTAAAAATAGTGACTTGTCTGTGTAGTGTGTATATATCTTGAAAATAAAAACTAGTAATAGCTAGCATTTCTTGAGACCCCCCTCGTTGGCAGGCACTGTGCTAAGGGATGAATCCTCACTTCCATGAAATAGTGGCTGTTAGCATCCCATTCATGGAGGAGGGAGGTGAGGTGCACAGAGAGACAGGTGTGAAGTCACACAGCTTCTAAGTGGCAGGTGGTACGACTTAGACCCAGGCCCGGCTCACCCCGGAGGTCAGGATTTTAACCTCCACATTATCCCTTCCTTCCCCCTGACACACTCTTCCCTTCCAACTGTAAAATAGGGTAAGAGGCACCGTGGCTACAGATTAAATGTATGCTATGGGGGAAAGAAGCCACTAGTTTTGAACTATGCGCTCGTGTTTCACATGCATTTTTCTCATTGGCCTCATCTCACACCTGCCCTGGGAGGAAAGCATTATACCCATTCTTCAGGTGAGGAAAACTCAGGTTCCCAGAGATTAAATGGCTTACCTGAGGCCACACAGTTATTATGTAGGTGAGGTTGGACTTGAAGCTATCAAACCACACTACCCCTGGTGAGGATGGAGATGAAAGGGGTCTGACTCCAATGCATGGTCACTCAGAGGGTTGCTCTGGTATGTCAGCCCTGGGGACGCCCTTCCTATTTCCAGACCAGCTATTTAATTAGCCCGGAGCCTTCTTACTTCCGTGGTGTTCAGAAACACTGCCCAGGGTTACGGGCACAGCTAAAACAGGACCTAAATGGCATATGCTGGAAGCTGTATAATTAAAATTGACTTGGGAGACAATGCCGTCAGCCTGTATGGCAGAAATAGAAAGTCACCTAACCAGAATGTGTGTTGCCCATATGGATGCCAGTAACTGCTTTTGCCATTCTGGTGCTTTTTAGTTATAATAGCTATCCTGAGGTCTGTGGTTTACAATGCCACCTCTAACTACCTTCTTAAGGATCCTGAAGAGAAAACCATTATTATGTGCCTGTGTCTGCCATCCAGGGCTGGGTCTCTGAGGGGAGAATGTAAGAGGCCAGGTTCCTTGTAGACGCTGTAGACTGAGACGAGCCTGGGAGTGCCACCAGGTGACTGAAGCCTCATCTCCTGATCTGCAACTCTGAGTGTCTTTCTGCATTAGGAGGGGCTGAACTCTGGAACCATCGAACCTGCCCATTGGGCATCTACACCTGGATGTTCCACTGCCGTATCATTGTGTGCATTTTTGTCTCCTGTAATCTCTTACAGAACCCCTCCTGCCCCTCTCTGGGTCCTTACGGGGTCATGGCTAATGATACCCACATATGTCTGGTCACCTGGTCCAGGCTGACTCAAGCAGAGTGCTGGGTCCTCTGGAAACACTGCTTGGTCCAGAGGTAGGCACATGACCTAAGCAGGACCATTTAGAGTTTTTCCCTAAGATTTCATACAAAGTCTCTCTTCCTTTTGGAGCATAAACTGTTAAAATATAAGCTTAAGGCACTAGTGGCCATTTTTCTGCCATGTGAAAACAAACCTATTCCAGGCGGGAAAAAATCCAATGTTCAGAGAGAAGATATGGAGAGAGAGTGAGTCCTCATGACTTCACCGCATCCCTAAATCCAGACATCTCTGTGGGATTTGCCCTTGGCCTTCCAACTTAATAAGCCCATCGGCTCTTTTTCGCTCAAGCTGGATTGAACTGGGTTTCTTTCAGGAACCCTAGACAATACACATTTGAGGTTCAACATATCCAAACACAAAACCCCAATTCCTCCCCCAGCAAACCTGCCCTCCTCCAGCCTCCCCTGCCTTCCCCGCCTCATCACTGCTGATTCAGTTTCGGCCACTGATTCATGGCCATGACCTTGGTTCAGACTCACACTGCTTCTTACCCAGATTGCTGCAACAGCCTCCGTGCCTTCAGGCTTGTCTGCTTGGCGCTCACAGACACACAGACAGACAGACACAGAGACACACACACACACAGAGAGACACGCCAGAAATCTGCCTTGGCCTGACCCTTCCTGCTCTTCTATGGGGTAACTCACAAGGCTGCCAGACTACCTGGCCCCTGGTCCCTCCTACCTGTTGAATTTCAGCTGGTACCACCCTCCCCTCACTTCAGCTAGAGAGCTACTTGGAGTTCCCACTCTCATCTCTAAGGGGTGACCTCCAGGGGTTCTTAATCCTTTCTCTGCCATGGACCCCCCTGCCAGTCTGTGGAAGCCTCTAGACCCCACCTCAGAATAATGTCTTTTCAATCATAGAGCAGGATACATGGAATTATAATGAAATTATAACATACTGATATACATTTATCAACATATTAAAACCAATTTAACTATGGTAATGCATGTGCTTCTTCAATAATGCATTAAATAGAAAGACCTAGTGCGGAGGCCTAATAACTGCTGTAATTTTCAAACAGTAAAGGGTGTCAATGAAGAGTCAAGTTATAAAAGCAACAGCTGTAATGTGATAGGAATATACGTGATTTCTACTGGCGACGAAGTCCCAGGTCAGTGACCGTGGAGATGTAACTTTATGCCTTTCTAAATTCATGGACTCCTCCACCCCAATCAAGTACCACTGGGCTCTAGAATAATCTCCTCATCTCGGTTCTTTGTGACTCAACTTAAGGTCACCCCTCAGGAAGGTTTCTCTGACCCTCACCACACTAGGTTAGGGCCCCTCCTCAGCACCCCGACAGCCCCCTGGGCCTCCCTTTATCACACCACAGGTCATATGCAATTCCATGAGTTTGTCAGTGTACTGGCCTGGGGGCCTCTCCACCGAGACCCGTGAAGGTGCCTTATCCAAACAGGCACAGCCTCAGTCTGAGTCCAGGTTTCACCTCAAAGCTGGACCGCAGGTCCCCTGTTGGGCGGGTAGAGGCTCGCAGAGCCGGAGACCCTGAAGTGACATTCCCCTGATGAATGACTTAGGACTGATTTCTTGTTCCTTCTTTCACTGGAGGCAGGATGGTGCAGCCCTAAAGAAATGGGCCTTTGCAGCTAACCAGATCTGCATTTTTCTCCTGTCTCTGCCACTTTTCACCTGTTTACCTTGAGCAACTCCCTTCCCCTTTCAGATCTTCACCTTCCTTACCTGTAATATGGGACGATGATAGTACCCACATTGTAGGGCTCTGGTGAGGATTACACAAGAATGCACGTGAAGGGATCAGCCCTCGATCATAACAATGACTCGAGTTGGAGGCACCCATATCAGCTATTAATACCATCCATTTGTTCATTCAACAAGCATTTATTAAGCGCCCATTGCATGCTGGTGCTTGACATAAATGAAAGTATTTGATAATCCCAGAGGTAGGTTCTATTATCCCCATTTAAAATAACCCCCTTCATTGGAGGAGGGGTGCTTGGTATTCTGAGGCAGTTTTAAGTCTTTACGGATTAAGGTACCAAACTAACCCTAAGGATTTCATCCCCCTACCCCCAATATCCTGCACTATGCAGCAACGTGGGGCAGTGGCTAGGGAAGGATTTCCGTTTAAGGGGTCTAGGTTTGAATTCCAGCTCTTCGACGCTGTATATATAGCCCCTGGGCAATTTCACTGCTTTGTGCCTCCTTTTTTTCTCATTTGAAGAGTGGGACAGTAATAGTGCCCACCTCAAGCATATTAGAGAATTAAAAGATTGAATTTGCTGTAAGAGGTTTTAAAAGGTTTAAAGCCCTGCCTGGCACAGTCTCAAAAAGCTTAGCTAGGGCTTCCCTGGTGGCGCAGTGGTTGAGAGTCCACCTGCCGATGCAGGGGACACGGGTTCGCACCCCGGTCCGGGAGGATCCCACATGCCGCGGAGCGGCTGGGCCCGTGAGCCATGGCCGCTGAGCCTGCGCGTCCGGAGCCTGTGCTCCGCAACGGGAGAGGCCACAACAGTGAGAGGCCCGCGTACCGCAAAAAAAAACTTAGCTATTCCTCATGGGAACACCTGGCAAACCCCTCCACCTCCCTCAAGTCCCCCCAAGGAGCACCTATCCCAGTAGGCACCCCTCCTCTGTGAAGCCCACTCCCGACCAAGCACACTTCCCATCAGTGTTAAAGAAACTTTGTGGATACATACCATGAAGTTGTTAGGAGTACAGACCATGGTGGGTTCAAATGCCAGTGCGACCAACTGGCAACTGTCATGACTTGGTAGAGTGGCTTTACTTCTGTGCACCTCAGTTTCCCCATCTGTAAACTGGGGATAGTTGCAGCAGCTCCCTCATAAAGTTAAGAGGAGTCAAGCACTCTGCTAGATGTATAGGAGTACGCAAGGCAGAGGAGGACAAAATGAAATGCTTGTGAAGGGTTGAGACGGTGCCTGCAGAATTATAATCGCTCAACATGTGTTACATGCCATGTGCTACAAATGAAATAGTATATCATACTTAGAAATGTATATGTATGCTAGATATTTACACAAAATATTTACACATATGTATATTACACCTTTTGTTTATAACTTCCGCATTAATTTCCTCATTTACTCCCACAAGACAGCCCTGGAGGAAAGGCAGGGCAGAGATTTTATGCCATTTTTACTGATGAAAAGACAGCGGCAGTGGGAGATTAAAAAAGCGGGTAAACTGGTGACGGGCAACTGGAGGTGACTGGCAACTGGAGATGGCTGGGCATTTTAAAAAGAGAACCAGCGAAGAGCAGTGTTCCACTTCATATCCCTCAGTGGAGACCCAGCCTCAGCTCTGTGGCCTTGGGGTGGGAGGATCGGTTTGGGGGAGGCCTCCAGGCCCAGAGCGTCCCAGCCACGAGGGCTGGCAGGCTGGCGGTGGACACGCCCGGGGGCGCACGCTCGCTGGCGCGGAGCTTCGAGCGGGCAGAGACGCAGGACGCTGGGCGCGACGCTGGGTGGCGCTGCTGGGCCGTCCCGCGCCAGACCTGTTGCGCCCAGGGCGCAAGTCCGGCAGCTTTAGGGTAAAGGGACGCGCCGATCTCTCCGCGCGCCCCTGCCACCCTGGCCGCTGTATCTTCCCTCGGGGAGCCCAAGGCCCCACCTTAACTTGAGGCTCCCATTCGTTTGGCCTTTGCGTTCCTCACCGCAACAGTTCTAGGCGCGTCGGGATGGGGGGGGGGCGGGAATAAAGTTTTTCCAACCTGGTCTGGGAGAGGGCTGGATGGGGAGGACTCTCCCAGCTCCAGACTACAAGGTGGGCTGGACCGTGCCCCTTCGGCTTCACGGCCGCCTCGGAGGCCCCGCTCTTCGTAGGTGCCAGCATCGGTGCCGACGGGATGGGCTGACCCGCGCACCGCCCCCTCCCACCCCGTTCCCCTTCGCGGTCCCCTCCCCCGCCTCTGGCGCGCACTGGCCCCAGCGTCTCCGGCCCCGCCCGCGCCGGGGTCGCTGCAGTCTCCGTGGTTGCCCCGGGCTCCCTCCCCAGGCGTCCCGGCCTTAATCAAGCCGGGGGAGCGCCTCGGGGGGAGCGCGGGACAGCGAGGGAGGCCGAGGCGGAGGCCCTGGGCGCCCGGGCTCTCCCAACCTGGGAGGCGGCCCCGACTCCGGGAGCCGGAACGCAGGGGAAGGCAAGGACGGGGCGGCCGACGGAGGGGCGGGAGCCGCTCATCAGCCACGCCAGTCACGTCTGGGGCCACCCGGCTGCCTTTTTCTTTCCTTCCCCCTTTGCTTTCTCCCCTCTCTCGGGTTGGCGAGGGCAAAGTGGCCGTGGCGGCGCCATGCCCGGGCCGGAGTGAGTGCGCGCGGGCGAAAATGGCGTACATTCAGGTAGGGCTGAGGCCGGGGGGCCAGGTCCGCGGTGTGGGTGAGGGGTGCCGCGCCCCCTGTGACTGTGAGCGCGCGGGAGGGAGGGCAGACGGCTGCGCTGCCACAAACTTGCCTGGAGAAAAACGGTGTCTGAGCGCAGGCTACCTGTGCAGCAGTGGGGGGTGCGCCCCAGGAGAAGAGGCTGGGGACCCCCGCACCGCGTGACGAAAGGCCCTAAGCGGACTCTTCACGCGCGCCCTCACCTCCTGGGGAAGGAATGGGGGTGGGGCGGAGTTTTCTTCTCCCTTCCCCCACCTCCTCCCTCGTGCACCCCTCCCCAGGGGAGGGGCCGCGGGCAGGGCGGTCCGGGGCGCGCCAGCCGCCCGGCCCGCTAGCTGCCGTTGCCTTGGTGACGGCTCCGGCTAATTGGCCGGCTGAGGGAGCCTGTTCCGGCCAGGAGGGACAAGGACGTCGTCTTTCCCGGGCACTGGGTGTTGAGCGGTGGGGGACACACCAGAGGCGCGCTGGTGGTGTTGGGGGGCAGCCGATTACTTTGGGCCATTGCATTGGGGTCTGGGAGTTGTGGACCACCATCATCTTGGGGACACCCCCCAAGAATCCTTAGGCTGAAATAATTTACAAGCACCTTCTTTAGGGGGCGGTGAGGGGGCGCTGCTTGACTGAAAGACCTTTCTTCTCAATACATGGGGGGGAAGTGGCGACGGGTCAGCGCCAAGGTCATGCAGTCAGACCCGCTGAGCTGCTTGCTTCTGGGGTTGGCTCCTCAGCCTGGCAGAGAAGCCTCCAGGCTCCCACAGTCAGGGTGCATCTGGGCTCACGTCTCCCCTCGGCTACAGCTGGGGTTGCTGCTGGTCCCCTCGTCCCCCTTTGGCTCACGCATCCCCTCGTCATGTCTTTAGGCTTTTCCACCTGCCAGGAGCTCTGCTCTGCCACCTAGGCCATAGCCTTCACATCCCAATCCTTAGATTCGCTCCATTGACTTCTCTTTCATGGAATTCCTAGGTCATCTTTTCAAGTTCAATGAAGGTCACATTTACTGTTCACCTACTGTGTGGATGTTGTCGGGCGGGGCGCTGTTCGACAGTTGCTCAAGAGACACTTGGCTAATCACCTACTATGTATGGGCAGTGGGGACACAGCTGAGAAAGCAGCAGGTCCCTGCCCCTCAGAATGCACAGTGCAGTGAGAAAGGAACAACGCTTCTACGGGTCTTAATGACTGCCTTCAAGCACAGAGTAATTAAGTGACTTGCCCAAGGCCATACAGGTGCTTAGGGGTCATGGTGAGGCCTAAAAGGGGGGCTGGTGGGGATCGGTGGGGGATTTGTTAAGCATCCGGTATGAGGATGGCCCGGTGATGTCGACTTTCCTCCTAGAACAAGGTGTTAAACTTTTTTTGTAAAGGGCTAGATAGTAAATACTTCTTTTTTCTTGGAGGGCTTCATGGTCTGTGTCACAACCTCTTGACTCTGGCACTACTAAACAGCCATAGACAGTAGTAAATTAATGGGCATGGCTATGTCTAATTAAAAGTCTGTGGACACTGAAACTGAATTTCATATACTTTGTATGAGTCAAGAAGTATTAATCTTTAAATTTCTTTTTCAACCAAATAAAAATATACAAACCACTCTTAGCTGGAGGGCCATGGAAAAACAGGCTGCAGGCTGGATTTGGTCTGCTAGCCATAGCTTGCACCCCCTGTTCTAGAATATCTGGGTTCTCCTCTTTCCTCCTTTTTTTCCTGGCTCGAATCAGTTCTCCTCCATTGGGTCAAACACATGAAACCGAGCCTCAAAGACTTGGCATTCCTGGGAGCCTCAGAGCATCTTCCCTTTCCTCTTTCTTCATTTTCCTTGTTTCTCTTTGCTGCCCTGACAGTCACCTTGCACCTGGGCCTTGAGAAAGCTGCGTGGTTGTACCTCATTGGGGCCCCTGAGGTGGCCTTGCCTCTGTTCATCATGGTTTTAGAAATGGTTCTCTTTGGATCACTACATACCCAAGAAACACTTCCCTGTGAGCCTGGCTTGTTGTGAAAAAGCATCACTTTATCCTTGCACTTTACCGTAAGCATTTTAAAGCACTTTCTCACGTAAGCCCCACGAGGGCATAGCTTTTTGCTGCATTGTTCACCTCACCGCTGTATTGGCCAGGACAGTCCCCGGTGCCTAGCAGGTTCCAACTGGACTTGACAAACCGTCTGGTCCTCATAAGCCACAGAAGGGGTTCAGATATTGTGCAGCTGGGCAGGACAAAGCATTTTCATAGTGTCCTAGCTTAGCCCTTCCACTAAAGAGAAGAGGTTAACTGAGGCTCAGAGTGCCCCACCCCCGCCACCCCTACTTGCCCAGGTCACATGATTGGCCACTGGTGAGGCCAGAACTAGCGCTTCTTCACTCAGTTTCATACCCTTCTCCTCACCCGCCTCGGTGTGATTAGTGCCCAAGACGTCGTTTCCCAAGCTGCAGTAAACCGCTTATCACTTCAAGGATTTTGAGTTTTTCATGAGCTGCGAACCACCTGTGCTGTTATTCACTTAATTTTTTTTCTATAAATGGACTTGCAGTTTATTTTAACTTTAAAAAATAGTATGAAAAGGAAACTTTATGTCATTACCATAATAGAAAACCAGGGTCACGTGATGTAAACAGAAGGCAACAGGAAAAATAAACACCATGAGAATAATGCTACATTCTCGGGATTCTAGATGGGTAGGCTGTCTCCAAGGCTTTGAGCTGGGGTCTGTTCTCTGTTGAAAAAGGAAGCCGGGGATGGGATTTGCAACTGTTAGAAAAATGTCACATACAATGGTACCAAATTAAGACTTTCTCCTCCTTGCAAGAGAATTGAAAAAGACAGTTAACTTTCTCCCTCTTGACTCAAAGTTCTGAGTTCTATGGGGGACTCCTCCTAACCTACCTGGTTTACTTGGCCCGTCTGGAAAGCCATTAAGACTCTCTCCCGGAAGGGGGTGGCGGGAGCCTGTGCCTTGGGAACCGGAGAGAAGAAACTGGGGTGGAGGTGGGGCTGAAGAAGGGAGGGGCTCCCTCCCTTCTTCCCGAGGACCAGACTATGGCTTTCTTTTCTTTGGCTCCCTCTATTTGTGGGTGGTCATGTGAAGCTCCCCACCATTGGAGCAGAATTGGAAGGTAGGGCCTCGGGGAGGGCGGGGGAGCCAAGGCACATCCACGCTGTGCCTGCCTGCATGTTAGCTAATCATGTCCTTTTGGGTTGGCTTCATGGCTATTTCTGTATAGGAAGGTTTGCTCCTCTCCTGAAGTGTGGCTGCATTGGATAGCACGACTATCTGTCCACCCGCTCTGATTCATAACAGCATACGGTGCAAATCAAATCGAAATGCTAAAGTTGCCCATTTATTCGGTGTTGGTTAGCCAGGAGGCTACCAGCAACCCTGAAGGTAGCAACACCTTGTTAGGAGGTCAGCTCCCTTCCCAGGATGGTAAGTGGAAAGAAGCAAGCAGGGCTTTTCTTTTTTTTTTTTTTTTTGGGTTGCTGGAATATTGCTAAACTGGTCTTGTCTCTCTCTCTCTGTCACCCCCCTCGCCCTCTGCGCCCCTTGGCTTCACGTGGATCTCTAAAAGGGCAGTTGGAACCTTTAAACGAGGTGAGTTAATTCGGTGATTCGTTTGGTCTGGCTTCTAATCAAGAAATGCTTGCTTGTCATTTTGGAGCCTTATGTGGGGCTGCGGGGATATTGAATATTAAACAGCAACCGGATGTTGATAACGGCACAGTTTCCATCCCCTTCTACGGAAGGGAGATCCCGGTGGAAAGACGACTAGTTGATGAGATAAGTTTTCCTTCCCACTCCCTACTTATTGCCATTTGATTATCTCTGTTTACTCTCACGTCATGAGATTATTTTTTTTTAATATTTTTGCTCTGCTTTCAAGAAGACAAAGTAATATTCATTGTGTTTTGAGAACATACTGCATAGCCCTCACGATGTTGAATAAACCACCCCCATGTCAAGAAAGACGTTCACATAAACTGCAAAAGAAAATAACCTGCAGCTATTTTGCTCGCTATTAATGGCTCGAAAGGGTTGGTGTTTGCCATATCTTTGTGCCTGCAGTTGGTAAATAGAAATGGAAAACATTTTGTTCTGAGTGCTCAGTGGCTGAGACGGACCTCCTGAAAGTCGTTATTTCTCATCAGGGATCAGCTGCTTGTAATTTTGGGTGTTTTTCCTCTTTTTCCTCCCCACCCTTTCCACCTCCCCTCTACCCCTCTTCACTACCCACCTCCCCCAATGGCCTCAGGGTTTTCTTTCTAGAATCTCCGATCTGCTGCTCTGCAGATGGACTTGCCGGCACTGCTGTCAGAAGTGCTATGAATCCAGCTGTTGCCAGTCGAGTGAGGATGAAGTTGAAATTCTGGGACCTTTCCCTGCCCAGACTCCTCCCTGGCTGTAAGTAAAACTGCTCCGAACTTCCTGGAAGGCAATCTTAAGACCTTTCTTTTCTCCGTTTCTGCGAGGGGGTTTGGGGCACGGGAAGGAGGATTTGGGGTATGAAAGTGGGAAAGGCTGAGTTTCCATCGACCTCTTAGCTGCTGATAGGATGTGCTCTGTGCCTCGTTGCGTTCGGCAAGCTGGTGAGACCAGCTGGGGGTGGGGCTTCGGTTTAGCTCGTTTCACATCGGGCCTTCTGAGATATGAACTGTGTAACGCTAAGCATGTGGGCACGTTTAATCACGTTGAGTGTCGTTCCAAGCAGAAAAAGAGATCTGTGAGCATCTATATTCTTCAAGGGATGTCCAAATTCTAAAGGTTTCAATCCAAGTCAGTACGACAAACTCTCCTAGCACCTGGCCCGTGCCTGGCTCATGCTAGATGCTCAAGGAGTATTTGGTGTGGATAGCATGAACAGACAAGTGCCTCTCTGCTGGTTTGAGCAGGAACTTCAGAAACAGGGGAGCAGAAAAGCACCTCCAGTCGCCATCGTGTCCTCCTTCGCTGTTTATGTTCTCTCTGGCGTCTTTCGTTTTATTTCCAATTCGTTTTCCTCCCGCGCCCGCATACAACATCTCCATCTGCCAGTCGCTCAGATATTTTGGGAACGCAGTTTTGAAGCTTCTCAGCCACGTGTCTGGTCCACCTCTCTGTGGCTGGGAGAGGAATGTGGCCGGAGAGTCTGGGTTGAGTCTAGAGGGCCAGGGCCTGGGAATCATCAAGTGTCACTTCTCATGATACAGAGGGGAGGCTCAGAGAGTTGGGAAGACAGTGTGAGGGCCCACAGCTGGAGCCTCAGTGGGGATCCAGTGCTGTCTCAGCTAAACCCTTGGGCTAACATTCCAGAAGCCTCTGGCGCCCCATCTTTCCCTCCAAGTTGGGGGTCATGCCTCAGTCCTCTTATTTTCTTAGAAGCAAGTATCACATATTTCCATAGCCAAATGGCTCTGTGTCAGGCTCTGTGAGTTCAAATCCTGTTTCTCCTACTTTTTTCTAGTTCTGTTCCCTTGGACAAGTTGCTTGATCACTGTGCCTTGATTTCCCATCTGTCAAATGGGCATGATAAAAAGAATAGTATTTATCTTATAGGGCGGTTGTGGTGATTGCATGAATTAGTGTATGGAAAAGTACCTAAGGCTGCTTGATACCTTGTTGGTAATCACAGATGTTAAGTGATTCTTTTTACCCTATTCTGGGTTTCCCCATCTGTAAAGTAGGAAAAGTAATAGAACTTACTTTATAGGGTCGCTTTTAAGTGTAATGAGATATGCACGTAACATGCTGAGCACGGTCGTAAGTATTCATCTCTATTATTATTAGGTATAGATAGAGATTCTTTCAACTGATAAAGATAATGTTAAGGAACTTCCCATTACTCACAGGTTGTAGCCTGAATCCTGCAGGTGTGCATAGAGTTGAGATGTTTGGTGAAACCAACTCGTTAATCAAGGGATCGTTCCCATTTTCCAGTGACAGAGGTTGGCTCAGCCCATCTGGTGTCTTTAAAGCCATGCTCAGAAGAACTCCAGCTCTGCTGTGGCAGGGCTATCTTGTTCATTCCAAAAAATGGCTGTTGACCAGCTGACTAACCTGCAGGCAGAAATCGAGTCCTGAAAGTGGCAGTCATGCCATTGAAAAGTTAGTCTCAGTTTCTTTGGTAGTTTTTCTCTTGAGGTTGCCCTACAAGGCTAGATAGAGTCCTGTTCCCATGCTCAGGGGATTTAAACTTTAGTATAGGAGATACAGCAGGTATATAAGTTCAGTTTGTGTGTTCACACCCTGCACACCCATATGACGGTCTTGCATAGAGTTTTGTTATGGAAAAATCCTGGGAGAATGACTGCAGTCATAGCTGGATCCAGGGGCTCAAATGATGTCATGGGCGTGCATGTACATGCTGTCACTCTCTTTCTTTATGTTTCTTCTGTTTTGGCCTCATTCTTTTTTTTTTTTTTTTTTCCCTGTGGTACGCGGGCCTCTCACTGTTGTGGCCTCTCCCGTTGCGGAGCACAGGCTCCGGACGCGCAGGCTCAGCAGCCATGGCTCACGGGCCCAGCCGCTACGCGGCATGTGGGATCTTCCCAGACCGGGGCACGAACCCGCATGCCCTACATCGGCAGGCGGACTCTCAACCACTGCGCCACCAGGGAAGCCCTGGCCTCATTCTTAAGCTTTGTTTTTCTCTGCCTCGTTTTTTTTTTTTTTTAAAGACTTTAATTAATTAATTTATTTTTGCTGTGTTGTGTCTTCGTTTCTGTGCGAGGGCTTTCTCTAGTTGTGGCAAGTGGGGGCCACTCTTCATCGCAGTGCACGGGCCTCTCACTGTCGTGGCCTCTCTTGTTGTGGAGCACAGGCTCCAGACACGCAGGCTCAGTAGCTGTGGCTCACGGGCCCAGTTGCTCCACGGCATGTGGGATCCTCCCAGACCAGGGCTCGAACCCACGTCCCCTGCATTGGCAGGCAGATTCTCAACCACTGTGCCACCAGGGAAGCCCCTCTGCCTCATTTTTAACAGCAACAAATGTATCAGGAAAGGCTCTCATTGCCCTGTCTCGGGTCGTGTGCCAATCACTGGATGCAATCACTTTTGCTTGGAGGAAAAAGTGCTGGGATCATTCCTGGGTTTCCTGACCATCCTGGAGCCAGGGAAAGGGTTATTCCACCTGAAACACAAGAAATAATAAGCTAGTCGAACAGGGGTTGACAAACTTTTCCGGTAAAGGGCTAGATAGTAAATATTTTAGCCTCATGGGCTTAGTTTCTGTTGCAGCTACTCACTTCTATCCTTGCAGTACAAAAGCAACCATAGACAGTTCATTAGTGAATGGGCATAGCTGTGCTCCAATAACACTTCTACAAAATTAGGCAGTGGATTTGGCCCTGTAGTTTGCAGACCTGGGTAATAAACAATTTGGGTGCTGTGACTGGATCCAGGGTGGACAAACGCCACGAATCGGGGGGCTCATAGAAAACGGGCCTGCGAGCTCAGGTCGTGTAGGGTCTCAAATGCTAGATTAAGGAATTTGGATTTTCTTCTGAACCAGAGTAGACCCCTGATAGACATTGAAAATCACAGCCTGGTGTCTGTTTGCCCCAGATGCGGAGTGTTACAGATGCACGGCCACTGGGTTGGAGGATAGTTTTGCTTTGCCCAGGCTGCCGACCCTTTGTACAAGCAGGGGATTTCTTCTGGGGTGGGACTCTCAGGGAAGACACTTGTTTTGGTTATGCCACAAGCAGAGAAGTGGGCTGGAACCTTCCAGCAGAGCCAGCACACCACACAGCTTCAGGAGGTGCCCTTCACGTGGTGGTCATTATGAATGGGACCACCTAGAGTTAGTGCAGTGTACAGTCTGAGCAGCTGTACATGACCTTCATGCTTCCTAAGATGACCCAGGTCTTCCTTGAATCCTGGGCACACTGAGTACATTTTTGACTGTCAATATCATGCATAATATTAAGAGGAATCTGTAAAGGGGAGGCCGGTTAAATCCTTCAGAAAGAGAAGTTAGTGCGCGTGCTTCCCTCACATTTATTTACCAGGCAGGCAGTTGCATGTTATCAAACAGGCAGGGAGTAGAAACGTCGAGTGTACAGGCCTTGTGGTGCTTTCCTACTGTGACATTAGAACCAAGAACCACAGAACATGCCTCTCTGTGGGGTGGCATGTGGCAGATGAGCTGGCCCTTTGTGTGTGTGATTTGGGGGGGACACACCATTAATTGTCACATATGCTTCCATCATGTGGGTCCCCCCAGCTTTCTTGGGCTGGGCTGGGCTGGGCTGGTGAGGGTCAGAAAAACGGTACAATCCGACTGGCTCCTTTTGGGGCAGTGCCAGAAGGACCCTCACTGAAGAGTGAATTAGGTTATTTCTTTGTCCGACAAGCATGTGTTGAGTACCTACTAAGCGCAGGGCTCTTACAGGCCTCCCAGGGGATACCCAGCTCTGTAGCGTGGGGCATGTGATCCGGAGTCTGGTACTGCTGCATTCCACTGGGGTTCTGCCATTTCACAGTGGTGCAGGTCAATTCTCCACCCCTCCCTCCATGCGATTGGGGCCTCCATTTCCCTGTCTGTAAAGGGGGTGGGGGTGATTCATAACGACTAACTCCTGTATTGATTCAAGGATGAAATGATGGTTCCTACAGAGCATTTAGCACAGTGCCTGGCACACAGTAGGTGCTCAGCACCTGGTACTTTTGATCATAGTAAATACAGATCCCACCGTTAAGATCTGTACCCTGTTATGGGAGGAGTGACAAGGCGTGCACTCAGATCAGAGTGACACAAGATAAGTCAGATAAGAACCACTGGAAAGGTGTATTCATTCACCCATTCACTGAAAAAAATAAATCCGAGCACCCCAGACGTGCCAGGTGCCGTGCTAGGGCAAGGAGGGCAGTGGTGAGTAAGGCAGATACTGCCCCTGCCCGCATGGAGCTGTGGCTTAGTGTGAGACGCAGAAGATAGGCAGGCAGGCCACACTGAAGAAGAGTTATGTGCTGAAGTGGGAAACAGAAAGTGCAGGGATAAGGAGTGACGGAGTGGAAGGAGGTGACGGGACAGGGTGGGGCCTCTCTGAGGAGATGCTGTTGCAGCTGAGATCTGAACAATGAGGAGGAACAAGACAGGTGACGGGGGCAGGAAGAGCATTCCAGGCGGAAGGAACAGAGGGCACGGAGGCTTGATGGTCGCCAAAGGGACAGGGGTGGGCTGGGCATACACTGCTACCGTGTCTGAGAGGACTCAACCAAAGCTTCAGGAAGCAATGGCATTTAAGCTGATCCTTGAAGACTGATGGGACTTCACAGGTGGAGGCAGCGGCCTCGGTGAGGTATGACAGCCGGGGAACAGGCCATGCAGGCAGAGGGGCCCCAGTGGCCGCGTCACATTTTGGTCCCGCCTTCCTTGGGAGGTGCTGCTGCTTCATTTACAGGAGAGAGAGAAGGATCGATCTAGTACGATCGCATCTCTGTGCCCTCGTCTGCCCCCTTCCATGCCCCACATTCCATCTGCTCCATTCTCCTTTTTTTTTTGTGTGTGTGGTACACGGGCCTCTCACTGTTGTGGCCTCTCCCGCTGCGGAGCACAGGCTCCGGACGCGCAGGCCCAGCGGCCATGGCTCACGGGCCTAGCTGCTCCACGGCATGTGGGATCTTCCCGGACCGGGGCACGAACCTGTGTCCCCTGCATCGGCAGGCAGATTCCCAACCACTGCGCCACCAGGGAAGCCCCTCCGTTCTCCTTTTACAGACCAGGAGCAGGAGGCAAGCAAGGACTGGGAGCTTCGCCCCGTAACGTGCCCATTCGTCCTGGCTGTGACCCTAGCTTTGGAGGAACATCAGATCAGTCTCATGTCATGCCCAGGCTGCATCTGCAGACCTTATAGAATTTGAAAGTTGCTATTTTTAAGACTAGTTTCGCCTCAGGTTTAAATGTCAAGTTGGGGGATGCAGTCTTGAAGGTGTGGCTGAGGGGCTTGCTGTCAGCAGCATCAATCTCATGGCCACTTTGCAAGCTGTCTCCCCGCTCCTTTCCCCTCCCAGCGTCCTTAGTAGCTGTGTGAGTATTGGGGGATCTTAAAACCACCTCTGCTATAGTAACATCAACTAAAATGTATTGAGCACTTACCTGCAACATGCCAACCACTGTTCTAAGCATTTTATATTGTTAACTCAGTGTTCACAGCAACTGGGTAAGGCAGGTACTATTATTAGTCCCATTTTGCAGATGGGGAGACGGAGGCACAGAGAGAGGGAGGGACTTGCCTTGAGCTAGCTCTTGATTACTACCTTGTACTGCCGCCCCCCCGAAGTGCTTTCTGTTTTTTCAGCATTTCTCATCCTTACTGGGAGCACATTGAGTTGCGGCGGCTGCTCATTCACAGCTGTTTCTACACTTCAAAATGTTGCTCTTAAATCACTGATTCTCAGGGCCATTTTGTAGCCACAGCCTTGCCATTCAAAGGGCCTTTGCGTGACATTGTTATAGGATATTTTTTAAAGACGTTATAGACACAGTGACTGTTGAAATAGTGGGACACTTCTTACCAAAAGCCACTTGCAGAAGTTCTGATGCGTATAAACAGCCCCATGAAGATTGACAGGTCTTGTCTTGGTTTGGTCAAAGTGACGCCCTCCGTGTGGCAATATCCTGAGTAAGTTTACATATCCCTCCCCCCACCCCAGCCTCAGCGTTGAAATTATGCAAATTCTTGGCAGATTGTTCTAAATTGGGAAATACTCATTTATATCATTTCACATTTTGTACACCAAGCAAGATGTTATTGAGAGTTAACGGCTATTGAGAGTTTATTTCAAATTTGCATTATTCCAAGTTGCATAAACTGGGTCTGAGAGCAGTCTCGTCATGGGTCTGTCTCCCACAGGACAGAGATGCCAATCCCTGGGGATTCTCTGACAACCACTGAGACCTCTTCTCTCCTACAGGTTGGCCAGCCGGAGCAGTGACAAGGACGGGAACTCTGTCCACACAGCCAGTGAAGTCCCGCTGACCCCACGGACCAACTCCCCAGATCGGAGATGCTCGTCCTCGGACACATCTAAGTCTACATACAGCCTGACCCGGAGGATTTCAAGTAAGCGTCTCTGCCGTGACGGTCAGGGGTCCTGGCTCGAGCAAGCCTTGCTGCTCAGCTGCCACTCAGAGTCCGTGAAGTACACCCCCGCTATCTGGGTCCCCAGGACAAATGGAGAAAGCTGGCATTCCCAGACACTCAGGAGCATCCCCGGGAAAGACGTGAAGGACAGGGTCATCTCTGGGGAGGGGGTGGAGTGGTGTGACAGTCCAGGAGACAAGATGACAGAGATCACGGCAGTGTGACAAAGGAGGGCATCGCACCTGATTTCTTCCAAGTTCAGTAAGAAGCGATCATTTTGATTGATTTTTGTAGTATTGATCGCAAGTTTCATTGAATTGGCTCAGTTGATGACATTGTCAGCATATTATCATTTCGGACCCCGAAAGGCAAGTGCTAGTTACCATGTTACGTAGCAGGGCTTGCAAATTCACGTGACTTCAGGGACCAAATGGATTGTGTCAGTGACTGAGTGCAGAGGGTTGGAGAGAGATAGATATCACCCTAATGCAGTGACAAATGGCAGCCGACTCTTGGCCTTGTACTAGGGCAGGGTAGGGATTGGGGCCAGTTAGGAAGCTAATGTCTCATTGAATGGGGCCAGCTACTACTCAGCTCTTGCCATGTGGGATTGTATTGCCTGATCTCTGGAAAGAGAAACTGGCAGTCTGGGTTTTTATATGAAACTTCTTTACTTTTAAACCCAAACAGAATGTATCTCTGGGTTGAATGTGGCCCTGAGGCCACTCAGTTTGTCCACTCTGATGTATAGCCTGTGTGTTTGACCAGATGGCATGATTTGGGTGGGAAGGAGAAAGCCCAGAGACTCCCAACCTCCTGTCACTCCCCAAATGGGTCTCCTCTGTCTCATTCAGCTGGTGTCTGAAATTCACTTAACAGGGAAAAAGCTTAAATTCATGAAACTAATCCACTCAGCTGGAAATGACTGATGTCTGATCTTTCCTGGGACTATGTGGGGAAGAAGAAGGAAGTAAAGTTCAAGGGCTTGAAATAGTGAAACGGAGGGGATGTCAGGCTTCTGTAGCCTCAGTCCTTCCATCTGTAGAATGAGAGGGCTGATCTGCCCCGCGCTGGTCACAGCGGTCACCACCCATGTGGCTGAGCTGAGATGCCCCGCACCTGTTACATACCCAGTGGATTTTGAAGCCAGTGTGAAAAAAGAGAATTTACAGTGTCTCACTAAAATGTTTTTACATTGAGTGCATATTGAAATGATTATATTTTGGATATATCGGATATTAAAATTGATTTCACCTGTTTCTTTGTAGTTTTAAAAACTTGTGGCTACCAGAAAATTTTAAGTTACCTTTGTGGCTGGTACATCTGTATCTGGCTCGCATTTAGTTTCTCTTGGATGGCGCTAGTCTAGATGATTCCTAAATCTCGTGCCCAGCTCTATACAGAGATGACTGCATCTAGCACACATTTATCAGAGAGTGCAGCCATGCACCGGCAAAGGCTCGTGATTTTAGCCAGCAAGACAGGCTTTGGGCAATCAACAAGATGCCATGAAAGGACAAATACCAATGCTATTAATACGAGGCATCTCAAAATCAAACTCCTAAGCCCGGAGAGTAGAATATGGTTACCAGGGGGATCTGGAACCAGGCAGGTGTTGGTTTCACTTACGCCAGATGAGTAAGTTCTAGAGATTCACTGTCCAGCAGAGTGCATAAAATTAACAGTACTGTGTGGAGTACTTAAAAAAGAGGGTAGCTCCTATGTTCTTACCACACACATAAAATTAAAGAAAGAAAGAAAGCAGGAGGAAACTTTTGAAGGTGATGGATACGTTTATGGTATAGGTTGTGGTGACGGTTTCATGGGTGCAAACTTATCTCCAAACTCATCAAGTTGTGTATATTAAATATAGACAGGTTTTTTGTATGTCAATCATGCCTCAATTAAGTGCTTTAAAAATGAAAAAAGAATGCCATGAGCTCATTGCCAGAATAGAGGGAGGAGTAGAGATTGGAATGATGAACCTGGGAGCAGTGAACTCTGCTGCTTGCTGGGGCGAGGCACCCCGTAAGTGACGAGGTGTGAATGTGATCCTTGAAGATGGGCAGTAGCTACCATTTAGTGCCTCTTAACCGTGTGCGTGTTCTGTGCTGAGCCCTCTCTGTGCATTACTCAGTGAATCTTCACCACAGTCCCTGAGATGGGTGCTGTGGTGGACTCCATGTTTCAGATGGGAAAACCGAGTGTGTAAAATGTGCCTGGAGTCACATGGCTCATTACTAGAGATTCACACTCACTGGGAAGTAACCGGGTTGGAATTTGACCCAGGCACTCTGGCCCCAGAGCCTACTCTGTGAAAGTGGAGGCAGTATAGGGTAATGGTTAGAGCCAGCCTCTGGGGCCAGACAGGTGGGGCTGGACTCCCGGCTCCTCCTCTTACTAGTTCTGTGACCTTTGGTGAGTGACTTAAAGTT